>NC_135497.1:114830379-115152339 GCF_052857255.1 Amblyomma americanum | reverse complement strand
GAAGCCTCGGACGCTGCCTCAAAAGTTTGTTTGCTTTCGCGTACCTATGAAACCGTGTGCATAGAGATTTAAATGCGCATTTAATTTCTGGCTCGTTTGCCCGCGGTATGCCCTTGCCTCAAAGAAAAGCTACAGCTCGTGCCAGCAAATGAGGGGCATTTTTTTTTGTTACTTGAAACGCCCTGTGACTGACTGACGCCTTGGCTGCTGCGACTGCCCTAGTCACGGCCACGAGGCAGTCACAAACCGTTCTTTCTTTACTCTCATAATTCAGCGTCTCATTAGCCGCCACTGGCTTTGTGTTCCGCTTTCTGGGCAAGCATGTGGCGAGAATGGAGGGTATGAAAGAAGGTTCTTGCCGGTATTGCGCAGTACCGAGTAGTTAATCACAAAGCGAAACGGTAATCAGTGCGGGAAAGGAGAGAAAAAAAGTACACCGGTTATGCCTCGTTTAAACGTTCGTAGTCAGCACACTCCCAGTTTTTTTCTCGGGGGGTGCAAACAAATTATGGGATGCGCTCCAACGAGAGGGACGCATCGTGGCCGGGGCCGAAAATCGGGCGACGGAGGTTACAACCTTTGCCAAAAGTACAGAGCCCCCGGGGTTCACTTCTGAGCCGGCCCTCTAATATTCGGTGAAATCGTAATTTTCGGAGGGGTGAGAACGAGATCGCCCTCGCGAGATTTTGAGCGCTGGCTGTGCATAAAGAGAGAGACACCGGATAGCATGGCTCGCAAGCAAAAACCCCTCAAAAATTTCGACAGGCTGTACGGGACGTCCCGTCCGTCCGTTTGTTCGCTCCGTATCGCCGTCATTATACTATATGGGCATCCTCACGCCGGGTTTTTTTTTTTTTTGTCACTCGTGCGTGTTTCGGAAATTTAATCTCTCTGAAATTAAATGCGAAGATAGTCTGGACAGATGTTCATTCCGCTTCAGCGCCTTTAGTCATTCAGAATCCGACGCCGAAAGCTGTCGAAGCCGCGTCTCGTTTGCGGCCATTGCTCGTGTTGTATGCACCGACTTCGGTAGCGGCGTCTAACCGAAGCCTTAATGCTTGCCTGACAGGTGACTGCATCGTCGTGAACGCGCACTTCAACCCCGTCTGCCAGCTGGATGACGATCTGCCGCGGCAAAAACCGCAGACCCAGACGTTCGCCTGTTCGGTAAGTGCCTGATGGGTGTTCATTTGCGCGCCAATTCCTGTCAGTCGCGACTGGGCAGCACAAGCCTCGGTTACTGAACATGTGTACTCTCTGAAATGTGCATGCATACGAGCTTCTTTCGCGGAGCCCGTTAATGATGAACGTTTGCGCTTTCTGCAGCACCCAACTGCCGTAATGTGTGAGCCGCGTAAATATCGTTGCAGGTCGTACTGAGCGCGACTGTACATGCAGTGAATGCGCCGGTGGTCCTCCCCCGCGTGTGTGTGTAATCCGGCCGTGAGCCTGAAACGCGAAGACCGTCATTCTCAGTCCTCTTTTATGTGCTAGGGAAAAAGCTGCCTGCGGCTGCCGACGGGTTGCTGCTCGTGTTCGAATAGCTGCAATTTGAGTGGACTCTTTTGATACGGGTGACCTGGAAGAAAAGGACTCAGTGCGCATGCGCATGGCTCGCTCTGTACGGCGTCAGCGCGAACAAGACTTTCATCAGTGTCCCATGCGCGAACATTTGGGCTGCGGACCGAGACGTCCGCAGCCGCCGAGATCATGAGTGTCGAGTTGGAATTTCTCCCAGTCCGGTTTACAGTCCGGTTCCGGCGAATCGGGTCATCTGCGCACAAAAATAAAGAGAATGCTGACGGAAGAAAAAAAAAAGAGAGCGAGAGAGAAACGCAGTTCAAACCTGTTGTAGAACGAACGGCTCAAGGCTGTAATTACGTGCTCATCTCGCAGTCTGGAAGCGCCTGAGAAGGCCTTGCTTTTTAATAACGCTTCCGGAATCGAGTCAATGCCATCGTGTTATCAGCGCGGAGTCGCTGATGCGGATGAAACCGCTGCTCACTGGCAGGGGTAACAGTGCATGGTTGCTTCGCTGGTGTACTTTCACCTTTATTCTAATCAGTGCTTGCTTGTGCCGCTCGTTAAAATGCCCCTCGCGATTGCATCAGCCGTTTAAAAGGACAAAATGCAAATTCTTAGACCGAGCTTTTCGCATAAGGCACCACTCAGACAGTACTCCAATCAGCGTTTAGCAGGCTTTGCGCGCATTCCATATATGTCCCGGTCATTCTTTTCACTCGCTCAACAGGACATGGTTTTATGTTCAGTTATCAATTCGTTCAAGTAAACCTAAGGCAGAAGCAAGTTTACGTCTGAGTTTCCTTGCTTTTTTGCAACTATGTCGAGAAGCACGTTTACACTTGGCAGGTGGTCGGTCTGCATTACGAAGTCTCAAGAAATCGCTTGCCAAGTTCCTTTCCGTGATATTTTCCCATTTTCCGTGATATAGCCGGCCGTACCGCAAACCAGAATAACTAACTGCCTAACTCTTCACAGTTACCGTGTGAAAAGCGAGAATTACAGTTTTAAATCCGCTATTAAAGAATTTAAAATGAATGTGCCAAAGCTGCTCATTGCCTACAATTACCAACTAAAGTAATGAGTTACCGGTTGCGCGTTATTACCAACCGGTCGTCACTGGCGATACTTATTTGGTACCTGCTTTTTACCCTCGCACTGCAGGTGTGAATTTTGTGACCCTTTTCCCAACGAAAAGTCGGAATGTCTTTATTGTCGGCTCTGATTTCGACATCGAAACGGTGATGGAGGGAGCTGAGCGGTGGGGAGGAGTTGCAAGAGCCTAGCACACTGCTATAGCATGTAGTGGCGTCTTCCAGGAAATTCGTAGGGAGGTCGTGTTGATTTGCAGCTTCCCCCTACTCCTCCTCCCCACGACTGACAGACGTACCAGTAGAATTGAATTCTGCCCTTATGCTATGATTGAATGTCGAAGGAGCCGCTCGTTAGCATTCGCAGCAAAGACGCAAAGCCATCTATTGTTTTCTAGCTTCTCATTTTGCGTCGCGCGCGGGGTGTACCATTCGCTGTTACTGCGCGGCTGTTCAAACGGCGGTGCGCAGTGTTTCAGAAAGGAACGCAGTGTACCGGGAGTGCACTTGGCATGTGAGCCTCTGCTCTCGTCAGGTTTAGAGAGGCAATCGTCTTCGCTCGTCGGTTAACATGGTGCGTCTGGCCTCCCTCCTGTGCCATGCTAACTGATGGGACGCTGTGTTTCCGTGTGTAGGGGAATCGCTTCGTGTATGACCCAGCTGTCGGGCTTTCAGACGCATCGCAAAGGTGGCGTTGCGTCCAGAGCATGAAACGATGAGACTGCGAGGGACAGAGCAAAACGCGCACGCGGTGTGTAAACGCGGAGAACGTTTCCCGGCACGTAGCCAAAAGGCCAGCAGGCGATGTAAAAGACGGGAGAGCCGACGCTGAGGCCTGTTTTTCTTCCGAGATGCCGTGCCACCCAATTCGCGTCTCGCTACAGTGGCGTTGTGTTGCCGGCGGCGGCGCTGCAGGCTCAAGCCGGCCGCCGCTGTCGTGGCTGCGTGCGCGGGTCGGCGGCACTGCGACCGCCGGTTGCCGCCGGCGCATACGGCACGTTTGCGGCGGCGCGCAAAGGAGGCCCGCCGGGACCTTATCTTAATTTCCAACATGGCGGCGCCGCCGTATCGTGCTCGGCGGCAGACATCAAAGGCGGCCACTCGAGCGGTTCCGGCGGCTTCCCTGCCGGGGCGCCCGCAGGCGGCGGCCGCTAATTAATTGGCCGCCGGACACTGCGGCGGCCATTTCTGCGTGGCCCCCTTCGCGCCTTGCCGCGGCCCGGTGCAGGTGGCGAGGAAGAACGCGTTCCTCTCCTCCCTCCCCTGGAGTGTGTGCAGCTGTGCGCGAGGAGGAGGCCAGTTGCACTGCGCGCGACTCGGGTTTCCTCGTGCTCATTGTTATGCGGCGCGAAGCGGCTTCGCAGTCGCCGTTTGTTGCCGCAAGTCGCCGGCTGTCATGCGATATAGCTCTCTCTCGGCCGGAACGGTATCGCTCTATAGCGTGCAGCCAATGGCAAGGTCGTCGCGAAGAGCACTCTGCCCCTTGTGAAGGGCGCTTCGCCAGCGGGTCCGCGGGGCACCTCAGACGGGTGTCACTGCAAATTGATTGCCGGACTTCTCTGTGGGCTGCCCTCTCGAGTTCAGCCGCTGCCCTAAGCAACTTGCGCACTTCGTAAACGTGAATTCGTAAAGAGCACATTACTTTCTTTTTGGATTCTTTTCCCCCATTCATTTTTTTTTGCCCCTTTGCCGTCGCGTCTCTTCCGCGCGTGACGTCAGGGCTTGTAGCTAGCAAGCAGTGTCGTTCCCCGGCTTCAGTGCCAATGCCAAGCCTGACCATTGGCGAAGATGACGTTGCAGAACTGGGAAAAGGAGTTTCACAAAATATGGCTTCACATTCGTGCATCGCCAATAATGCGACAGCATCACGGAAGGCAGGAACACCACCCTATTCCGCAGGGTTGGCAGCCTCGTGCCGGCTGCGACCTTCTGTTCCCTGCACTGCCGCTTCATTCTCGCATCGACCAGCCAGATGGCGCGCGGCCCTCAATCTGAAACGCCTTCGAAAATGCCTGCTGCTGCGAAATCACGTTCAAGAACGTCGGGAGCGTGCCCGAAGCCGTCTGCTGCATCCGCACCGGTCAGAAGGATGCCGAAGCCGACGTGGCTGAAATGGAGACAACGGCGGATGTGAAGGATGGCACTGTTGATGTCAGCGCCGTTGTGGTTTCATTGGAGGTACCGAAGCTAGGGGGAGCTCGCTGAATAATCCGAGTGGGCATGTGCACGGCGCCCGAGTTGGTTTTAAAGCCTGATCGTACGCCAGGAGTAGGCGTCACTGCCCCTTGGCGACGCGGGCTTCTTGCACATTTCCGAGTGTGGGCGCACACGGTCGCCGAATGGGGCGCTGGGAGAAGCTGTCCGTCTCGGCCACCTGGCTGGCGCGTGGGCTATACGCACCCCGTACTACGTCTCAGTGCGGCGCGCGCTCGAGCAGCGTCCGAGGCCCGAAGTGCGCCCCGCAGGTGCTCGCACCATCGCGGGGGTTTTCCCCCCCTGGCGGGACGGGGTCCCGCTGGAGTGGCGGCGGTCCGGCCGCAGTCACGCGGCGGCGTGTGCGTTGACCCCGGCGGCGGGGAGAGCGCCGCCTGGCGGCCGGCGCGCATCAAAGCGCCGTGCAGCGCCGATAATTCGCCGCGCCGAGTGTGACAAACGCTCAAAGGGAGCCGCCAGGAAGATTCCCTCCTCGCGCCACCGAGCACTTGTGCGCGCGGCGGGCCGATAGCGCCGCGATACCCCTTCTTGCCGCCCCTCCGCCCACGCCCAACGGGAGCCCGCTGGGTAAACAAACCTTATCGAGGGGGATCTCCTTTCGAGCGCTTTATAACGTCCCTATCGCCCGGACGAGTCGGCGGGGGAAAATCTGGTGTGGGCCCCGCGGACGGCGGAAATCGTCGCACTATACAGCCGCGCTTTCTGGCCTCGTGCTCGGACCTGAGGGCGGGGAAGTAAATCTTGCGCGGAGAGGCATTAATTACCCCGGCAGCTCGTATGTAAATAGTCTTATGCACACCTAGCGTGTTTTTGGTTTTTACGTTTTATGGGGGTTTAGCGTCCCAAAGCGACTCAGGCTATGAGAGACACCGTAGTGGAGGGCTTCGGATAATTACGACCACCGGGGGTTCTTTAACGTGCACTGACACCGCACAATGAACGGGCCTCTAGCATTTCTCCTCCATCGAAATTCGACCGCCGGGATCGAACCCGCGTCTTTGGGGTCAGCAGCCGAACGCCGTAACCACCGCGGCGGCTCCACGTAGCATGTGCACGCATGGAACACGTAGAGAGAGAAAGAGAGAGAGAGCTTGTAGCACCACGTATGTTTGTATTCATCAGTTTGTATTTTAGTGGAATACGGACTAACTTAACACATTTGTGGCGCTACATACAACGCTCGGGCTGCTTTTGTAGAAGCTACGAAAAGCGTGTGTCTTCCCTACTGCGGAAAAACATGGCCGTATTTAGTTGGTTTTCGTTAAAACTTTTTGGTCTAACAACTATACGATATAAATTTATTGCAATACGTCAAAATTCAGCCAACTAAACACACTTGTTAATAATATCAGCTTCGTTGAAGTGTTTGTTGCATTACTATGAAATTTCGTTTGCTTTTAGGTTTTTAGATAGAATTTGATGAAAACCTGCAGAGACATGCTTGTATTGAAAAAGAACAAAATTTAAACGGGTTGGAATACACTTTCGAAAAAAAAAAATCGCATTCTATGTCGCTCGGCTGCTGAGTCGGAGTTCCTGGCCGCGTTTCGATGGAGGCGAAACGATTCGGAAGCCCTCCACTGCGGCCACCTCTTTCTCCTTTCACTCCCACCTTCTTCCGTTCCCTTATGGCGCGGTTTGGGTGTCCACCGAGATGTGAGACAATTACTGCGCCATTTTCTTTCCTAAAAAACAAAAACCAGAACAATCACTTTAAGCCGCCCCGCCGCGGTGGCTCAGTGGTTAGTTAAGGCGCTCGGCTACTGATCCAGAGTTACCGGGTTCGAACCCGACCGCGGCGGCTGCGTTTTTATGGAGCAAAAACGCTAAGGCGCCAGTGTGCTGTGCGATGTCTGTGCACGTCAAAGATCCCCAGGTGGCCGAAATTGTTCCGGAGCCCTCCACTACGGCACCTCTCTCTTCCTTTCTTCTTTCACTCCCTCATTTATCCTTTCCCTTACGGCGCGGTTCAGGTGTCCAACGATATATGAGACAGATACTGCGCCATTTCCTTTTTCCCAAAAACCAATTAAATTAAATCTCTTTAAGCCCTTTAGTTTGATTTGATTTATTTGTTTCTTTCTGATGCAGAGAGAGGAGCAAGAGCAAAAGGCGAAACGCCTGACGATGGCTCTTGCCCCGCATACAGTTTGGCACAAACGTTAAACAGAGCTTTAAAAAAGTTTCACGCCAAAATCTTCTGGGGGAAATAAGAAGGGGCAAAAAAGGTAAATAAATCATGTAACGAAAAAATAACAGTATACAACAAACAATAATTCGTACATGCCGACACAAAGTACTTGGTACAAAGGTTGCAAATATAACAAAATTCTGAACATGGTTGTTGCAAACTTTGGAACAACAAAAATTGCAACATCATAAAAACAAAACAACAGCAAGATACAAAATGGAAATGCACTCCTAAGAAAATAGCAATTAGGGACAGAAACATGGCAGATTATGTGAGTTCTAAGTTATTTTCCAGCAGCAGAGCTCTAAGCGTGTTTTTGGAGACATTAGCACTCAGATCTGTTAATCCTTGTATTTTATTTAGAAGGTTAGCTGTTTGATATTCAATATGTTGTCGTCCATAATTCGTTCTTATTTTTGGCGGCCGTAAAGCTTCCTTACGGAGTGTGTATGCTGGAGCTGCATTGGATTTTTGTACACTGTAAAGCTTCGCTTTTTTTTATGTGCTGAAGCAATTTGAAATAATAAATTTGATTGGCCTTTAGCATGTTGTATTTCAGGAAAAGCGGCCTTGTCCGCAGTAGTTCCGGTGGGCCGTGATATTGCTCAAATATTGGGCTCACCATTACGTGAAAGAGTCGGGCGAACCCTTCGCAGTGCAGGCGCTATCAAATCCTGCTCAAATGATGTGGAGACCTTACAAATGCGACAAATGACACGGTGAAGTCAGCATCCTTTTCAAAACGGCCGCACAGGCTATCAGAACGGGCCCAAATACGAAAATAACCGAGGCTCCGTACTGGGCTGGTTCCTGGGGTCTTCTTCGCTTTCTGAACTAAACTGCGGGACGGTGAGGCTGCATCCTCAGAGCTACTGGTTAGGTCATCGACAGAATCAATCGTGGACTCAGCTTAGCCACGAGATTGGCACATGCCACGCTGCCGGACGAGGCCGTGGCACGAGTGGTTCAAAAATCGCCGAATAAAGACGAGCAGGAGATGAAATTAAAGGGGCTCTGAAACGCCTTCCGAGGAGAGCACATTAACTCACTTAATCACTGCACTGCGTTGCCATGAAAACCAGAGCCAAATCATAATAATAATAATAATAATAATAATAATAATAATAATAATAATAATAATAATAATAATAACAATAATAATAATTGGTTTTGGGGGAAAGGAAATGGCGCAGTATCTGTCTCACATATCGTTGGACACCTGAACCGCGCCGTAAGGGAAGGGGTATAGGAGGGAGTGAAAGAAGAAAGGAAGAAAAGGTGCCGTAGTGGAGGGCTCCGGAATAATTTCCACCACCGGGGGATCTTTAACGTGCACTGACATCGCACAGCACACGGGCGCCTTAGCGTTTTTCCTCCATAAAAACGCAGCCGCCGCGGTCGGGTTCGAACCCGGGAACTCCGGATCAGTAGTCGAGCGCCCTAACCACTGAGCCACCGCGGCGGGGCACCCAGAGCCAAATAATACTCTTCTTTACGCAGCAGACGACGCACAATCACGCGTCAAAGTTGGCGAGCCCTTCCCGGCGACTTTTTCATGCTCGCACCCTTTTCCGTCCCCCGCATCTGCGTAGACATGGTGAGAGGTGGCCATTGGTTAGATTCATGCAGACGTTCGGCAGCTACCGTGGCCGCGGCCAATAAGCCGCTTAGCTCCGGCGGGTCGGGAAGCTCCGCTCCCAGAGGGGGGTCGGCGAAGGAGCACCTACCTTCCAGCGTGCAAAAAGTGACGAGAGGGAAAGGCGCGAGGACGATGAAATTCAAATTTTAACTACAGATAACTCAGCTTCTACAAAGCGCATTTAAAAAATCCTTGCTGGACATTATTCGTGAAGCGGCGTGCTTCAATATCCCAGGCATGCCGCAACTTTATTGGAACCCCCTTCACAGCCCCTTTAAATTAGTCTTCTAGCGTCGAGTTAGACCGCACAGCATATACGTCAGCGACGCGGAAGCGTTTGGAATCGGCGTGCGCATCCATCGTTGGTGGGCTAACGATCGCAAGTGGGCGCGGTACGGAGAAATGTGTGTTGCAGGGCTATGCGCGTTACAGTACTTGGGGATTTGGCAGCTTCTGCATCGGTGGTATACGTCGTTCTTGCTGGTTGGCGACTCCAGGCAGCTGCTCTGCTCCCAGCGGTTCACCTCTTGTTCGAGGGCTGGTCAGCCTCGATATTCAGGAGCCGCCGTTCTGCAACGCTCGGTGGCGTGAAGGGTGAGCTTTATCGCCGCGAAACGCCTCAACTGAAACTTCCCAGTCTATAGACTGACGTTTGTTTTCAGTCTCATCTCGCGGAATGTTTCTTTTTTTTATGGAATAATAAACTATTCTCGCGTATGCTTACACGATAAGTGGGTTTGTTTTTAAAGCGGCCCTACTTGGCTGCCCTTCAGGGGGCCCGTGCCGAGTTGAGAAGAAATGGGCGATCACAGCGTTCAACCGGTTCAACAGTGTTAAAACGCACTGCCTGACGTTGGGAGGAAGATCACCGGTTGAACTATGATTTCATCTAGTCGCGGCTTCAGGGCTTCAGCTCTGGTCTTTTGTTTGGGCTGTCCGTGTCGGGGATAGTAGTCATTCAGGTTGCTCCGTGTCAACTCGTTACGGCATTTAACGCGATAGCGTTAAAGGGGCCCCGTTGTCCAGAAAATCCGGTGTCGACATAACTCCACCAGACATCTCTTGTGATTAAAGGATTAGGTGGCAGAAGAGAAGAGAAAGTGGTATTCAAGGTATTGTCTTGCAGTCAGAAGGTCCTGGCTGTGCAAGGGTAGACAATGCTAATTTGCACAATGTCATGGGAGCACAGGCTCATCTTTCTTTTCCTGCCTAGTCTTGGCTCCAGTGCAGTATAGTAAAAATAGTAGCTTGTCTTATTTATAAATGACAGGGGGCACTCGTGAAAAACTCGCTTTTCCTGCAAGCACTAACACTGAAAGGGATCCCTCAGCCTCTGCAATATCATTACAGAAAGAATATGTTGACCCAAAAAAGAAGTAAAAAGGCATACTGAAATCCGGTGTCGACGTTGTACGTGAGCGAAAAATCACGGGTGTGGCTCTGTCAGGTGGTGCCCAGATAGCAACCCAGGAAGCAGGTGGGCCACCTAGGTCACGTGCCCTTGTGGCGTCATCGCAACCTGCCCACGGGATAGTGAGCAGACTGCCCACCGTGGCGTCATACCTTTAAGGCGGAGTCTCCTCCAGTTTTTTTGCAGCGAGAGCTGTTATACTTACGTTTAGCGACGTGCAGGGATTTAAAGGGGCCGTTTATGCGCTTGGCTTCAGGGTGCTATGCCCTGAGGCCTGAAGCTTCACTCGACTGCAACGCTTAGCTTGGCAGCCGGAGCGCGCAGCTGATGGTTTTGGCTTTATGCTGCTTACTCTAAAAATGCGAATAAGGGACGTCGCATGATTGTGAAGTTATCTTACTGGAACCTGTTTTGCCGCTGTTCTAATCGAAATGGGCGCCGTATATTGTGCGCCTTCTCGCTTTATTTTGGATGACATCACAGTGCATGCACCGGGTGATGCTGAGCCACAGCAGGGTCAATAGTCACAGCAACAACCTAGCTGTATACCATGGCTGGACTCGAGCAGCGGTCATTCCAGCTCCTATAGGTGGCGCGCCGGCAGTGTGACATGGCGGACGAGGCGGCGATGGCGCCGATGCCATAGCGTGCGTCTCTATATAAGCAGAGCTGCATGCTTCTTGACGTTGTGGCACCTTTGGTGTGATTTTTAGAGTCTAGATTAGCAGCAGTAAATGATTCTTGGTTATTAATGAGGTCCTATGCTTGAGTTTGGCTGCATTGCAGGCTCGAAATAAATTTTTATCGATATGAGCATGGAATCGCTAGTTCGGAAGTGCCGCGCGCGCAAAGACCGTCGGCGTTGAAACTTGCGAATTCAGCATGGTGAAGTGCGACGAACACTTTAAACAAATTTTTTGCGCGTTCACTTTCGTCTTCTTTCGGCACTCACCCGAAAGCGCAAATAAACTACTTGAACGACCCAGACAGTCTGACGCTATATTTCGCGCCTACACGAGTGCGACCCTTACCCGCGTAAATACGGTATGTGTATTTATTGCGTGCTGATCTTTTAAGGACACAACTGAAAAAAAAAAAAAAATTCAGCAGTTGGTAACACTGGCCATGATCCGCAGCGTAATATTGCAACACTTACCAATTACAGCAGCGATCAAAATCAACTTTTTAATGTTGGACTGCATCAGTCAAGCCAGAAACGTTAAAATCCTTGAGCCTAAAATTTCGACGCGTGATTGACTGCTTGTTTACGTAAACAGAAAAGTTTTACCAGTGGCCTGCATTTTCTCAAGGAGGAATTCTGTTCGGTGGTCCTGAATGTGGGCGGAGCTTTACTGCAGATTTAATTGTATCCGACTATAGTCACTCTGCAGCTTACGTTGGTAACATATGCGGTAATAGAAGAGGCAATGTAGCTGTTGTTTGAAGTGGAAGCCAGGGGGTCATTGGAGCTTTATAATACAGTCGAAATTAGCGCTCAAAATGTGTTTTTGATTAGCGGGGGAAAACACTGATCGAGTGAGCAGACGACAGTTGCCAAGAAGCGTTTGCAATTAGTCACCCACTTTACTCATTACATCCGGGGAATGAAGGTACAATTGTGAAGTTCTTGCCATTCGTATCTCTCTTTAGCAATCACGTCGTGGCCAGAAAGCCGTGTTTAATCTAGACCAGAATGGACATAAGCGTGATGAAAAATCTGCTGCAAACGTCCGCCTTAAACTAAAACCAATATAGTCCATATCAGGTCAGTGTTTAAGCACTGCACTGCTTTCATGCAGCTGCAATAGGCTACGTTGGTAGCATGAACAAAACTCCGAATAGGAATGCATTGACGACACGGTGTCGTGGCGTCAACGGAGTACGTCGCTGATTAACAGACGGGTCATTGGACTGAAACTCGTTACCAACCTGCAGAATGAACTTGATCACTGCTTTCTGAACTCTTTACATGTTGGCAGAAACAACATGTTTGCTATTCGGGATGTTCGCCGATTGCAGAAAAATAGAATATGCTCAGTTTTGACGCGTATCTTCGGCTCCAAACCACTGCGATTGCACGCGCCGCGCAGAGCGATCACCGGCTCGCCGCTTCAGGAAGAGGCCGCGTGGCGCCGCCACCGTCGCTGAAACGACCGATATGCTCTCTCTCTGTGCTAAGTTTATAGCGGAGCTTAACCGAGCATATTTTTTTTCCTAAAAATCTTCACAAATGGCCAAAGAAATCGACTTAACAACTATTTGCTTGGAGTCATCGGGTTAGGTCCTGCCTGCGAGAGATGTCGGGGCACAAAGCGTCGGCAAGCTCGCGCCGGGCCGCGAGACCGTCCAGACCAGGCTGTCTTTTCTTGGGCGCTCTTTGTACCGGCCGCACAATGCGTGTTGTCTTCTCGTTTTCGCTCCCTCCTTCAATTAAACTGTGCCTTTGAGGCGCGTCTCGGCATCGTCCACACACCCGCAGTGAGCACTTAAAGGGTTGAAAAGGTCCGTCGGCACGCGTTTGCTGTTTTCTCTCTCTCCCAAGTCGGCTTCTGCCTCCTGCCGTCGCCCAGGTGGTGGCGCTGTTTCTGACGACGTCGCCTTCGTCGAGTCGCCCCGGGGAGGCACAATGCGCCGAACACCCTGTCCGGCCCTCGGCATGGGCGCGGCACCGCTCTTTTTCCCCGCCGCTTCCTTTGCGAGGGCTCCCCGCGCCGCCGCTCGCCGACAACAAAGCAAACGCTGCGAGGGGCTGTGTGTCGCTTCGCGCCGCCCTCGCGCCCCATCTGCAGCGAGGAAAGTTCTCGCACTTTCAAGGCACGGCCCTTTCTGGGGAAGTCTGTTGCGCGTTGAAATTGCATTTCATAAGAACTTCAGTCGGGTCACATTTTCAATTTTGTCGCCTCAAGTTCCTTCCAGCCAGTGTACCGCACACCACCCTTCGGGGTACGGTTCTGTATATTGGCTGCGTGCGTGTTCGCAAGGTGCCGTGCGGAGAAGCACTATATACGTTTACCATGAATAGCTATTTGAGAGCAACGAGCAGTCGCCGTCGCTGCTCTCCGTGGTTTGGCGCTAAACAAGCGTTTGAACATCTGCACTAACTAGTATTGTCGCACAGATCCATCAAACAGAAGCCTGTTTCAAAATCAAAAGGAAACATTTGACAGAAGTCTGGCTGGGAAATTTAATTTAGGAGAAAGATGACTGACGCCAGCCAAGTTAATTTTGCAGAAAAAAAAAAACACGACGTTTCGGCACCGGCTCGGTCCCTTCATGGTGTGACTAGGGGCGAGGCGCAGCTTGGCTTTTTAAGCCCTCGTGTGGAAGAGACATGTTTGCCTGAAATGAAACAGCGGTGCGGTTGCAGCGCATGGACGGAACACACTGAAGTAACGCACATTGTGGGATGTGAGGGCTTACACTGATACTTTTCTTAGTGGCTTCTCTGGTGCGCAAAGGGTCGCCAGCTACCGCACGTTGGAGCTGAGTACGAGCCAAATGACCTTTATGAGCAATTGTCCCGGTGCTGCCTTATTTCCGTACCATCGCAGAGACATACAATCGAGGCAAGACAAAGGTGTATGCTGTCTCTCGAGCCAAGTTTTCACGGATGTGGTAGCGTTTTGGCTACGGAGAAATGAGGCAGTTTGCGCTTTAGCACAAGAACATCATGACCCGTGAGCGAAAAAGAACAAAAAAAAAACATAGACGGGTAAATAAAGGGCACCGTTCGAACGTGGATATCAAATCTTCGTAGCCGCGACAAAAATAAACGGCAGCGAATGGAACTCTGGCATAACCGCCCCCCCCCCCCCCCTCCTTTCCCCCAAAGATAGGGACGATTATGTCAGTGAGGGGAACTGAGTCCAGTTATTTGACTCTTAAAAACGCTCCAATTTTCCAGCGACTGTAGTCTCGAAAAACGTTGCAGTGGGCAATTCGGATATGTGTTGAACTAAGCCAAGCCTGCCAACGCTGATATGAAAATGTTATCGCGGGCTTGAGTTTATCAGTGCGGCGTGCGTTCACAAGGGCTCATGTTGCTGGCGTATGCGGACCGCGCTGCATGTCAGGTGGATGTACGATGGAAAGATCCTCGGACATTGTTGCGCCAAAGCCGAGCATGAACGCGTCCTTAGCTTTGCTAAATTCCACGATTGCTTGCAGCGGTTGCATCGTCATTGAACTTTTTGCACTAGCTCCGTGCAACGAACGCGCCAGCTAAAGCACCTTTTCCTTCGTGAAATTGTGTGCACTCTCCAAGCTGGTTACGAAACGTCGCCGGCGAGCGCGCTTCGACCAAGTGCATGGCAGGGCTGGCAAGTGGGTGATGCATTTCGCTGTGGCTGGACCAGCGTTTGGCTCGACCACGCGCGGCGGGCAAAGGATGCATTTGGCGGCGGGACTTTAATGGAGAGCACAATCGCGACAGGGGGCGGTGGCCATCAGTGAAGGGCGAGACCTTGCCGTGCTCATTTGCGCCTCCCGCGAAGCCTGCGAGCGATTAGCGACGCGGCACGCAGGCTGGCGCGCGGCAATGGTCTCTCTCCCCGGTCGACAACAATGCTCGGGCGGCGAGTCGGCGTTGTTGGACGGCCCCCGCTGGCGGCATCTCAGCCGAGGCCTCGAGATCAAAGGCGCCGCCGACATGTGCCCGCCAAGATCGGCGCAGCCCTCTCGGCGGCCTCAACCAAAGGAGCGCGCTCCCCTCCTCGCAGCCCCCTCCGCAGCGGCGCTCCCTCCGATGGCCGCCGCCGCCGCAGACCGGAGCCCGGCACCCGCGACCCTCGGACACCCATTAAAGCCGCCGGCGGTTCCTTCCTCGTGGTCCACAGTGGCTGCGGTCGATTAGATCCGCGCTGCCCTCAGCCCAGCGCGAGAAACACGCGCCGAACTGATTCTTTTCAAGCAGCACGTTTCACTCTAGTCCGAAGAAGCCGAAACAACAAAAACTGCTGGCGCTGGTCGGGGGAAGGTGGGCCTAGATTCTTATCCGGACTTCACGGCAGTATTGGTTTATGTAGCTCAAGTTCATAAAGCTCCCTGCCCGTGCGGTGCGCTCAGTTCGCATTCAGGTCTGGTGCGCAGGTTGGTGCGCTTTGCAATACTTGTCTTGCGCAATAAAATTTACGGGAAGAACACGAAAGCTGGCTTCTGTTCACGGCATTGTGGCTGGCTGGCCAGGATTACTTGCGTCTCCACTAGGCAAGTTGCCTAGAAGGCGGGGAACTTGGTCCGTGAGGACTTCCGCTGCAGCGTCTAGCCTCGCCTGCATTTTGTAAGCGTGCTGTACTACCTTCGAATCGACATGTGGGAACGACTTTGGCTGCCGGAAGGCGAGGTACGGGTGGCAATTTGTGCGTTTTGGCGTCGTTACGCATTTGTGTATCGCCAGAACTATCGATGCCATGCTTGTACCACACATTAGGTGTATGTTCCCGTAGGAAGTATACTTTCAGTGATTATGTTATCTAGTGTATGACAGCGGGAGGTAGGTAAGGTTCTCAACTCCGTACTGTAGTCGGCTCGCATTTTAGGTGGGCACGCGCGGTAAGCTCGCGAGCTGCGTTCCGGATTGGTATTTATGTGCGCAGCACCAGGAGAGTGACGAAGCGAGTGCGCACCACGTTGTAAGGACGTGCAGATCCACAGGTTCTTGTCCATGCGACTTCACCGTTGCTGGTCTTGGCACGGCTCATGCGCTGCTCGTGCAACAGATCGAAGAAACATTAAAGACATGCGTTCATACATACGGGAGCATGCCGTAAGTGAAACCACAGATTTATGCCTTGCATTGGGTATTTGAAAGCTCATTAGTTTTTTTGCCAGCTGTCGGGCGAGTTTCGTTGGTTAAGGCCCTAGGTGCACTTCACTTGAAGGAGAATATGTGAAATCTGTACCATTGAGCCCGGTTGAATTCAGTGCATCACAAGCGCACTCTTGCGCTGTTATTGCTGTAGCTTTATTTGCGCACTTAACGATATCTAGATTTGCAGTTTCGTGACTGCGGATTAATTAAAGAGGCGGATATATTAGCCCAGGTTTCGTACCAGTGGTGCCCCTTTGTGCCCCTGCCATAAGCTGTTCTATGGCCGCTTAAGGTAACGCGGTTTATGTGCAAGAAGATGCAAGGAACTGTCATAGAGCTGGACGGCTGTGTCGAAGTGCACGGTCACTGAAAGGGCGACAAGAACTTATTTAATCACCTTGACTTCGGATGGTGCTGTTGTGTCGTGAACATGCTGTCTTCCAATAAGAATGTATACGCTACTTGTGTGCATAGTGTTATTAAAACAGTTGGGCTAGTTAAAGAATTCGCGTACTAAGGCGGCGGTACCAAAAGCAGCAGCACGCCGGTGCTCGGTGGCGCCAGCAAACATTCACGGTCATTTACGTGCTGGTCTTGGGGAAGCCCCTTCGTGCAGGCCCCCGTTGCTCTCACGTTGTCCAGCGGCGAAGGGCCGCAAGCCAGCGTGCATGCCGACCTACCCTCGGACGCGAATGAGCCGCCCCGGCGCTCCCCGCGCATGCGCGTTGTGCCAGCTGCGCTGCTGCTTGCCCGCCGCTCGCCGAATGCCCGTGCGCGCCTGCTCGCCCTGAGCGTTTGCGTGCGTGCGTGGTTGCGAGCGATGATCAGCGTTGGGTCGACCGCTTGAGCGTGCATCGTCGTCGGGCGCCAAGCTTGACAGTTGCTGACATGGCGACCATACTCAGAAAGATGCCTCGTTTCACCGTCAAGTTTTGTTCTGCCTTCTCCAAAGCGGAACGGTCGCTTTCGGAATGCCCGCTGGTGAGCGCATCGCTGTTTTTTCTGCCCGCTTTTCTTGCTCAGCGCTTCACCAATACTGATTTGTTAAGAGTTGCGAGCAGTGTGGTCTGCTGTTCCCGAAGTCACCTTTTTTTTTTTCTCGTTCTGCCGTACCTCGCTAAGCGGCGTTGATTGAAGAGCAGGCGATGCAACAGTTGTGATGACGTTTTACAATGAAACGTTTTCATCACTGCTGTCTCGCTGCCTCCTCTTGTTTAACGAATAACAAGTTTATTTATATTGATCCTCGTTTAATAAGCAATCATTAACGGGATGCGAATGGCACCACTTTCAGCATGCAGCTCCTGAAAAATTTTAGCTTAACCTGCTCAGGGCAAAATTAAATCTTTCCATACAAATTCACGTACTTGCTTAATTAGCATGTTCACAGGAATTATTAATATAACGTATGTAGCGCACTATAGAACGTGGCACCTTTGCCACACAACCGCGTTTTCACGAACCTTTGTCTCCAACACGTGTGCAGTCTGAAGCGCTGTTTACACTCCGACAGTGTCCTCCTAAACAAAATGCCGAGCAGGAGTTTCGTGCATTGAATGCGTTTCGCTTGACTAAAATTACATAAAAGCGTTGACGGGAATACTAGCCTGGCACCGATGATAAAGTATGGAAATTGCTGCAAAGTTTTGCGTTCTACTTTGACCTCCATGCATATATGTATGTCGGTGTGTTTTGTTTACAGGGAGGATTTTATAATAGGCTGAGGTTATCGAAATAGGCAGTGAAACCGTTATGCCGTTTCATGAAGTTTTCACGCGCCGTTTTGTTCAGTTCAGTCGTGTGGATGGCGTGGCAGCGCGATGAAATTTGGTCAAAACGGTAGACTTTTTAGGTCCTTGGCCGATGTATTGAAGAAAATGTTTCGACATGTTATAAAATGTAGCTTCTCGCCATTTTGCGAGTTCGGACGCTTGTGTGTTCATCTTGGAAAGTAATGTTGAGGCGTTGGCAATGGATGGCCAGCATGATTTTGTCTAAAAAGATCAATGTTATGCGCAATTTTTAAATGGTGATTTATGAAGCTGTGCGGAAGTTACGTTTTTAAAGTCTTGGAGATGCAAATCGTACAAATTTATGTTCGAGATATACGTGGTTTTATAGCTCTGGACCCAGAGTACGGCCGGGCTGGATAGAGATAGGGAAGGACTACTTTACTGCGAGGAAATGGGGAGGGTCGGCCGGAATATATAAAAAAAAATGAGGACATGAAAGGCGCAGTAACTCTCTTTGTAGACACCTCAACCTCACCGTGAGGGAAGGGTAAGAAGTTGGGAGGGAAATAGTTGCGTAGTGGAGGACTCGGGAATAATTTCGACCACCTGGGTGATCTTTAACACGCTGCTAGCCTGCCGCGCCGCACGAGGGAAAGGGGAAAATACGCAAATAGGGAGAGCTCATTCAGTTCAGGCCATCGTGGTCAGGGGTGAGGTCCGTGTACGTTGGAACGAATGGCTGGAAGCGATGGCGGACGGACGCTGTAGAAAACTAGCCTATATTGATATGCACTAAAAAGCACCGTGTCTAGCTTTAATTTAGCGATACGATGCATCTTAAATTGTGAGGACTTCATTTTTAAATTTGATATTTTTTTCATCTGCAGTTTAATTTACAGCTCTGGGATACTGAGCTAGCTAATGGGCAGTTACGGCCGTCGCGGTGACACAACGTGACGGTGATGTTCTGGCCATGTACGGCCGCATTTTGATGTGCAAAAACACTTATTTCTGTGCGATTTGAGGAATTAATTCGGGCTTAGTGTGCCTCATAACATCATTGGCAACGTAAAATTCCTATTAATATGCTTGACGTTCCTGTTCACCCTTTATTAGTTTAGTATATGAAAGGCCACGGGGGCTTAGTAATTAGGGCGCTCGGCTGCAGAGCCGGGGGACCCGTGTTCAATGCCGGTCGCGGCGTCTCGATTGAGTCGAAATGCAAAAGGTGCCCGTGGTGTGCTGTGCGATGTTAGCACAGGTTAAGGGACCTCACGTGGTTGAAATTAATCCGGCGTCCCCTCCACTACGGCGCCCCTTATAGCCTTTGTGTCGCTTCGGGGCGTTAAACCGCACAATTTACAAAAAATTGCCAACTGAAATAAAATCTCTGGAGCACGTCACGCACGGAGGGTGAAGTTGGAGAGCTGACTGACTGACTGATGTTGCTTAGAGGAAGAAGGAAAAAGAAAAAGCACGGGCCTGCCTATTGGCTCAAGCCGAGCCAAGCCCGCTGCCGCGTGCAGAAAGAAGGAAGGGGTAAAGGAAAGAGTGAAAGGAAAAGACGCGCCGCGCTAATATGCCCCGGGCCGATCCCGGAGGCAGTGCAATACCGGGCCGACCCCGTGCCAGAGTGCTTCAAGCCAACACTCCGCCATACTCCAAAAATAAGTTTAATATCTTAGGTCCAAGGACCCGCTGCGGATATTAAATCAGGTATCTGGAGAGCTCTCGGGGGGAAGCCTGTCTTTGCGTTGGCTTGTGCAGTGAGCGCAGTGACAAGGCCTGCGGTGCAAGACGAGGTAGAGGATCGACCACATGTATACAAGTTCGTCCAATCTTAGCGGGAACACGCGAGTGCGTGTCGCGATCTTACAGGAGTGCCGCTGTGTCCGACACGCCCGCTTATTGCAGCACAGTGGCACGGGCGAAGATGAACCTGGAGGTGGCGCTTCGGACATAAGTTCGGAAATGACCGCCAGGGGAGAGGCGGCGCTGGTGCGGTGGGGGCGGACATTAGGTGCATGCGCGGCCGTGCAGTGGCCGTATACGTAGAGGGCGGCCACGCATACGTCTCTCGCGGTGCGTGCTTCTGTGTCGCCGATGCCTTATCGAGTCACTGCCACTGGCAGTGTTTATTTTGGTATCTTACACGCGACAGGAAGAAAACTGTTGCGATTAAAGGACTGCAGAGCTCGTAGTGTCTTTTCTTTGTATATGTTTTTCGTTCTTGTTGCATACATAGGAAGCTGCAGATCTGCACCAAATTGCTCGTATATTCGGTCTGTTAAATGTTTTGCTCGCGGAATTTATTTTCGTTCCTTAAATCGTGGGCGTGTGTGTGTGATACGTGCGTGGAAGTGATGCCTGTCACCAGGTGTCCACCAAGGTTCATCAAGAATTTGAACCAACGCGCGCAACATGGTGTTCGTGACCTATGAGCCCTTGCTTCCTTCATAACCTCCTCGACCTCTGCCTTCGCATGTGGCGCTGGCAAGCGCCATTGCATTGCGACAATCATTCCTTGAGAAGTCGCCGAACGCCACGGGCTCATGACAACCCCACACCATCTGCTACTTTTGTCGACGGAAATAAAGTTATCCTCCTCCGCCTTGCGTGCAGCGCAGGAGTTTTCATCTGTTTATACACGTTTTGAAATTTGGTGGGGTGTGTAGAATTGCGCCCGATTCCACCCCAAAGCACAGTTTCAAGGGTTCATCACACATTTGCCCCAGGTCAGCAGCCATGCTATACTCTTTTATCGAAAATTAGTTGTTGGGTAAAGGAAATGGCGCAGTATCTGTCTCACATCTCGGCGGACACCTGGACCGCGCCGTAAGGGAAGGGATAAAGGAGGGACTGAGAGAAGAAAGGTGCCGTAGTGGAGGGCTCGGAATAATTTCGACCACCTGGGGATCTTTAACGTGCACTGACATCGCACAGCACACGGGCGCCCTTTTGTGTTTCACCTCCATTGAAACGCAGCCGCCGCGGTCGGGTTCAAACCCGGGTACTCCGGATCAGTAGCCGAGCGCCCTAACCACTGAACCACCGCGACAAGTTTATTAAATTTTTTCTTTAAAGTATGTGATCATGAGAGCTGAAGCAAAAAAGTTGCGTGCTTGCTTTACTAAAGGATTTGACTTAGGGTTATTTGTGGCTCCCATCAAAAAAAGAAGACACAAGGAGACGAAAATCGCTTTTTTTTTCCGCGCTTTTTGTGCGCCTAGCGCCAAAGTGTGCCACTATTATTAATCATGTCCAAGGGCGTCCAAAGTGCTGAAAGACAGTTCGATCTTATTTTGGACAAAGTATCTTTCAAGTATATGTAATAACCGCTGTAAATATGTGGCCAGAGCTCCGCGAGGACGCGACTTCTGCCAGCGCGCGGTCGCCAGAAGCAGGGTTTGGACCCGCCGGAGACCGACTTGGCCGCTGCGGGCACTCCCGTCAGACCAGGGACGTCATGGTTAAGGCAAGGAATGCCTTGGTGGAGTTCAAAGAAATGCTATGAACTCAAGTCGCAAAATTGGCCTGGGTATACTGGCAGGAAATCTGAAACGGCGTGGTTCTATTTGAGTAAGGGGATTTTAGTTCTTCGATCGATCGCGATTAGTCTGAAACGCAGGGCATAAATCAACGCGCCTTTTGCCACTGGGATTTTTTTACCGCTGGGTGATCATGCTGCACCCCCTGAGACAGTCGAGCTCAGGGCTGATGTGGATGTCCACCTACAAGCTCAACCTGTGTGTGAGCATGTTGCTACTGCCAGGTGGAAAACGTGTTCCTTACGCGGGTAGTTTTGCGACTACCTGGCAGTATTAAGCAGGGAATCTGTCATTACGTCAGGCTTGCGTTTTCTTTAAACCGTGCGTTGTCTACTCATGGGATCTACTCCCATGTCTACTCATGGGATCCACTCATAGGAAATTACTCGGTGATGCGCACTCCTCAGACGGGGTATGTGTGGCAGGTTCGGGATGCTGGTGAATTGTGAGAAAAAAGGCGGGTTGTGATCGTCGTGAAAGGGCTTCTTCCATGAGAACCACTTTGCGAAGTTAGGATGAAGAGAAACGCCTTCGGTATTGGAAACTTTTGCACATTTTAGAGTATGGTTTGCACGTGGTTTCCCAAAACAACCCAGTATGCCGCTGAGAACAGCGCTTTTCTTGTTTGCTTGAAATAAAAAGCCCCGAACCCGCGCTTCCTTGGTGCTTCTACACCGTTATTGGGCTCTGGCATACCTCTTGTTTGCGTGAACCGCCTTACAATATACGCAGTGTCTAGCCTGTCAGGTATTCGCTTCTGCGCTGTACACTGTCGTATAGTGCTGACATCAGCTAACCGTCTTTTATTCCCGCTTGCGGGTCTGATGAAACTCGCTGCTACGCCACCTATCATTGGTGCTTTGTGGAGTCAACAAACCTTTTGAGCCGCTAGCGGATTGCTTGTGCGTGACAAGCTTGGGTGTTGTCCGCAGGGGCTCACTGAATCACGGCCGGACGTGACTGAATTAATCGGACTTTTTTTTTTTCCCCTTGCGTTTGAACACGCAGCTGTGATGCGAAATTCGCCGTAGGTAAATCACTGGGTTCTTAGTCGTGCTGCGTGGCAAAATATGCCTTTCTTTTAGTACGGTGGCCACCCTTCTAGCGGCAATGCTTTGGGACTGCTGCTTTCGATGATGGCCCTACAAATGGAAGCAACGAGGGCCTAGCTCTCGCAACTCTCAGGCTGTCCGGAGAGTTGGCGAGGGCCGACTGGTAGCAGCAACCCCGTGGGGAGCTTTTCCTTTTCTTCTTCTTTTCAGCCCGGAAGGCATAGAGGCGGCGGCGCGTGTGTCTTGAGGGTCGCCGCCGATGCGAGGCGCGGCGGGCGGCCAGGATGAAAGGGGCCTGGCTGCCGCCGCCTGGGGCTGCGGCTCGCCCTTCTCCACCCCCCCCCCCCTCCTTTCTTTATGTGTGTGTGTGTGTGTGTGTGTGTGTGTGTGTGTGGAAGGGAGGGGCCTTCCCTCTTGGCCGAGCTGGGCGGCCCCCATGCTTTGTGCATTTTCCTGCTGTAATACACAGGGAAGGCCTTAATTTCGCCTCTGCCCTGTAATTTTGTACGGGCCCTGCATGACGAGTGCGACGACTGCGCCGCTGATGAGGTCGCTGATGCTGCTCACGACCACCGGATTCTCGTCGGCGCTTTGTGCCACGCAGACGGCGCGTCTTCCGCCCCAGAGCTGCCGAGAGCGGCCCTAGCTCCGTACCGGCTTTCGGTGTCCTCTTTTGGACCCGAGCCTGCAGCTCCTTAGCGCGACGTCCCGCTCCGCGTTTTTCAAATTTGCAACATTCGCCCAGGGACAACCGCCTCCACTTTCACCGTTTGCTGGGTCTCGGGGCCACCGTGACCGCGCTGATTTGCTAAGATCTGCGCGCCGAGTTTTGCTTCCGGCATTTTGCCACGCACCGCAGGAGTCTGTTCTGCGAAGGCCTTTTCTCGTGGCTCTGCCGCCCCCGTGGTGGTCACTTCTGCAGACCTCTGCTGTGCTCTCACGCGTGCTGCGGGCCGGCTGGAGCCACTGGAAAAAAAAAAAAAAAAAGGCCGGCATATTTTGCCTGTCCTCCAAAGGCATCACTCGCGCCACGCGTGCTTTCGGTGAGATACGGACTGACTGAGCTGGCCCCCGCTATAGTTCACTGTACCCCCGCGCTAATCGTGTCCATTCTTAGGCCCCGCGGCCCCCCCCCCCCCCCCCCCCCCCCCCCCCCCCCCCCCCCCCCCCCCCGAAGGGGTCGCATGCCTGCGAGGCGGCGCGGGCCCCCTTCCGCGAAGCAGCTGGCTGCAGGCGCGTCCTTCCACCGGTGACCGCAAGGCGCACTTGACACACTACTGATGAATGCCACGTCGGTAGCGTCGTGTGGGGTCTGCGGTCGTAAACCCCTACGGCAGCGTCTTGGTTTGGCCGGTGCTCTTCTTTTGTGCAGATTGGGAGCTGGAGACGACTCCCCAGTCAAAAGGCTGTAGGTGAGAGGGAGCTTTGGGTGCGGTTTGGCCTCGCTCTCCCTTGAGGATTTCATGTGGGTTACACTGGAGTTTGTGTAACAGCACACACGTATGAGCGCGTGTAGAATAGCCATACGGTGAAAGCGCTGAACTCTGCTTTTTTCTTCAGCGTTCGAAAGTGTGATTTTCGAAGTCCACTCTGGAAAAACTGATGAAGCGTTCCCATAGCACCAGGAGTCATGGGCTTTGAGCTGTCCTCACCGCGTTCGGAATTTATTGCCCCTGTCGCCGGCTTTTTTTTTTCTTTTTGCATGCGTCAAAAAACTGTTCAAGGCTGGGAGCGGCTGCAGCATGAATGAGAGATTGGTTTGATTTTTGAGGAAAGGAAGTGGCGCAGTATCCGTCTCACATTATTTATTTCGCTGCCTTTTAATGTTCTGTTGTGGCCAAGTGTTCGTGATTCTGCTTGCTTCAGGTAGTTCATGGGTTTGCTTCAACTGACGGAAGGAGACTGAAGGTAAAACGCGCGTGGTTATCATAGGCTATCTCCGTATAGGGCTTTTGTTGAGGTTCAGGACGTACTTTGGGCCCAAGTGCCCTTGATAGCGTTTATGTTTGAGTGGCGACCCGCCAGCACGGCAGGCTGGAAGCTTGTTGCATGCAATAGATATCTCACGCCCGTGCGCAAGTGGGCATGAATGCAGTCACTTTAATATGTCCCTTCACCCTGGATGGGGAAGCGTAGGGCGGGATTCGGGAAACTGCTTTTTCGGAACTGTCTCCCAAGCGAAAGCCCACAGCGCCTGAAATGTGGGGCATCGAATCGCCGCAAGACCCTGGGGCAGTGCTGCGCGTGAATGCGAGCTGTCAGTTTCTGGGCAGTCTTGCAGCTGATGGAGGGTTTCGGGGTCGCCTCCCGAAGGAAAAGGAGAACCTTGATCCACTGCATTGCACGAAGCTCTTCTGCAAGCTAAGTGCACCTCTCTGCACCCAGCTAGATCTCTGCATTGTTCACAACTTGTTCTGCTTGTCCCGCTATCCTACACTAGCTTTAAGTTTGAATAACCCCCTTTCCCCTGCTGCATGGTCTGTTCTAGTTTATTCATATGATACTGCTCCTTATCACTAAGCTTAATTTAAATCTGTCCTTGCATGTTAAATGTGCAGTGGCGCCACCGTTAGTCCAAATGTGCCAAACTGCGCCAAACCAGGTAAGCTGCACCATCTTGATAAAAATCAGGAAAACTGCACCAAACTCGCTGCTTTCGAACTGGGTGGCGCTGTGTGCCAGCTATCCAACATAGCCTCAGTTGTCGCCGCTGTTTCAAAAGGTTAAAGTGGGTAAAGTTCATTCAAGTCCACTCGAAGTTATAACGAACATCTCTCTCGAGCGGCATTCTTATATCTCGAAGTTTGCAGGAGGTGTACCGACGAACGCATGTCGCAACGCGGACTTTCTTACAATCTGAACACAAATAAGCCTATGAGAAAAAAGGGAGTAAACTGACCTCTAGCGTACTGCTTTCCAGGGGCAGGGGATGCTGTCCAAGTTGCGGAGCCGATTTCAATCACTAAACAGGCGAAATGCTTACTGTTGGCTGGAAGGTCAGTGCTCTTCCGCCGGCCCCACCTCCGGGAGTGGGGCTCCTGACCCGCCGGAGTAACCTGGCTTATTGGCCGCGGCCATGGTAGCTGCCTGACGTCTGAAAGGATCTAACCAATAGCCACCTCTCAACTTGTATACGCATGTGCAAGCGACGGAGGAGGGTGCGAGCATGAAAAAGTCGCCGGGGGGGGGCTGCATGTAGAACTGAATTATTTGGCTCAGGTTTTCATGACAACACTGTAGTGATTGGGCGAGTTGATTTGCTCATCTCAGAAGGTGTTTCAGAGAACTGCTAGAAGTTCGCATGTTTTAACGCGACAGCATGAAATGACCCATTACCCAGAAATTCTGGTGTCGGCGTTATGAACGAAAAATCACTGCCATGGCTCTGGCAGATGGTCCCCAGAGAGCTACTTAGGAGGCAGTTGGGCCACCTAGGTCACGTGACCTTGCGGCGTCATCACAATGTGCCCCACGGGATAGTGGTTTGGTTTGGTTTATGGGATTTTAACGTCCCATAGCGACTCAGGCTATGAGGGACGCCATAGTGAAGGGCTCCGGAAATTTCGACCACCTGGGGTTCTTTGACGTGCACTGACATCGTTGTGCATTGTTGTGCACAGAGTAGTTGAGACTGTCATGAACATTGGCGATGAAGATCACGACTGCACAGCTTGTGCGTGCGCGCGGGCTTCTGGCGCCCGTGTCTTCTTTGAAACCGAGCACTGCGTCCAAAACATGCACAGGGCGGGCAGGCTAACTGCAGGGTGCCATGGCTGCAGAAGCCACGATACATTTTATTATCCCCTTCAGGCGAAAATTGTAATCCAGTGCGGGGAAAGTTTCTTAATTTCAGATTATCGTAGGGAGCATGATTGGGCAAAAAAAATTCCAACCTTTCCCGATAAGCAATTGTGGAATTTCTTTCAGGTCCTTATAGTACAGGGTGTTTCACCTAAGACATTACACAATTTTTAAAAATAGGTTTTTTTATTTAGATTGCCGCTTTTTTCAGCATAGCATTGTCAGCGTTGTAGTGCATCAGAATACAGCTAAGACGTGCTAATTAACTAGTAGGCTGGTTAACAAATATTGAATAGTTAGCTTTTTGACTATTACTATTAAGCTCCTTAATTAATGAGTGGTGTGCAGCCCACCGCAAAGTAATAGGAGCCTAATAGGATGAGTTAAAAACTGAACTATTCAATAATAGTTGTTTTCAAAGCTATAGCTATCAAAAAAACCCATGAGTGATCTGTGAGGCACACAGCATAAAGTCAGCATTTCATATTAACCCTGTGACTGTCATTTCATGCGTCCTGGAAAAATACTTTTTGCTGCTGATGACGACATCGAACAAACTAGCTCCATGCCCTTCGATATCGCACATGAAGGCAGGGTTAGCTGGACCTGGCTGACCCGTGCCATGTTGCACAATCTTGCGAATTACATATGTTTGACCATCATCAACACTGTCACACGAATGGACCGCAGCGCGGCACGAAAACATATAGACCTATCGTAGCAGCAGAGTAGGCCCTGCTATTGAAACAGCCATTGAAGAAAAGTACAGCGTGCCCGATTCAAAATTTGTGTCTTCTGTTACTCTAAAACTGTTCAAACACCTGAGATTGTATTTGACTCCTTTTGAATATTTTTGAATACGCACTAGTTGATTCATTTAACGAATCGAATAGAAGGAGGCTCGATTTACTATTCAAAACTTTTGAATATTCGCACACCCTACTATATATGCAAAAGAAGTTTCCATGCTGAGTCACTGACTACAAAGATAGAAGCCTCAGTTCATGTCTGTGGACTTTGATCATCAGCATGTATACTTTGTTTCAGCGGCAACGCTGTGAGAGGTACAGAAGTAGTCCACATCACAAAATAAAGGAAGGCGTGTTACTCCGCGCTTGTTATGTGGCCGAGTGGTCTAAGGCACCATAAAGCGACAGCGTGTCGTCAGCAGTAAGAGCGCATTTATTTAAGCTCAGGGCAAATGTATCATGTAATTAGCATGGAGGCAAAACATATACTGTTTGTCACTCACGACAAGGAACGCACTACATTTTAGTTGTGGATGTAGGCGCGTAAATAAGAGTGCTAGCTTTGACAGCGTTGCACCTGATGTATGAAATGGAGTATAGTCATCCTTTAGGTGAACAATGGAGTCTTATGGGGAACTCTTATATTAAATTTTAAGGCACTAAAATGCCATTTTTTACTTTTAAGTTTTTATTTTATTGTGCAATATTTAATTCGCACTGGCTAGTTGCAATGCTCTATGTGTGGCAGTGGTGCGACCTCATGCATATGATAAATAATGCCTCCTTTACTTGCGTGCTTTAGTTTAACTGGTTCATGCCGAGCTGCATAGTTTTTTGTTTGCTTCAGCAGGGAAGCTAGGAGCTTTCTATAATAGGCTGTTTCCTTATCAATCATGCTAACTGCTTGTCCAGGGGCGCAACTCAGCCTTTATAAAGTAACAGCTAGTGTAACTGCTGGTGTTCTGCGGAAAAAAAGGGGAGCATAAAACACCGAACTACAGTAAACATGAGTGCTTGCAGCACAGAAAACGAGGAAAAAGTGATATTCTACTGCTACCCAGTCTAACTGTAGCCTGGATGAAGTGCAGAAGACAAGTGTTCCATTATGTCAGCTTACTTTTTTCCTTTTTCACTTAAGTGTCAAATAATAAAAAAAGACTCGTTTTATTGCAGGAGCTGTCTTTGTCACTTTGTGATGATGAGAGCTGCAAACCAGGTGGCCAGTTTGACGAAGAACAATGTTTGCATCATGGTGAGTTTACAAAACTAAATTTGGAAACATCTTTTTTAACTTTGGTAAAAAATATGTGTGCACCAATTGTTTTAACTTCATTTACAGCAGAAGGTAGTCTATGTGATTCCTCGACAGAAAATTTGCCACCGAAGGCAAGGTGGGTAGTGCAAACCCCGCTCCAGCCATAATCTTGAAAGTTTCAGTTTCACTGCAGTCCTTTCCGTTTGGCTTTGTGTGCATCATGTGTTGTTCTCGCACAACATGATGCTGTCTGTTAAGCAAAGGAGCTGTAGTGCAAAATTCAAATAGGCTGTCTTTAAATATCTCCTGGAGAATGGGAACCGAGCAGCGGGCAGACAGTTCGATGTGAGCAAAAAATTATTCGCAACTGGCGTAAAGCCCCGAGTGCTCCCTCTGGTCGATGAAGCCAACTGCCGTGGACCTCCGCACTGGGCAAGGTTACCCATCTCAACAGTTACCCGTCTTCAAAATACGGAGCTCTGAGACACATCAATTTTTATTAGGCTGGTCACCTGTGCATTGTGTGGATCGAAAGAAGGAGTTTGATGTACTGCGATTTTCATGCATCTGAATGTTTGTTTATACGAAACGAAAATTTACAAATTTAGAATAACAGAATAATGCAGCACAAACTAACACTGAACAGGAATAAGTATAGAAATAACTAAAATGTGAGACTGCAGTAGGATACAGGTACTGATGATTATACACCGGCAAGAACAATAAAAAGCGAGGGAGCAAGAATTAAAAGCTCAGGAGTATACGCAAGCAAAGAAAAGTTCTGTCCCTTCACAGAAGCAATCGGAGACGAACGGGGTTGACTGCGAGGCAGTTGGCAGGGTCACGAACGAAGGACTGTGGACGATCGATTTTGTGGGAGGCACCCGAGAGAGTTGAGTCTCCCCAAAGCGCTCTGCCTTGATGGGATGGAGCCCGCCTTTTTATCCCCTTCATTAGGGTTGTGCAGCATTGTCGTTAAGGCCACAAGCCTCCGGGTCAGTGCTCCGAGGAGCTCATCGAAACATGTCCGAAAGTCCTGGTGGCCCGCTTATTTTCTGGGTTTTTGGAGGTAGCTTGTGACAGCAACAAAAAAGGCAGAGCGTGGGAAGAAGGTATGCTGGCCAGAGCTCGAGAATCATCTGCACACAGCAGCTGCCTCAAGCATGTGCTTTCATCATACTCACTGATGAAGGGATCCTCAGCACAGTCTTTATAGCACTTCCTTTCAGTAAGCCCTGTAGACCTATCACACACCGGTGTGACTTATGCATGATTTTTTCATGACAAACTGCCATTTGCAGGAGGGTGTGACTTATACACAGGTATTACTTGGAGACCAGAAAATACGGTAATTAATTTAATAAAAGCACAGTCTCACTTAAAGAAAGAAATACAAATAGAGCAGGGCATTGTGATTGGAACAGTGTCAGAGGTAAAGTGACAGAGACCATCGGAACTGCCTGACTTGACGAAAAAGGCAGTTCTTATGCTTGTCTGTTCTGGATTAAATGTTCACACTAACCCAGTTACATACCATGCATGTCATGTTCCATCATCATCATCAGCCTGACTACATCCACTGCAGGGCAAAGCCCTCTCCCATGTCTCTCCAATTAACCCTGTCCTTTGCCAACTGCGCCTACCCTATACCTGCGAGCTTCTTAATCTCATCCGCCCACCTAACCTTCTGCCGGCTCCTGCTATGCTTGCTTTCTCTTGGAATCCACTCCGTTACCCTTAAGGATCAGTGGTTATCTTGCCTTCGCATCACATGCCCTGCCCAAGCCCATTTCCTCCTCTTGATTTCGACTAGGATGTCATTAACCCAAGTTTGTTCCCTCACCCACTCTGCCTGCTTCTGGTCTCGTAACGTTACACCTATCATTTTCCTTTCCATGGCCCACTGCGTTGTCCTTAACTTAATCTGAACTCTTTTCGTTAGCCTCTACGTTCGTTTCCACCCCGTTGGTGAGTACCAGTAAGATATAGCTGTTGTACACTTTTCTCTCGAGGGATATTGGTAAACTGCTATTCATGATCTGAGAGAACCTGCCATATGCGCTCCACCCCATTCTTATCCTTCTAGTTATTTCCCTCTCATCATCCGGATCAGCTGTCACTACCTGCCCTAATTATTCTTTACCACTTCCAGCAGCTCGCTTCCAATTGTGAACTGCTGTTCCCTTGCTGCTTTGCTGCATGTTAATTTTAGACCCACCCTTCTGCTCTGTCTGTCTAACTCATTGATCATAATTTTGCAGTTTACTTCCTGAGTGACTCAGTGAGGCAATGTCATCAGTGAATCGCAGATTATTTAGGTATTCTCCATTTACTCTTATTCCCAACTGCTCCCAATTCAGGCCTCGGAATACCTCCTGCAAACAGGCGGTGAATAGCATTGGCGAGATCATATCTCCTTGCCTGACGCCCTTCCTTATTGGAATTTTGTTGCTGACTTTATGGAGGACTATGGTAGTTGCGCAGTTGCTACATATATCTTCCAGTATTTCGACATAAGGCTCTTCTACACCCTGATTACGCATTGCCTGTATGACTGCTGAGGTTTCCACTGAGTCAAATGCTTTCTCGTAATCAATGAAAGCTATATGTAGAGGTTGGTTATATTCTGCGCATTTCTCTATCCCCCAACTGATAGTCTGAATATGATCTATTGTGGAATATCCTTTACGAAAGCCTGCCTGATCATTTGGTTGATCAAAGTCTAAGGTTGCCCTGACTCTATTAGCGATTACCTTAGTACCTTGTAGGCAACGGATAGTAAGCTGATCGGTCTGTAATTTTTCAAGTCCTTGGCGTCTCCTTTCTTATGAATTAAGATAAGGTTTGCGTTCTTCCAAGCTTCTGGTACGGTCGATGTCATAAGGCATCGCATATACAGGGTGGCTAGTTTCTCTTGCACAATTTCCCCTCTGTTCTTCAACAGATCTGCTGTTACCTGATCCTCCCCAGCTGCTTTTCCCCTTTGCATTGCTCCTTAGGCTTTCTTTACTTCCTCTTTCGTTACTGGCGGGATGATGCATTGCTATGCGCTACTGCCTCTCTCATTAATGTTCTGATTGCATTCGATGCTGCAGAGATTTGAGTAGAGTTCTTCGGCTACTTTACCTATCTTATCCTTATTGCTGATGGCATTGCCTTCTTTGTCCTCATCGCCCTCCGCCCCCTCCCTCCCTCCTCCCACGTGCGTCGGCAGCCGGCGGAGGGACCGAGGGAGTGGGGCCGGTGGAGGAGTGTCGATATTTCAGCATGCAAAAAGTGATGAGAGGAGAGAGAAAAGTACGAAGACGCGTAAATTCAGATTTTGACTAGACATAACTTAGCTTCCAAAAAACACACTGAAATAATTCTTGCTTTGGGTTACTTGTGAAGTGGTGTTTTTTAACATCCTAAGCGTACCGCAACTTTATTCGAAGCCCCTTTCAGAGCCCCGTTAACATTTACAAAACTCTCTTATGCATCTGTCTAGGTTGAGAACATTTATGCTAAATATTGCAAAGGTCTCCATACATGCACAAGAAATGAGAACTGCAGGGTATTAAACAGTACTTTTCATTTGCAATGTCATTGAAGTAATGTGGCATTTTCAATTTATTAGCCATATATTCAAGATACCCTGCCTTGAGTGTAAGGGAAAGTTCTGGAATTCCAGTTTCATGCAACAGCTTTCTGTGCTCTACAAATGTGCTATGGAAAAAGTGGGCTTTGGATTCATGTAATTATTTTGCATCCTAGCTCAACACATCATATGCATAGCTATGCTGTGGTCTTGAAAGCTGCACTTTTGAAAAGAGTCAGTTTTTTGGAAGTCTTTAGAACTTAATGTATTTTCCAACCATCATCAAAAATGTCGAAATGCTTGTACTTGTGTGGCAAGATTTGCATGTCAGCTATTTTTGTTGATGGTAGGAGTGCTACTAAAGTGCTTGAGTGTAAGTTTATCCACATTGTTGAGGAATGTGTACAAAGCTGCCGTGACTGACAAGAAAGTAAACTGCTGCTTCTAGACTTTTTTCTGCACTTTTGGAAGTAGTTGCTGAAAAGAAGAAATTAACAAAAGCTCACCTATAGTGTACTTTTTGCTTGAAATGTCTTTGCAAAATGGAAGCACAAAAACACCTTTATGACAGGAACATACATTATCACCTATAGCTGCAGTGTCTTTTGCTGTATTTCCAACAGATTGAAATATGCCTTGAAAATGTTTTGCTAAAAAAAAAAACAGCACACTTTAAACTTTATACTTGGCGCATTGTAGTAGCCTTTAATTGCTTATGCACCAATAAACCCAACATGTGCCTGCTGTTTGATGCATTTGTGTGCTAAAGATGTAACATTTAATTCTGAGAAAATGCCTTGACTTGCTTTCAAAAAGGAATCAGTTAATTTGCAGCAGAAGTGGCAACAGACATATGAAAATGTGCTGCTAATGCTTGCGTTGAAGGGGAGCACCTTTCACTCACTCAGAGCCAACAGCAAAAACATGAGTCAGCTTAACAGTCTTGTTGGCAACATGTTCACTTGTAACTTGGTGGCATATAACTTTATATCAGCAAGGCTTACAAGATGTCTCAGCCGAGACAACCTGTTACTACACAGAGCACTTCTGCAGTGTAACTTGCTTCTGACGTGTCCTTGGATCTGGATCTTTGACATCAGAATGTGATAGACCAATTTTTAATGTCCATTTTCGTGGTGCAGGTGTTTTTTTCGCTCTGTGTTTTCAGGTTGTGCTCATGGAGGTTGCATGTTTAGATTTTTTTATTTTTTTTCCAGAAGGCAGCACAGGCAGCACGGAAAAGGTGACCACACCATCACTGACTGAGGATGAGGAGCGGCCAGAAAAAGCTGAGGAAGAGAGGAGTGAGAAGGAAGAAAGGGGAGAAGGCCTTAGTGCAGTGGTGAGTCTTGGCCATATAAATTGCGAAGTATGAAGTACTGTGAAACGAAATGGTGCGCTATGACCTTCTGTAGCAGGAAAGTCTTGCATTTAATTTTGTTCTTTATTCTTTTCAGTAAACTGGAGGTGCTTGGGGTGTGTCATTGTGTACTCTGCAGATATCTATTTTTTGCTTGCAGGCTGATGAGAAATAATCTAATAAAAGGCTTTTAGTGACAATAGGACATACGTTTACAGATGGGTATATTGCTTGTTCCTTATTGAAGCACTTTAAGAACTTGTGTTCCTTATTGGTGTTGGCATTTAGTTCCTTGCAAGAGTTTGGCATGAATAGTATTGTATTATTGATTCTCTGTTTATACACTTTAGTTCTGTTCCTTTGACTTCTAGTAATTTGGATTCATTTGATGTGCTTGCATGCGAAAGATCGGCAAAAAAACATGCTTGATTGTGCAGATTGCAAAATTTTCTAACTATATGGTCCAAATTTTGCAGTCTGACTGCGGTCAAATTCAGAACTATGCAATTAAACATGCAAGTTGGAAATTTCTTTTGGTAAACTCAAAAATGTTATTTGCATTGTTTTGTTTTGCATTGTTTACTTTTTGAGTGCAAGCACTGCATTCAGTGTGGTGCGTGTAGTCGTGAGCAATATGAAAGGGAACACATTATGAGCATTTATTTATTAATTACTGCTTAATAGTGTGTGACAAGCATACTTTTATCTGCTTTCTGATATCCAAAAGTCATTCTAAAATTTTGTGAGGAAATAAGCAGCTAATCTGCAGTTTTGTGCTAAACGTTTGTTCCCTGTCATATTGCCCAAAACTTTACATAATGCTTAATTAATTTTTTTATGGGTTAGTCAGTTCAGAGTTCATAATTAAAGTGGAAACTCCTCAGAGGAACAAATACTAGGAAACAAATGGGCGAAACAAGCACTAGGGGTTTGCTTCTTTCTTTGTGTTTGTTCCTATTTACGTTTAAATGCACATAGTGGTCCCATGTCAGAAATTAGCCTGCAGAAAAGAGAAAATGTTTTTTTTTTGTTTTGCAATGCACAGGATGCATCATGCAATAAATCCAACCAAGGAGAGGAAAGACAGGAGTTTTCATTTACACTCTATGACTTCAATGGTCATGGTAAAGTGACCAAAGATGTGAGTAGACAAGTAATTTGTGTACCTGCATGCCTCTTTTTGTCTGTTATTAAAGGGCCCACTAACCACTCCTTGAGCATGCCATGATACATTCAGCTGGTAGAGGACATGTTTGTGAACATCTCAACCAAGTTACATAGTGCCCAGCGGTGTGTAGTGCTTACATAAAAACAAAACACTCAACATTATCACCTTAGTTCCACGCTGTCGCTTTTACCACTGGTTTGGGCTATCTTAGAGAAGTCACTTGTGGGGTGTTACCACCCATGTTTGAACCTCTATGAAACCACAGGTTGTTGGCTCTTGGGACATGCATGGGGTATGCTAAAAGATCACTGCCTAGAATGGGTAGCATTCCTGACGAAAGAACCTGGAATTTCAGCCATTGTACTGCTACGTGCATCGGTTGGATATTTTATTTGCTATTGGTACGGGCAGTTTTATCGTTTTAAGACATTCAGAAGTTGTCCTGATTTGCGGATTTTAATTCAGAGTTGTAATATTTTTTTTAAAGGGCCACAGAAAGGGGTGTTTGAGCTTGGCTTTAAAATGCTTGCACTATGTAGAGTACAGGCCACCGAGTGTCCATGCCGCGTACGAGACCTCGAAAGCGAGCGGGAAATTTACAATACATTTTTAAAAACTCCCGCTTTCACACCTCGCGGCGACGCGCGGTTCCGGGCGTTCGCGCGAAAACCTGGCAGGCGACGTCACCACGTCTTGCAAATGATGTCAGCAGCTGGGGGTTATCATTGGTTCACAGCGCCAAATTCTTTTAGACGCCACGCGCTACCACGGCCGTGTCCACTCCGCGCGCACCGCAGCTGGAGGAGGTAGGGAAGGGGCCGAGTGAGTGGGGCCGGTGGAGGAGCGCCGCCGTTTTGGCATGCGAGAGGAGAGGGAAAGGAGCGAAGATGCGGAAGTTCAAATTTCATCTGCATATAACTCAGCTTCCACAAAACGCATTAAAATAATTCTTGCTGGGGGATAATTATGAACCATCGTCTTTTAACATCCCAGACATACCGCACCTTTATTGAGGCCCTCCCTTTCTGGGTCCCTTTAATAAACTTTGCTAGTTTTTTGCATGTCTACAATGTACAGGCCACTAATGACAAAATGCTTGAAGTTCAGAAGTTTCAGCAGGCGCAATTTCATTGCCTACGCATTGGAGCTAAGGAGCTAATATTTGTCTCCGGCTGAGAGAATTTCATATGCATACTTGTTGAATGGCACACAAGCACTGTTGCATATATTTGCATTGTAGTTGTAAGCAAAGTTCAGTTTGTGTAATCATGGTGTTCCTTATTTGAGAGCATTGTTGCATTGTTGCATTGTTATTTGGATGGAATATCCCTTGCTTTGATTTTTGTTGTTGTTCAAACTAGTAAAAATTCTTTTTGCAGGACATAGCGAGTCTTGTCCGATCCATTTATGATGCACTGGGAAAGAAGAGCTTGCCAAAGTCGGGTAGTCGAACAATCAAAGTCCGACTTGCCATTGGACCAGATGAAGACAGCTGCCCAGCACAGACACGGCCACTGTCCGAATCGTCGGCACGCAGCAGTGCTCCAACAGCTTGCACATTGCTTACGGATGATCCGCCCCCTAGCCGCAGAGCACCTGAGAGCCTTTCGGTTCCTGTGCACCGAAAATTTCCACCACAGGTTGGCCATTTCTCCAGCAGTCCGTGTTGTTTATTGTGACAGAGCATTGAGTGTTATTGCTTCAGTGAATAATTTTTCTATTACTTCTGTCTATATTTGCAGTATGCAAAAGCAAGAGTGATATCAAATATAAATGTGGGTCAGTTTGGACGACCGGGCAGTTGATGCGATCTGTGGCTTGTGTGTTACAGCACAAAACCAGAAGAGGTAGCATGTCCTCATCTTTGTCTTGTGGTCCTCACCTGGTTTTGCACCATGATGCGCAAGTTCTATTCAGTGGAAGTGCATTCAGGCAGCAAAATGACATGGCACCAACCTCTATTTGAAAGCACTTACTCAAGTTTATATTTAATGGAGTCTACATATGAAGGTGTAAGTTCTGTTATGTTTGTGGCAGGTATGAGCAGTAAGCAGTTTAAGGGTTGAAGGGTGTACATCAGAAGGTACAACTAAAATTTTCACACAGCTAGGCATTGTGGTTGAATTGTTTTGTTTTTGAGCAACTTGCTGTCACATATATGTGTGATATTTTATGCAGTATCATGAATTTGCAGTGCTGAGCACTAAAGCTAGGGCTGAATATAAGGAGTGGTGCATTATTTTCATAATATTGAGTTGTTCAAAACTACTATGAAATATCCAACAGAGTGTTCGATGATTTGGTAGTCATATGTGTGGTCTTGGTCCCACTCGCTTTTCATCACTTTGATGATATATTGTAGTGGCCAGTATGTCAGTCTATTAGTGAAATAGCAAGTAGAGCGTAAGCATCTGAAGCACAACCCTCTGTAATTTTCATATGCTAGATATTCTGTGTGATTGCTCTTCAGATAGAGGCCTGGAAACTGTATGGTAGGTAACCTTGGAAGTTGTTTATAAATATAGGGTCCCTGATTGCATTTCATAAGCATTTGTTTGGAACTGCAGCAGTACGACATACTTGTACAGATGAATTAGCAGAATTGGCCAGTGCAGCATTTTCTGGATTGCTTTTTTTGGTGTGTGCACGGGGAGAAAGCAAGCCCAGCTCATGGTCACAGTTATATATCTACCCCTGCTCTCACAGGCTGCTCAGTAACGTCTACATATGCTTCAGCGCCTTTGAACAATCGTGGCTGAGAATTGCTAGGTGCTTCTTGATTTAACCATAGTTACCACTGTTTCTCAGCTTCCACTCGTATCTGATGCAGAAAAGAGAGAATAAGAGCATAGTATTGAAAGCTATTAAGCCAGGGCATCTTAAGATATTATGGACCTGCAGAGTAAACGACTAATCCAATCCCTGGGCGTGCGCGCCTAATATGGTCAAACCAGTGTATTGAAAAATTGCATTGAATATGCACGAAGTGGGTGCGAGTGCTGCATTTGACACCCAACATAAAACGTATCATAGCCATGGCACTTAATTGAAATGAACAGTTTACCTTCATTCTAATTTGTTCACACTTGCTGCTTATCTTCCATGTGGAAACACGAAAAGCAGCATGGCTTGTCAAATGCGTCATTATTACTATCACTAGCTCTGAAAATCCACTGCAGGGCAAGCTGTGTTTCCTGTGATCTCAAACCCCTCTCCTGTGGCAGTTATGTGACCGTTGTACCTCCTGCTAATTTCTTGATAGATCCTGCTCCAGCCCTTGAGTGTGTCTAGTTGAAGCATTCAGCACATTGAGTACGCTGCATAAATATCTCGATCAAGTTAGATGCCTCTATCTGGCGAGTAGTGCTTGCAAATGAAACGCAGTGTAAACTGGTGTCTGTTCTGTGCAGTTAGTTTACCATTTGTGTGTTTTTTGCAAAGTGTGCATCTGTATTGCATCTGACGAGCTGGCTTGTCAACATTCTAATAATATTGCACGTTTTAAGAACCATATGACTTGGTTGCGCAAGTGGCTTGGATATTATGTGTGAAACATTAGCTTTGCCAACATGAGACCCTTGGCATGATAGGGATGTTGGAGGAAAAGTTATCCTGCATTGAGTAGGATCGGCATTAATTGTCTGCTATAGCAAAAGCTGACATTTCAATTTGATTGCACCTTTGCAGGCAGAAAATGCTGGGAACAGGTGCAAACACTCGTCTGGTGGAGTACCACCATCACCCTTAGGAAGTCGCTCCCGAAGAGTCAAACCTCGGGTTCATCATCGACATGAGCTTCTACAGTGGCTGAAGGAGAGCACAGAGAAGGCTTGCTATCAGTCTTCTGCTGCAGAAGACAATAGGTAAAGATGTAAATTATTGATGATTGTGTGCAAAACCTACAAGAAAAATGCAAGTTATAGAACACGGGCAGTGTTGTCTGTGAAGTTACTTTTTTCAGTGTATGGTTTAGAAAGATGCTGAAACTCTTCTTCAATTTTGTAATATATAATTGGGACACCAAATTTTGAGGCAATAAAAAGTTTGTTATGGGCTTTCTTTGTATCTAAGGTCACCCACGCGAAGTATTGAGGGCAACAAACACTTAAAATATATTTTAATTTCACTCTAAAGAGTCCTTGTTCACCCCTTTTTCATGATCGAGATCCATCGCCAGTGTAATTGTTAATGACATATGAGCTTGAAAACAATACCGGTGAATATTATAGTGATGTTGCAGCGTAGCAACGTGACATATTGGGAATGGCGACGCATGACATCGGCCAGGTGTTGCGTCGGCGGTTGGTGTACTGATTGACAGATATGCCATCGCTGACGCATCGGCCGATGAGCGAAACCTTCGCGCCTATGAGATGACAACCTGACTAATTGCTCTTATCACATGTTACTCACCAGCAGTAAACAGTGAATTTTAGTCTACACTGGTCCCCTTCTGTGACGATTAGGCCTACCGAGTGCAAAGGGTTTATACGTGGGGTGTCTGAAATTATGGAGACAAGTTGTAGTGAATGAAAAATGGCCATACAGTATAGTTTTGACAGCAGTTAACCGAAATTGATGGTTGCTTATATTTTAGGACTCATATACAATGAGCAGGAAGTACTACTGCTAGGCAGTGTGACCCGGTCTGCTAACCAATGCTGCAGGCGCCCGGCAGCAGTCGTTGGCACCACTTAATTGCGGGCAATTTAATCATTGCAAATGGGCGCCAAACATACTTCTGGATAAAGCAATTTAAAGTCAAGTATTGGGCAGATCAGAAAAATCAATATAATAACCGAGAAATGCCAGTCCTAGGAGGTGTCAACAACCTGGATGTGAAGCGTACATGTTCCCCAGCCTGGTGCTCGCATTCATCAGTGCTTCCTGCAGAGATAACGCACTGCATAAACACGAAATGTGCAACTGGCACAAAAGAGAAGAGATTATATAACTGAAGTAGGATGCAGCTTGCATTTTATGCTGAATAAAAATGCAGTTGCTGCCTAGGCAGCTCTGCATGTAAATGCAGTAGCGCTGAGTTGCAGTCATCGATGTGGATGCATTCGTGGGGAATTATGTACCTGCACGGTAAATGCTAAATCCTGTATGCTTGAAGCATTCATTTACCAAATACCAGGACTGTTTGTTAAAAACCAGCAGCAAAAAGTGAGCAGCACGTATCGAAATTAGCAGCCATGGAACTCGAAGCAGCCTTGCGGTGTGACTGAGCGGGCGGGGTGAAATGAAACACAGCAGCGAATATTATTGGTCGGTACGCATAGTGAGGCATTGTGTTGTTGTTATGTGACCGGGGGATCGGCCTACTGTTGCACTGAAATCAGTAAAAGTGGGCCATTTGGTTTCAGAAGTCTGTGTCGTTTGTCGTCATTTCAAAAGACACTGCTGTGTGCAGCATGTGTACGAGAGCAGATGACACATCACTCCATGTATCACAACTTTTGGGCCCCACTTGACCAGAGTTGCTGCTCTTCCCTAGCTGTGGCGTCATAGCAAACCCGGCACTCAAAAACCGAATCCGAAATCGTGCAGTGTAAATAATGCAGTAATAAATTATTTACTGCACATGTATGAACCACGTAGCGTGTATCACATCTATTGGGGTAATACGCAACGTTTGAAACAAAAAAGGTGCCAACCAAAAATTTGGTGCCTCCACCCATTTAAATCGTGGCAGTGAACGCATGGCTGAAATGCAGCTGCTTCAGAGGTTGCAAAGAACACAGTCTCGGATAAAAAAACTGCTTGCAATTACATGCTTCCGCTTGTTTTTCGTGAACACTGATTCTGCGTCTTCGGCACCGTGAAGGGCACATATGGCTGCCATTTGCAGGGCTGGTTCAGTGACACACAGCATCACTGGGGCCACAGGGGCAAAGTAACAAGCTTTTAATGTGATAGCATTAGAGTTCACATCAAGAGTAAAATCCGCCGTCTATCATGAAATTCACTGATTGTTCAAGAGAGGTCACGTGACCTTTTGACATCATCACAGCCTGCCCACCAGGAGGTGAACAACCTAGTTTCTAGATAGTAACTTAGATGGCATTAGAGTTTGTCACGAGCAACCCAGGGCCATTCGGTGTCATGCATTTATCTAATTGGTGGAGGGGTATGACATCACATGGTCACATGACCCCAAAGGAGGTAGGACATCACAGTGCCACATGACCTGAAAAGAACCAATCGCAGGCCGCAACCTAGAGGAAGAAAATACAAAAAATGAACCAAAATTGGCGTTCCCATGGTTTTTCTTTTCTTGAGAGAAAATTGTAATAGAAAAAAAACAGCATTGCCATTTGTCACTGGGCGTAGGATTTTGCATTGTCACCATATAGGTACATAGCTTCCAGTGCATTTAGAATAGTGAGAGAAGAAATTTGCTGAGGCATTGATGACCAACTGTTGATAATTGACTATTCTGATGATACAAATTGTGTTCAAATCATTTTCACAGTAAGTGATTCCACAAGTGACAGCTCTTCATACTGTAAAAACATAGCAACTTTTCTGAAAGGTGTACCTGGACTCCTGTTCAAGTGTTAGTAATTGTTATTACTGGTGAAAAGTGCCATATATGTAGAGGTTGGACTTTTTGGTTTTAATCGAGAAAAAGGGCCATAAAATTATGCCAAATTTTGTTATTGAAATTTGGTTTTAATCGAAAAAGGTCAGTGTTCTTGGCCAGTGTTCTTAGCATACAAGGCATAACTAGCTGGCTGTTGAGTATGAGTTACATTCATTCAAAGTTGAAAATTAACTCAGTAGAGAGCCCAGGGGTATGATATGAGATGGTGGTATTGCTGGATAAGCCGCACAATTGTGCGATTTGAGGATTTTTCCGGTTGCTACACGCCTCTGCAGACTGAGAAGCATCACCTTCTTACCGCCTGCTAGCTAAGCACTGTTTGTTCAGCTAACATCACCCGCTTAGAGCAGTTAATTGGCTAAGTAGGTTTATAAGCTGTATGTAGGACACTGACACAAAAGTGCGCATGGCCATCATGAAAAGTTGCATGTTTAGGCTACCGCGACGAGTGAACCACAGTTCCATCACTGCCATCAATATTGCAGATCACGAGTTGCTTCACCCTCTCACTCAGCCCAGTGCAAAAACCTAAAGAAAATTTGCCAACTTAGTTCTTAGAAGTAAACTTCCGCTTGTGCCGGCTGTCTCATTCAACTTGCGTAACCTTTTTAATGACGAAAGGAATTCCTTCTACAAACACGCCCCCAAATGCAAAATCACTTGTAAATTATCTTAATCACTGGCAGACAAACTGTTCATGCTGATGAAAATGCCGAGATTTACTCTAAGTGACTTTTGACCACACAGGATTGTCACATTAAATCACTGAAAAAAGTCACTAATTCATTCATGGAAAATAATATTCGCCCAAAAAAGATGTATTTATCCATAATGCCAATTAAAGTATAGTTCTAGTAATTGTGTGAAAATGTTTTGAATTATCCCACTGATGACATTATGTACACTAGTTTTCTGCATATGTCGCAGTGCATAGACCAATGACATCTTCTGACAGATGTGAGGTGCAGCGGCGCTGCTGTTTCTGGGTTATGGCATTGGCTGGTTGATATTGTGTCTATAAATGCATGTAGTTAAAAAGGCCTCAAAGTAACTCCGGTGATTTCACAGTGCACCTATAAAGCCGGCCTTCTGTTACTGCTGCCAAGTATGCCCGGCCTTTTCTTTAAAAGTATCACACAAACATCGCACAAATGGCTGTACAGTGGAGTGTAATGAAGTGAAACAGGCAAGAATATGCGCATGCGCACAAAATGCTCACCGTTTGCAGCCTGTTTTGCCACCGTGCCTTGTCGCAGAGTGCTGTACTGCTAAGAACCGGTTAAGAACCAGCTGTGTGTGCAAGTGCAGACCTAAACAAATGGAACAAGCTATTTTGTTCTAAATGCGACCGCACCTCCCTTTGCGGAAATAAGACATTGTTTGTTCCCATGAAGGCGTGCCAGTGACCGCCACCAGTATGTGCATACCATGCGTCGTAATTTCAATTATGCAAGGCGTGAAATTAGTTGGAAGTTGTGTGCTCCTTTTACTTTTGTCCGCACCTATACGTCAAGAGCAGCATGCGGAAGTGTGCCAACATCATTTTGAAGCAAACTGATTTTAAAATGCCATGACATAGCACTGAGATACTACTTCCAACAGTTAGGAATGAATGGAAACCTATGAACAGTCTCATTGTGTTAAATCAACTTGGTGCTGAGCAATCAAGCAAAAGTTCTGCATACAGTTCAGATTTTTTTTTATTATTTGGACTAATATGTGCAGACAGTAACATTAATGGACAGCAGATTTGTAGAGAACAAAAAAATGCTAAGAATGAAGTGAGCACTGGCTGCTAGGATTGCCGCAGCTATTTTTATGTCGAGGAGCAGTTGCTTGAAGTGTGCCATATTTTCACTGCAAAAATGGAACACAAAGGCATGAGCACCCCCTTCTTGGGTTCTGCCTGCATCACAGGAGCAGCTGAGAAATAGTGGTGGTAGACTTGAATGTATGTGGTGGCGTCGCATTGTCTGTCATCCATTCAGCAAGTTCAACAACTTGCAAATACAGTAAAAGCTCATTAATTCGGCCCCTGGAGATCCGGATCCGGATACTGCTCGTAAGTTTATGGTATCAGACACTCGCTAAGTCAGCCGTTGTGGGTCTTCCACTGGCTAATTCGAACGGGCTTCCAAAGGGGGGCCCGCAGCCAGGTGTGTCTAGTGCGGCAAGAGATAGCGAAATAGCCTGACACAAAGCCCGAGTTTCATGCTACAGAGTCGCTCGCACACCTTCAGTGTTTACGTGACGGCAGGCGTGACGACAAACGGATTGCCCCCGTCTCCGAGAACAGATAGTAAGTTGAGGTTATAGAATATATTAGGCTTCGTGCTTTGCTCATTCGAGTTTCAGTAAAGATTCAGCACATCATTATGACATTGGAGTTTGCACCTCTCTCTATAAATTCTGCCCGAAAGCAAAACACCGTGGCTTGATAGAAGTGCACGCAGCGCAGTATTATTGATACACTTGCGCAGACAATGTTTCAGTGGAGCTTATTGGCTGTAGATCGATACTGTGACCTGCCTTTCTTCACGAGGAAAAGATTTGTGTGGTGTGAACCAAGTACAAAAAAAGCTATGTATATGGGAACAAGTGGTGGAGTACATGACATTAACAACTGTAATCCACATAATACTCATAACAACACGGGAATGCATATTCTTTGAATATTTGCTTGATCTTCCAAGCGTGAGAAGAGTCACTGTGTTGGTGCCGGTGAGGGCACTTCTGTGGTCCAATGTTAAGAAACATTGGTTTGCCAAGAATGGAACCTATTAACAGTAAGTAGTACTTTTGCTGCACACACACTGGTGTGTGCAGCAAAAGTACTACTTACTGTTAATACAGCTCGAAAAAAATGTGCGTATGCGTGCTTGCGCGCTTGATTGCAAAAGTGGCTGCTTGCGCAATCCTTCTGGCCATCCATATTTCCATTAATTGTTAACAAGCACCAAGGCAAGTTACAGTGATGCAGTTTTCATACTGACGTAGACTGTGCCTCCCAGCGGTATTTTGGGAAGCATGCATAACACAACCTCTAAGCATGATGTTACCATTGCTGGATGTAAGCACACCCATTTTGTGTACATTGTACTGACGATGAGTTTAGGCAATCTCTTTTTTCGCGTTGTTTAACAATTTGCCTTAAGTGACCTTGTACTGCATTGAGCTTTTAAGGCCTGTGCTAGATTTTTCTTTGTTACATGCTCTAAAGTGGTCTTGCAATGTTAAGCATTGCATGCAGTCCACATTTTTCTGTAACTATGAATGAACTAGTTTACATCAAAAGGTGTGTAGCTGATGAAGGCCAGCCTTTCCCTTTGTCTGCCTGCTCAGGGCTGTGGCTGTGCTCAGGGCTTGCGTGCTGATTTAACATGGAAGTGCTGGGTTATACTGCGAAGGTGGAGGGGCAGTGAAGTGCTGATGACGATACTTTATGCGTGCAGGCGATCGCAGCAGGCAACAGCAGCCCGCAGAGCTGAAGCTCCTTCCCGGCCAGAGGCTGTGCCATGCCCCTACCAGCTGTTGGACCGAGGTCATGAATGTGGGGGAGCAGCCGCTAGTCCCCAGTGTGAACGGCGTCAACACAGGCGCTCCAAGTCTCACGAAGAGGAGCCACCGTGCAGGGGTTGGCATCACCACTACAGGCATCGGGAGCGAGACTTGGAGCGGCAGCGAGCCATGCGCCAGGTGGCCAGCTGGATTGAGCGTGAGCAACTGGCTGGACCACCCCCACTTCCTGCCCAGCGTCATGAACATCACCACTTGCATGAGCATGTGCACCACCATTACCACCACTATGTTGACTGACAGTGTGCCCATGCTCTTCCCCTGAGGTGCTTGGGCCAAAAACATGGCATGGTGCACTGACCCTGGGGGAGCGGAGTCTTGTTTCTGCAGCCAAAAGGACATGGTAGTTGTGGGTGGCCGGTGAAAGGCATGCAATATACAGCTTTCCAGATATATGCATTTGAGCTCGCTTGGCAACAGATGGCACAGCGAGATGCCTTCTGTGGCTGCAGGGATGGCATTTCAAGCCACAGTGTCATGTGGGAATGCCATGTTTACTGTTGACTAGGTCACTGCACTGAAAACTAGGCCTGTCCGTTATCTTGGTCAACAAGCTTTTGAGAAGTTGCAGCAGGGACTCAACCATGTGGTAGCTTTCTAATTGAGGCCAGCTATTGCCCATTGTTTGGGTTTCCTGTATGATGAAGCTACTTGGGCGTGCCATTAAACAGGCTGAGAAGGTTTGTTGAGTGACATTTCTTAGACTTTAAAGGAGTGGGACTTTGTTTCCCTTTGTAAGAGAGGCTGAGGTAAAACACGGCCAAATGAGATGACAAACTGTTTACAGAGAATGTATGGTGCCTGATATTTTATTTACACACGCATATGCACATCCAGAATAGGCCAAGTTGAAGTTGTAATTTGTGTGTCTGTGTTTAGTGAAGTATGTTCAGTGCTTGTTGGCTTTGTTTTCCAGTGTGCTCAAAAGTTTTTTTGTGATTTGTCAATAGTTGAATGCCGGTGATGGTATTAATTGTAACATGACTTGAAAGAAGCGAAGCTGATGGTTTCCAGCCGCGTTTTGCTAAGCTTTATGGACACTGGTATTAAATGTGACAGCGTGGTGTAAAGATTTGTTTTTCCATTCATTGTGATTGCCACGGTGCATCTAATTAAATTAATGAATTAGTGTACTTTATGATTTCTCTTGATTTACTTGTGAGAGCCCTTCTATTCTGCTGCTGTGTGCTGGATGAAATGGTGCACAGCAAGTTGCTGATGTTTTATGTAAATTTGGTATAGTATTGAAGATTTTAAATGGAAATAGATTTTATTATTTGCAGCTGATGTTTTCAAAATGCTGCATACGCACAAATGGGTTTAATGTGTGGTCTGGCAATTTCATGGAGTTCTTTGTCACATTGTTGGTTGTCATGTACGTAATATATGTATATGATTGTTAGCAGAGCAAACTGCTGGGTGAGTTTACACATTAAGGAGTGTGATGAAAACAAGCAGAGATATGAGACATGGACAAAAAATATGTCTGGACTAATGCTTGACCAACAACTATTTTTTATTGGGAAAATTCATATCATTGTATGCACATTCGCATAGCCTCGCATGTGCAAGCATTTGTCCAAAGCAGGTGAGGCGCTGTAACCAAGTACCTGTGGCTAATTGCAGCCTATCAGTACCTTCAAGCTTTTTTTTTGTGTAGACTATCTGAAGTGTAACTGGTATATTGCGTTCAATTTTTTTTTCAACGTGATACGCCTCAATTGGTTGACGCACAACTGGTCCTTTTTTCTTGCTGAATATTTTTGTCAACTTAAACAGCAGCTGGAATTATGGTTTAACCAGTGGACATGAAGCTTATGTGTGTATAAGTCTGATGAAAAAGACATTGGACAAGAGCAAAGGTATACCTACACGAGACTTGCTTGCCTTGCCTAAGGAAAGCACTTGTAATGTTTAACAGGGTCTTTTTTTCCTAAATTTTTTTCGAGCACACAGCTCTCCACTAATGAGGCACTGGTGGTGATCTCTGGGCAGTGAATGGCTACTTTGGTTGCCTGGTTACATGTTTGTTGCTGTTTATTGCCCATGCTGGCAGTGGTGTCACTCTTTTTAATGTTGTTGCCGCATGAATGTGGCAGTGTTGGTAGTTCTATTTCCACCAGCTTGACAGTTACTCTTTTGGAAAACCTTATACCGGGCGTCCCAGCTAACTTGAGTCAAGGGTTAAAAATAAATTATTAGAGGCAGGCGAGTGAAACCAGTTGCATATCGGTGACAGCCACCTTCCGCACCACAGGCAATTTTTTGTTTTGCAAATACTTAATAATTTAATTAAGCTTAATTATCTAAATGAATAAATATTGAGTTTAGACAACGAATTGCATATGAAGAGTTGTCGAGCACCTTCAGAAACCCCCATTCGAACATTTACGATAAGGAAATCCTCATGTGCGTCTTTTTTTCCCAGCTCCAAAGAAAGCCCACGAAATACAAAATCAGCCACTGGACTAACGCACTTGCACGCCACGATCGTGCTGCTGCTCTCAAGCGTGGTTTGAAAAAACTAAATCACCTGCAGCCTTAACTCGACGGCCCCGCAGCAGCGACAGGCCGAAATGTTGGCGGTGGTTTCTCGTCTGCATCAGCATGCATTATGGTGCGAGTTGCCGTCGCCAACTTATCGGCATGCCGTTGCTCTGGGTCCGTTGAGTCAAGGCCGGAGTGATTTTGTTCGCTGAGAATTCGTTGTTGGTCGAGCATTGGTTCTTTCATGTTTCTTGTCCACATCTCTTTATTGCGCTTCTTTTCTTCCTGTTTTATAAGTGATGCGATTTCTTGGTGTTCGCACCACTTATCTGTGCATATTCTGAATATGAAGCATTGGAATATAAACTTGTAGTGCAGACTGTATCCAGCAAATGTACTTGGTGCAAAGTTTAATGGTTTGAGAGAGCTTTCAAGGGAAAAGATGACAATGTACAGTCTTTGTCAAAAATATATGGCCCGACTAATTCTCTTCTGGCCATTACAGCAGGGCTGGTTTTGCATCATTAGTGGTCAAAATCTCTCACGGGTGAGAGGAACTCTCATCCTCAGCCCTCTGGAGCTGAGGACGTCCAGGGATGCTAGAGAGCCCCACTGCACAGCATAGAAGCAGAGCTCTGGGCCGTATACTTTTGGTAATGGCACCATGCTGCGAGACTACTTTTTATTCTTTGCATTATGATTAGCAAAACTTGTCCAGAGTTGCAAGTTCTTGCCTTTGGAGCATTTCTTTCTGAGAGTACATTTTATCGAAAAAGTTATGCTACCGAAGGTAGCAGTGAATTTTACCTTGAGCGTAAGCACAGCCCAGAGTTCAGGGTTTTAACAGGTATTCTATACGCTCCTCAGTTTTGTTAATTGTAATGCAGTTATGTTTCTGCTCATTCACTGGCAGTAAATATAGAAACTAAAGGCAAGTTGCAAAAGTTGCAAAATTGCATCATGAAGCCATTCTTCATGATGCAGAGGTTGCTCCCCTTTTGCTTAGTTTTTTTTTTTAAGATGAAGGCTACTGTTACTTCAGAGGGTCCTTGAACATCTTCTTGAGCTTGGTGATTTACCACATTAACGTGTAGAGTGCATTGCTGCGAACATCTCGACAAAGTTAACACATGGCGATTGGTGCTTGCAGTTATAAAGTGCAGAAGTAAGGTTGCCTTCCATCCTTGAAGGCTTCTCAGTTGCATTGTCATGTGCTAATACTTCAGCCAGCATTGGGTAATAGTGATGGCCGGGCTGCCATTTGTAACAGCACTGGCAGCATCTTTAATAAATAGTGCGATGCTCTTGGGGGTACTGGTTGAGGGAAAACGGGAGAGAATTCAAGTAGAAGGAAATGACAAAAGTTGCATGTGGTTACATTTAATTCATCTGCTTCTCTTGTGCATTTTTAGGCATTCTCATGAGATGCCCAACATTCTTCTAGGCATTTTTCATGATCATTGAGGGGGCAGGTTAGGGTCGGCCCTAATAATCTTTGAAAACATGATAACTGCTAATGATGCTTGCTCACTTTTTGATGTGTGAAGCAACTTTTCAAAACAAGGCTTGTGAGTCATGGGCTGGAGGCATAACAATTGCTAAAGGGCCCATAATTATGTGCCTTCAAAAATTGTGAATCTGCTGTTGAAAAACAGTATTAGCACTGTGGAGTTCAAACTCTGGTTACCGCCCATGCTGCAAGGTCCTGTACTGATATAGTATTAGGATTCCACTGCCAAAAATGCATTGTCTGTGCCTCTTAGCCAAAGAAGAAAATGCAAAAGTATGCCTTTCTATATAAACTTTGCTTCCTTGGAATTTCTTTCTAGCACCGAGTGCATGTGTACTGAAGGGGATCTATATTTGTCTAAGTTTGAATGATGTGCCACTGAGGAGTGCTCTATAATGTTTTGGAATATATATCGCTGTTGGGCATTATGACACTGTTCTCTGTATAATAGCTAGTCCTGTTTTGTATTTGAGACAACAGCTTGAGTGCATTTCTTTTATTGAGAATGTGTGTTCTAAACAGTGCTTTAAGGTTTGGTGCATTTGAAATGAAGATGCTGGCACTTCCTTATCAGACAGAGCAATGGATAACTAATAAAAAATTGGCTTAATTTGCTATTGAGATTTGTTTTATAATTTTTATTTTCATAAACTCTTCACTTGAGCCCAATGATTTAGTTGTTAGGGCATCCACCGAGTATGATAAAAATGAACAGTGTCTCAAGGTCACTGTGGCCAGAACTGACAATTCATTTAGGATGCCTAGTTTCTATATGCTGTTCCTGAGGAGGTGTGCATAGAGTTTCACAAGGACAATTTAAGTAAATGCTTCCATGAAGATATACACCTCTGTAGTTCTACCTGTAGCAGTTCCAAGAAAAAAAAAAGGTTGAAAATGGTAAATGCTGAATTCTCTAAAAGAAAAGTGCAAAAAGCAGATGTGGCTGTGGTCATGTTGGTGCTATTTAGTTATTTCCGACGACTAACATGGGTTGTAACATGACTGTGCTTGCATAAATATGTACAGTGTTTTCTGACAGATGTGCTCATTAAATGGCATAACGCGGCTCTCACAAGCATGTAATTTTTCTTCTGCGACATGCATGGTTTCTTAGGTGTTGGCTTACAATGAGCACTTTATCAAAATTGTGCACGAGATCATGCGGACAAGCCACCAAGCCTAATTTTTTTTTTTTTTTACATGCTTCATAACTTCATTCAGATGTGTGATGGACTATTTGTATGGATATCTTAGCTACAGAATATGGTTGGTAGCGATGCCATTGTACTGCCTGACCATGATCCTTGTGAAACGGTTGATTCTGGGTTCCAATATTTGGAATTGTGAAAGCCTTGAGGTTGGGGGTGGGGAGGTTACTGGGTTACTAAAATAGGGATGTTGAGCATACTGCTGCAAAGGGGTTGCATTCCAAAATAAAAATAAAGGGATATGGAGTGTTTGTGTATGGTCACTGTCTCAGTGTGCTTTAGCCCAAGGTGTCGGCACTGGCTAGGTGATAAAATGCACAGTGCTGAATTTTATAATAAAGTGTGCATTCAGCACATTGCAACGACGTGGATCATTTGAACATGACCTCCTATAGAATTGTAAAAAGTTTATAGATGTGGCTGTATGTAGTAAAGCGTTTTTATTATGACAAATATCTTTTTTCAAAGCATTCCTGTGTGTAGCTAGCAAGTTTCTAGGGACCATTTTCTTTTACATTGTTTGGCAGAAAAAGGAACTTATATGCATGGTGGTCATACTTTGTTGTAGGTACATAAAGCTGGAAGTAATGAGACAGAAATCTAATAGTGCTTAAATATTCAGAAAGCTGCTACATGCGACTAGTTTACTTTCTCAGCAGGGTATGTGTTCATACAGTGCACAGATGCTTTGAAATGTGAGCTGTATGTATGCTTCAATGCTATGTGCAACTTAGTTGGCTTCATGAAACATTTTTGTGCTCACAATCCCATCACTTTCATGTATGCAGGTGAGGAGAAAACCATACTGTGAAATTTGGGTGTGAACTTCAAGGAGTGCTTCGTTTATTGGATTCATGTGTACAGCGTGGGGCTTCGCCTTGTAATTTATTGCCCGACCTATCACAGTTTCAGCTGCATAAGGCTGATGCTGCACTTCACAGGTGCTACTAGGTCCATGTGTAAACTTCAGAAAAACAGCAATGTGTTTTTTTTTTTTGCATTTTGGTAAAAGGTAGATGTGTTGACAGGACACAGGCATTGTGGTTTACAGTCTGTCAGAAGCGTATGCTACTTAACTAGTTCATGAAGAAGTTCATATGCCCGATTGAGTCTTGAATGTAGTCATACGGGCTGTGGCTGGATCAGTCTGTATTATGTGGTAGGAAAAAAGAATTAAAAATGCTCTCATGCAATTGTGCACTTTACTACCAGATATTTGGCTGCTGAGTAGATTGATCACTGCAGCTGTTGAATCAGTGATGTGCTGTATGTTGTGTCTTATTCCCAGGCAAGATTTTTGAACCCTGCCCAGTTTTTACTGCTTCTTGTTTTTTGGCTAACATAAAGTGTCATGTTAAAAACCTACAAACAGTGATGCCTGAAGTCTATTTGTCACATTCATTGCAATTTTTAATCAATATTTAAAAGAAGTGCAAGGGGAGGTTTACTGGGCAATAATTAGCATTTGCCTGAGCATGGTCATCCAAAATTAAAGCTGTTGTTTGTTCAGATTTTCGTAGCTCTGCAGTTGTATGATTTCTGTAACCTGTTGGTAAACTCATTAGGTAGAGTGAATATTCAGCATTCAAGGTTTTCAAATTAATCAGATTCTTCCTTGAACCTGATCTCGGGAAGCACTGTACCTTTGCAATTGCTTGGCAGGATTTGGGTTTTTGCTAGTTGCTCTCTTAAGGTAGGCCATTATTCACATTGCTAATTGCACCTCTGAATACCTGCTAATTATTGTAAATTCATGGCAATAAAAAAGCAAGCATATTTCTTTTTTCATTATATCAGTCTCCTTTCTACAGTGCAGGTTGATCCTCTTTGTGCTGAATACTCGGTTATAGACTTTTTCAGCTTGTACATAGACTGCTCAAGGAGTCTCAGGGATCATAAGAATAAGCACTGGGTAAATATTCGAAGACCTTTTGCATTTGCTATGTATAATATGTCGGGACGTTCTTGTCGCTATATAGATATATATATATATATATATATACACACATATACAGATATTGCAATGCCATGCTGTAATGGTGCATTGATGTGGGATGCGCCTACGTTATTCTTCCATTATTACAGCCTGTGGATTTTGTGTAAGTTATTTTGTACATAATACATCCATCCATACCTCAAGCCAAATGTCTTGTCAATGCTGTATTGAGAGCATTGGACACGTAAAATAGCTCAGTAAAGGGTGTTACACTCTTGACATTTGTACAACAGGAGAATTGAGAGAGTTTCGTTGTACTGAGTGTGCTGAATAAATGTTACAACTTCCAACCAACTTTAGTCGGCAGTTGTGCTTTTATTGGTTGCACTTCAAAGTTCTGCTTTGAATTTTTTTTTCTTCTGGGTACTTGCAGGGAAGCTAAATTGCCAAGTGTTCTATTTAGTGTCACATTATTTTTCCAGGTGTTGGGTCAGCCCAAGTTCCCCCTGCTTTGACTAAGCATGATATGAAGGACTTTCACGGTGCTATGGTAACCAAAAACCTTAGCCTGACGCCTGCTAAGTGCTAGAAGATAGGCACTAAAAATGGTGTGTTTGGTGCCCATTACATTCCTCAAAAACTGTACTTTTGGGCTTGGAGGCACGTACAAACTGCGGAAGCTTGGATGTAAGAGTTGGAGAATACCTCGTCAACCTTCTATTCACTGATGATGTCGTGCTACGGCTAAGTAACCCGAAGCAGGAATTGCAGCACTGTATTCAAAACTTTAATATGCAGACATAAATGAACACTGACAACATATTTAAGTTGGTCTGTGTCGGTAATTACCCCATTCTGAAAAAGTTGTTACTTTTGTTGACAACCGAGCTTTTGCAAGCTAGAAAAGATTGAAAAATGAAACACATGTATGCCACCCTTGGTCATTTTCTCAAGCAAGCTGCAGTGCATTGAGACATTATTATTGTGCACAGATCCCCTACATCAGACAACACAACCGTTCACTTCCAAACACTGGTCTCTGAGTCCTTTTTGACCTTAATATTACGAGTTTGAATCGAGTGTTGCGCAAATTTTCCAACTCAATTTTCTTGGCAATAAATGCATCTTTTACTGCTGGGCAAGTATCAGTGTGGCCAGAAAGAGCTACAGATCTTGTTTTCACTATGGACAAAATTTGGATAGATCTAGTTGTCCTCAGTGTCTTTTTAATATGCAGAAAGGTGTTGTTCAACGGTCTTGGAAAGGAGGAACAGTTTGCTGTAGGCAGTGAGACTCCGACATTGGTGAGGAGGTACTTGTGAGCAGAAATTTGGATACCACGAGAGTAATGGCCAAAATTTGTGCCGATACTAACGGCATGTTCCTGGTGTCATGATCTGTGCATTACGTGTTATTTTTTTTAATCTGCTGGCCTGCTGCTTCATTTAGCTGTGTTAACGGAGGGAGCAACTGTACAATGAAAGTAGTGCCACTTTGACTACTGTTCATGCTATTGAATCTGTGCGCTAGCTATGTGGCTGTTCAAGTGCAATAAGCGAAAAGAGCAGCCACAGTGGATTGGTTTGCATTAAACTTTACTAGGCTCATTGTGACGGTGAATAGAATACGAGCACTATCTCCAAATTTGTTCTGTCTTTTATTGCTGAAGGCTATTAGTACACTGAACAAACACTCAACGTCCATTGATGATATGGGAGTACATTCACATAAATAAATTTATGCCCTCTGGAATCTTAGCCTATTTAGCAGCAACAACCTTTGATACCTCTTTCAGCATGGAAAGCCAAAGCCTTTGTTCACAGCTAACTAAAAGTTAAAAAAAAACCAAGCAACTGGTTAAATAGGGTGACAGCAAATTTTCTGTGCACATTTGGAATGAGCCCAATGTTTTGTGTCAATTTTGCCTGAAATTTCATCTCCATATTATCTACGAGAATTATGTGGCACACAGACATGCCAATAAGTTTCCTTCAAGAATCTATTCATACTTACTTCAAGCCATTCTTGCTGCGACGCTTTTATCTACTGTAGCTAAAGCTGTTAATTACAGCCGTCACCCCAGTGCAGTGTTAATTTTTTATTGCTTTGAGCCATTCCTTCTACTCCATTAGGTTGAGTTCTGGTGGAAGGAGCACTCATGGAAACTACTGCTGAAAAGTATGAAAGTGAGAAGTGCCTTGATTGAACTACAAACCTTTTCTACAACTGATATTTCTGAAAAACTGACTTACAGTCATCCCAACAACTTAGAAAACACATTGAAATGCAGGAGTTATATGCATAGTGTTATGATGGGACAGCTTGAGCATTGGGCAGCTTTATTCATAAAGCTGCTGCAACCATGCAAAATGGCAGAATTCTTTGGAATCGGTACCTTTTCAAATGATTTTGCAATATACCCATTTTTCTAGTTGCTGCCAACACAACAGGAAATAACTTTTTTCAAGATTGTCAAGAAGCCAAACGGACAAGTTAGAGTTTGATTTCTCTTGCTTCAAGTTTTTTTTATTTCAATTTCTTATTGTAGCATATCTAGATCAACTACCAGCACCTTCTAACATTTTAAGAACATGCTTCATGGACACTAGGAATTTTCATAGGATATCCACAGCCTCCAAATTCGCCTTGAATCTGCACACCATGCTACATAGGATGTCCATACAAATAGTAATGTGGATGTTGCTGCAGGCTATTCAGGAAGTTTGATGAAAGTATGTACAACAGTTTTGTAGAAAACATGCAGGCTGTTTTATTGAAGACCAAACAGGAGGGGCAAAAGTATTTTATGAAGCACATACAAAAGCACAGAATGTCAAAATGTTAACAAAGTAGAGAAAATAATACATTGAAGCTCGGGTAAGAAGTTAGCTTTCAAGAGGGAGTTTAGTTTTCAAATAATTATACATAACAAAGATAGTGCTTGTGCAACTGTTCCAGTTTGCTATAGTTCTAAGAAGGAAAATTTGAAAACAGGTTATACATACCGAACAATTCTGGACAAAAACATTTTTATGAACGTATTTTTATAAAAGAGTTTATGAACGCAATTTTTTTCACATATTCTAAGGCTTCACTATACCAGTCAATATATCCACAGATCTACTGACAGCAGGCTTGCATTTTTTTTTTTGCTATCATCAAATGTGTTCTCCATTGGTTTTCTACGGGTGTCTTAGCTGCTCGATGCGAGTGGTAGAAAAAATATTTAAAATATACTTTGCTACACATGGAACAATAGACCATTACCTTCAATATTTCCATGACAGCACCTCGTAGTTTTCCAATATTCAAAATTTTTGTCCCGGAATGTTGGGCATGGTTCTGGCAGGACATGGTGCATGTCAAAGAAACTGAACAGGAATGACTGGCTTGATAACCTGATGATGGTGTCACAAACTGGGGTTGACAGAAAGCTTCGGATGTATTAATGACAGCAAAAATTGAACTTTCTTCTACAGCACAATGTCTTAATGCAGGCATTTTTCATCCTTTCATATGTAACATCATCACTTGCCGAGGCAGCTTTACGCAATGGCTGCACTTTATCTTCTCACCTTTTTATTTGTTTTATTTTACTTTTCCACACTGCTCTATTTCTGCCTTTATCTTCCAATTCTCTTTCCCGCACAGAGTAGCTTGCCAGTGATTTTTAAACGACGGCTAAATTCTCTGTTTTTTGATTAAAGTGCTCCTCTCTCTCTTTCTTGACTTCTGAAACGGAACCTTCACAACTCAACTAAGAAAGTATGAAGTGGACAGCTTTTCTCTGAATTCTTTTAAGTGCTTGAGTGCACGCAAAAAACAGGCATAACATTATCTTTTAATGAGGATGTTAAGCTGACTGCTTAGTGATGGTGTATCTTTTATTTGTGACAGAGTAAACAATGATCCTTAAAGGCCTAAGAAAAATTGAACTGTCAATGCTGCTGCCAAAATTATTAGATATCCTATCTCAGAGGTACCTGACTTGTAATCATTAACTTTGGTTAGGAGACTAGATTACGATTCGCAGCAATAGAAAAAATTAACTATCATTTCTTGGCAATTCCAAAGAGGATGAATTTTCTATGATTATAGGCTTCATGCCTCACTCAGTGGCTGCATAAGTGCAAAGTGCTCGTTGCTCATCTTTACATTTGTGAACAGGTGAACACCACCACTTTGGAGGATGCCTGAAGTGACCCTAAGTATACATTAGAGCCATATGCCTATAGGTGTCAGTGATCACTAGCTGGTGCACCACATAGATATGCAAAAACCCACAAAAGAAGAAACCTTTATAACATTATGATAAGGGACTCCGGAACAAGGGGGGTTCCCCCCTTCCCCCAACATTTCTCCAGAGGGGGCAGCGTCCCCCCTCGACCCCCACAAGTCTCCAACTTCTCGCACTCAGATCAAATTCTTGACAAATGCTTCAGTTTTAGGACGTTATAAATGTAAAGCACAGTGTGACTGAGCTTGTTGGCTTTGTAGCCAGCCTTAAACTAAAGACTCGAAGACCTGCCCCCCACTCAAAAAAAAGTTCCGGAGTCCCTGCTTGTATGATAAGTTATAAAGTTTCCATGTCAGCCTTGTAGAAAATATTAGCCTTCATAAAATATAAGAACCGTCTTAACTGTAAAGAATCGAATAAAAGTTGTGGTCTGTTTCGCTCCTGCTGAGTCTGTCTGCTGCAGAATGCATTCAGCTTAAGCAAAATTTCACCCTTTCAGGGCTGATGCCACAGAAGACCAAGAAAGGAGAGATGGAGAGAAGCACTGCGACACAAGGGTTTTGACTCGCATTACATGCTGCTGAAAGCTTGGGACAGACCTTGCAGGGGCAGCACATAAAGACCCCTCTGCAGTTGTTGCATGAACCAGCAAACGAGTAGACAGAAATAGAAGAAAGGAAGTGCTCCACATCATTTTGCTTTTATCAACATGTCCAAATTGGTCCACCAAAGCAATCCAAGTGTAGCTATCAACTTGAAAACGTCACTATTAGATAATGATAAGATATTACTTTATGGAGGTGTTAGTTATGTCTTCCTAGCTACATAGTTTTAATTTCTTATGAAGGTTCAAAGTGCAGATCCTCTTTGAATGCTTTCGGCTCAAAAATTTTGCACAACCTCTTAAATGGACTCAGCATTAAAAATGACACACAAAACAGGCTGATGCGCTCTCAGGGTGAACACACGAGTGTGTGCGTGTGCTCTCGGAGTGCTAGTCATCCATTCTGGCTGTGCCTCAAAGCGAAGTGGCAGATGATGTGAAGCACCACCTTTAGGTCTTTCTGCGGGTGTGCCACTTTGCTTTGATGCACGGCTGTGTCAGACGCACAGGCGCTCTGAGGAGTGCTGTCACTGTGAGAGTGGATCACCCTATGTATATCTAGGTGACTGTCAAAAACTGTCTTCTAAAACTGTGTTGGAAAGGTAATGAACATAATCTAATGCTATCTACATGCTTCAAATGCTCCTCTTGTCAGAAGCAATATATATATCGGAGAAACTGCGGGCAATCAATGAGCGCCAGACTAAATGGTCATTGAGCCAACACAGCAAGGAACCTAAAGAAGGAAAGAAGGCAGTGGCAGAACATTTTAATCAACGGGGTTACAACTTCGATAAACTTATAAACTGTTATTCATTCTTCAATCAGGCTTGAAATCGGCAAGCGGCAGAAAATACAAAGAGGCATTCCTAATCCACAAATTTAAAACTTTATAACCAGCAGGGGTTAACATATCCAGAGGAAACTTAGAATCTCTCAGGTACATTCTGGCACTGATGTACAGCACTTCACACCGCCTCTTTATTGTTTCTTTCACCCTACCCTTCCGCCCTGACTTGTCCTTTACCCCCTCAATAACAATTTTTTTTCTCTTTGTGCAATTTACATTTAGCTGGTGCCCTGCTTCTCTTGCCATAATTTCTCACAAACACTTGGCTTCCACATTCCTTCCCCCCCCCCCCCCCCCCTCCTTTCATGCTTTCTCTGAACTCGCCCCCATGTTTTCTCTTTTCCCTTCATTTTTTCCTGGTATTTTGCACCCCCATGCTGACTAATCCCTTATCTGAGTTTTGCAGGTCAATGCAGCCAGTCATATCACGCCACCTGTCATAGCTGGACACACAGCCTTTAAAGCACTCACTTCCTATCCCTCCACACTCCACACCCCTGGATTCCTTTCTGCTGAGCTGGCCTTTTTCTTTCCACAGTTTTGCAGGTCAACCAGTTAACTTTAGCAGCCATCATGCCTGGACAAGATTCGCCCTCCCCATTCTAGCATCATTCCCACTTCACAACCTCCTCCCCCTAACCGAGCCTTTCTCCTCGGAGCGATGACCCTATTTAAACCCTGCCAATGATGAACACTTCGCTCAGACAAGTTCTCTTGTCAAAAAGTCCGCAAGCACCCCGAGGTTGTCCACCCCTTGTTCACTTTGTGATTATCTACAAATTCTGATATCTACATGGCAATGATAAGTTCAAGTATTTCATGGGAAGAAGACAAGATAAAGATGGAACAATATAATTGCACACTGAAAGCGGATGTTGCATTTTAAATATATGCATAACACATGCCATCTTGCATTCATGCTGTGGTGTGGTATGCAGTGTTTAGCTGGCTCTGGAAATTGCAACCACCCGGGGATATGAACGTACAGCCAACACATAAGTGACTTTTTAAAGATGATGACTACAAACTTAATAAATGGCTCACGCAATGATTGAAAATGTGCTCAGCACACTGTCAGGCTCCAGAAAAGGTTTTACCGTTAACCGCAAAAGCATATAGTAAATAGATCATCAGAGGATCAACTTTGGAGGACGGTTTGGTTTATAGGGTTTAACGTCTCAAAGCAACTCAGGCTATGAGGGACACCATATTGGAGGGCTCCAGATAATCTTGTCCACCCGGGATTGTTTAACATGCACTGACGTGGCACAGTACATGGGCCTCTAGTATTTCACCTCCATCAAAATGTGACCGCTGTGGTCGGGATCGAACCCACATCTTTTGGGTCAGCAGCTGAGCACCACTGAGCCACCATGGTGGGTTCAACTTTGAAAGATTAAGGGGAGACAGTAGCTAAAGGGTTGGAAGAATTATAAAAGACCATGTTAAAATGGTGATTAAAGTGACAAGATATCACCTTTGGGTCAGCTGTCAACCTGCCTTCATAAGAAATCTAATTTATGATTCTCATATCCTCTTGAATGAAAATCTAGAGGCTCTTGGCGTTTTCTTTTGTGAAACTTGATAGAGTGTAGTTTAGCATTGTGCCATCTTCTGAATTGTTCCACTTTGCATTTCAAATACTATATGGCTATTTAGCCACAAAGTGACTTTCCCAGATATTTCTAAACCTTGGCTCAGTACATGGTTATGAAGCAGCAGTCCTCCTTGAACTCATCCCAGCAGTCTGGGGTATATAGCCATTTTACAGATACTGGAGAAGTGCGCATCAGGTAACACACCAGTATCAGTGGTGCATGCAGAATCTATTATAAACATAGGTACAGTGTGTGAAGCTTGACGTGGAGTGGAAATGTTACTGAGGTGGTCTATGATTAGATAATCAAGTGTTTACTGTTGCACTCCATTAATGCAACACCCATGAATAACAGGCCCCGTTATGGGGGCCCGACTCTTTTAACGTATTTACACATTGCTAATATAGAAACTCAGTGAACATGTACACCCCACTGAAGCCCATATACTTTTGTTGTACAAATATTTTCAGAGACCACATTCATGTCACTTGAATTGTGGGGTTTAATGTTCCAAAGTGACACTTCACCTATGAGGGACACCTTAGTGGAAGGGTCTGAATTAAGTCTGGCCACCTGGGGTTCTTTACGTGTGCTGACACCACATAGCAGATGGGCGGTTCTGTATTTTGCCTCCATCGAACTCATGACCTTGGGATCAGCAGCCGAATGCATGTCACTAATAACTTCATCTCTGACCTTCCGGCTACTTTCCGGCTAGCTATGTTTTAGATAGGTAAAACCGCTACAAAAACATACCCAAGGGCAGTCAGAAGTCAGGTGGAGAGATGAAATGGGAAGTCTGCTGGGATTTGGTGGCTGTGGATAGCACAGGACAGGGAGATCAGTGGGAGAGGTCTATGTCCTGTAGTGGACATAAATGATGATGAGACCTGCTGGTAAACCTGCCTGTGACTGAAGCCATAGTGTGCTTGAAGAATATGAGATCATTAGTACTTCCAATGGCCACATTGCTGTTCAGGATGAGGAAATGGATCCAGCATGCAATAATTGAAGTTCAAGTTCAACTCCCAGGTGCCAGCTGTAGAACCAAGAGACCCCAAAGCTTTGTGGACAAAGAGGCGGCATCAGGATAGGCAGGATGCAAGGAAATCTGCCAAGAACACCAGCTTGCATTGATACAAAACAAAATTAAGCCAGTGAACAAAAAATTTCTCTGTGCCATCATGGCAGCAAGGCACAAAGCAAAAAAGAAGTTTTGGAGGTACACATTCAGTCCATGCCTATTTGACCCTATTTTAATTCTAGACCCTCTCGATGACTGAGCCTCCAGAGAGGTACATTTCTCTAAGGCATATCTGGCCAACCAGCTGTGTACCCAGCAGTGCCTGCCATGGAAGCCCCCTACTGGCCTGCCTACACCAACAGCCACCTAGGAGCTGGAGCATGTTCTATGACACTTGGCTGGGAAGGCAGCAGCAGGCATCGAACACCTCCACTTTCTCCCGAGCAAGCACGTGGATGAGGCACGTCAGCTGCATGAGGTACTGAGTACAGTACGACAAACAGGCTGGGTCCCCAACAGGTGGAAATGTATATGTATATACATCTCGTTTTGAAGAATCATGGCAACAGGACTCAACCCGGCGGCTATCAACCTACCTCTGTGAATTTAGATGCATACAGGCATGTTCAGTCGCATTCTCTTGGCCCGCACAGAAGTAGCCGCTAAGAAAAAAAAAAGCTACGGTTTAACTACTGCTGAACTTGGTTAGAGAGCGAAAGCTGTGGTGTATCGGGCAAGTAGCTAGACACGGCTTGGTGTCTGTAACGTTGAGTACGTTCCGCACACTAGATAGGCAGGGCGCCCACCCTGCCAGGTGGCATTTAAATTAATGGTTCATTCCAAGAGGCTGGTCACTCAATGAATGCTGCGGACAGTTCTACCGCCCTCTACCGGCGAATCGAAAGGTCAAGTGGTGCGACACCATGGTTGACCATATATGGTAAGGCCTTTAGCCACACTCGCCCTCTGGCTCACTTGAAGGCCAACCGGCAACGCACGGCGAAACCGGCTTTACCCAACGTAGTGAAGCTTTCGCATCAAGAAGTACAGGGTCATCCAGGTACGAACACGGCGCAGCGTGGCCGCGCTCTGTGGCGCGAAGCAGCGCAGGCGCACAAGAACTTGAAGGCTCTTCAGTGTCGATCACCCGCTGCAGCGCTGGAGTGCACCACCACAGCCATGCCACAGCAAAGCAAGGCACGCTTTCGCGCTGTAGCAGACGACACTGCCTACAGGTTTGCGCCTGCGCCGATACGCAGCGGCGACGGATGCACTGAAGCTCCGCAGAGCGCGGCCACGCTGCACCGTGTTGTACTAAGATTGGATGACCCTGCACAATGTTAATAATGGCCTTTTACAACTTGCAGGGCCACGATTCTGAAGAATACGCAGTGCTGAACACTCTGTGCTGGGCCATGCTGAAGATAATGCCAGGCCTGCCTGATGAGATACTGCTCATAGCTCTTTGCGCAGGCACATATACAGACTGTCGTATAGTGGGACGTTATCACAAGCAGTGCTGTTAAGGCATTACACCTCAGGAATGGAGCGTTGCCTACCAGAGCCAACGACGACATGGTGGGAGGCGAATGAAGTTCTGACGACCGCTCCGTGCCCGAACCAAAGGCATATGCTGCCTATGCTGGGACGCAGTTCGGAAGGACCACAGCTGGCTGCCTGCCGCACAGATAAAGCTGGCACTGACATCATACAGCACAGGCAAGCTCGATCGGAAGCGAACAGAAGTCGATATTCGAGAAAACCAGGAAAATACCTATAGCGAGGTGCTAAATTGAAACTTCGAGCATGCCCACATGAATATAGTCACCGGATTCTTGGCCGATCCCCCAGTGTGGGTATGTGCCATCTTTTGATAGGCTAACAACAACAACAATACAGCTACCGATGAAGTGACTGCGGGTAGCTGCATGAGAACATGGCCGAACTACAACCACCAACAGAACTAGCAGCTCGCATTTAGGTTGGATTTGATCAGATTGTACAGTACACTATATCTTCCAGTGCACTTCTTTCTCTACATTTTATCCTTTCTCTGCGACTACACTGTTCTAGCACTCCTTCTAGAACGCTGTATCTGTTCGGACATGCTGACATCGGCACTTGTCTCGGCTAATCACGGTTTGCCTTAGCCATTATATCGGAACTAAGATAACGTTAATAGTTTAAGCTTATTTTCGGAAGCGGAAGCTCGCGAAAAACGCCCGCCGGACTCTAAGTAGATAAATTGTCGCCCTGAGCGCCAAGTAAGTCAGTTCTTTTAATTTCGATCATCATCATCAATACGCCAGTGTGGCCTTGCTTGAAGCGAAAGTTGGCGGCGGCACGACAGAACGAGCGGTCAATGTTGATCGTGTTTCGTGAATGTTTCGGCACAGTGATTCCCACAGTTGGAAAAACCTCATGTAAGCGAATAGCCCTTTGTCCAAATTTCCCGCAAAGAGCGCCTGATTGCCATTGTCGTCTTATGATCTGATTTATTATTAGGAAGCCAGAAATATAAAACCCGCGGTTGATTTTCCGTTGGAATAAAACGACGTCAAACTTTTAACGTGCGTAAAGGCAATGGACTCATATTTAATGTTAAGGCTATGGCTAGAATTCTGTCCGGACGGAACAACTGCTGCTGGGGTTGCGTCTTGGCAAGCCATGGTCCGCGCTTAACAAAAATCGGACAGTCCCTCCAGCACACAGCTAGATCACCGTACCGCGCTGCTCACAGATACCGACACACAGCTCCTATTTGCTTCATATGAGAGCCAAAGCGACCTGATCAGCGCGGTGTAGGGGTGCCGACTAAACTCGCCAACTTGTGCGCATGATTGTGGGTCCTCCGCTGTGTGTAGAAGTGTATTATTTGGCTCAGGTTTTCATGACAACACAATGCAGTGATTGAGCAAGTTGATGTGCTCTCCTCGGTCTTCGGAAGGTGTTTCAGAGCCCATTTAAAGCCGTTATCTATGTGACTACATTTCTGATCATTCCTTCAGGAAAATTACCCCGGCACGGTGGCACAGAGGATATGGCGTTCAGCTGCTGAGCACGGGTTCATGGGTTCTATTCTGGCTGCGGCAGCCACTATTCGATAGGGGCAAAGTGCCGCGTTTTGTGAAATGGCTCGTACTGCGAAATGCCATGTCTGTGCGCTGAGATTTGTACCCTTTAAAAAAACACCAGGCTGTCCGTACCTCTTTATTATGGGTCACCTCAAAAGCCCGTGGTGTTGCTTAGGCACATAAGAATCTGTTAATTCACTGAATGACAAAAATAGAGCTGTATTTTCCTGCAAAGAATAGATTACTATCTGCAGAATGTTTAGCAACTGCTGTGAAGTCCTGCAAGATAGCCCGCCCAAAATTCTGAGAAATTTAGTGGAAATAAGAGGGAGGTTACCTTTGGTGCGCAATCAAGAACAACTTCAAGATGCAGACCAGGAACTTTTTAGGAAGGTGGACTATTTGTTATGTGTTGTTATCGAAACTTCCCAAACAGTGTTTAAAACTGCTTCATCTAGCCAACGTACACAAGTTAAAATTAGATGCACTGCCACCATGCATGTTTGTAATGATGTATGTGCCCCTGGATGCGAAAGCCTTACGGTCATGCCAAGTTTTTTATAGCTAGGAGCCTCAATCAGTACAAGTAGGTGTTGCATATCTAAAACTGGACCCTGAATCCATCACACCCCAGGTGGTCGAAATTTCCAGAGCCCTTCACTAAGGCATCCCTCACAGCCTGATTCACTTTGGGACGTTAAACCCTCATAAACCAAACCAAACCGTCACACCCATTCCAGAAACACATAATGAATTAGCGAACTATTCCTTGAAGGGCATAGCCATATGACAAGAGCTGAAAATAAAAAACTGGAGGGGACACTTAAGCTCTGCCTAAAGGGTGTGATGCGGTAGCGTGAATGGGTTAATGCCCATATATGCAGAATTGGTCATTGTCTACTTTATATTCATAGATCATTGGGAGTCCTAATACTTCTCCTGGCGCAGTGGTGAAGCAGTTAAGTGATGCACCATTGCTGTGCATTGCAGGTACCGCCACCGGTGAGCCTTGCGAGATCAAGGCTGCTCTTCCTGAGCAACCTCTTGCGACCAATCATTAATTTAATTGCCACCTGCCATGGTGGGCAGTTTGCTCACGATCCAGTGGGCAGGTTGTGATGGCCTCGCAAGGTCACGTGACCTAGGTGGCCCACCTGCCACTGTAGGTTGCTTCTCAGGGGATTTTCCATGGATCTTTCGCTGATGGCTAACGACGCCACCGGCTTTTCTGCGACACAGGGCCCTTAACGTCAGCATGTTAAAATAACATTAATTCATAGCAGTGGGCCGTCTTTCAGTGTTTTGTCAGAAATAGTAAATTGCCAAAAACAATGGCAGGTTACCTTATGGGAATGAGTCAACTTTTGGGTTCTCACTTAAGGTCCTAGAGCAGTTCCAATGCGTAAGGCTAAAAACTTAAACATGTAAATACAGCAAAATAACTATGACATGGATCTCCTGTCATGGATAGTGTCTAATTTATGTGATTGAAAACAAACATAGAAACTAACCTGAAAGCGAAGGAAATGCGTTCTTCCTATTTCACTGCAGTACTTTTGGGTAAAGAAGAGTGCAATTCAGACCTGAATCATTCATCTCTCAGGCTGCTAAAGACATATGATTTAGAAAACTAAGAATGCACATTCATGACAGCACTTGTGTTGCCGGGGCTTATGGCATGTTGCTGAATGAAGAGGGCATGTAGTTTTGAGAAGTTGTTTGCCTCATCAACGTTGTGTTCTGTTGTCGTAACCATGCACATACTAGTGTTGTATAATTAATAACAACAAAGTGGTGCTTAGATGTGGTCTACCCAGAACTCTTTCCAGTTTGCTGTGGCCAGTGCCTGATCATTCTGGAGACTATCACCTTGGACTTAAAAATGCTCTAAAAGCAGCTTCAGGTGTCTGTGGTTGTGCGGTCTCGTGAAGGGGACACAGCAGGGTATGAAAAGTAGCATTGACATTTGGGCCAGTTGGTTTGCATTCATGATGAAGGAAACAGCATTTAAAGGGGCCCTGAAAGGGGCTGCCAATAAAGGTGCTGTATTGTGGAATGTTAAAGGGTGCCTTTTCATGAATATCCTTTAGCAACAATTTCTTGAATGCATTTTTAGAAACTGAGTTATGTGATGCAAAGTAGAAAGGTAGGTCTTAAAATTAACATGCAGAAAACCAAAGTAATGTTCAATAGTCTCACGAGGGAACAGCAGTTCACAATCGGTAGCGAGGTGCTGGAAGCGTTAAGGGAATACGTCTACTTAGGGAGGGCAGGTAGCGGCCGCTGATCCGATTCATGAGAGGGAAGTAACTAGAAGAATAAGAATGGGGTGGAGTGTACATGGCAGGCTCTGTCAGATCATGAATAGCTGTTTACCAATATCCCTCAAGGGAAAAGTATACAACAGCCATATCTTACCGGTACTCACCTACGGGGCAGAAACGTGAAGGCTAACGAAAAGGGTTCAGCTCAAGTTAAGGACGACGCAACAAGCTATGGAAAGAAAAATGATAGGTGTAACGTTAAGAGACCGGAAGCAGGCAGAGTGGGTGAGGGAAAAAACACAGTTTAATGACATCCTAGTCGAAATCAAGAGGAAGAAAAGGGCTTGGGCAGAGCATGTAATGCGAAGACAAGATAACCGCTGATCCTTAATGGTAACAGAGTAGATTCCAAGAGAAGGCAAGCGTAGCAAGGGGTGGCAGAAACAGTTGGGCGGATGAGATTAAGAAGCTTGCGGGGATGTGGTGGACGCAGCTGGCAAAGGACAGGGTTAATTGGAGAAACATGGGAGAGGCCTTTGCCCTGCAGTGGGCATAGTCGGGCTGATGATGATGAGTTATCTGTAGTCAAAATTTGAATTTCAGCGTCTTAGCGCCTTTCCCTCTCCTCTCGTCACTTTTTGCGCTCAAAGGTCAGTGCTCCTCTCCTGGCCCCACTGTGGGAATTTAACGGGGGGGGGGGGGGGTGGCTGAGCTTCCTGACCCGCAGGAGCGGTCACTGCTGACTTTCCGCAGCCATTATGGCTGTGTAACTCCAGAAAGAATCTAGCCAATAGCCATCTCTTAACAGAATTACGCGGCAGCGTGCCACGGAGGAGGGTGCAAGCATGAAAAGGCCGCCAACCTTCACGTGCGATTATGGGTTCTCTGCCGTGTGTAAAAGTGCATTATTTGGCTCAGGTGTTCATGGCAAGAGAATCCAGTGATTGAGCGAGTTTATGTACTTCCCTGAGAAGGTGTTTCAGAGCCCCTATAAGGTGACAGACTGATAAAAGATGAACATAGGACAAGTGATGAATCACAGCCAACAACTTTCCTGAAAAAATACACCGGCATGGTGGAACTCTAAATGGCAAAACTGCAAAATAATGGAAAGTTAAGACAAAAAGAGCAATACTAAAAGAGAAAAAATTTAAAAGAAAATTAGTTTTGAGAAAAGGTCAAAATGTGTGTTAGGAAATCAGTCGTCGCTCCAGAAAACTGGCTAATACATTATTTGCTGACAGCAGTATAATGCGTTTCAACATCCTTGTGAAACAAAACATGGGTGTGCGGAAAAATTGGATAGCAGCTGCATGCCTGGCAGTGGGCAAACAGATGTGAATGGTGATTGCTGGTGAGATTGTTGCTGTGCTTACGGGAGCATGTATTTTTAAGTTGCATATGTGAGCTCAAAATGTGCCCACTTAAGCTTGGCCTTACATGCATAAGGCTAAACAAAAAAATGCTTAAATATGTGTTTATGTGAGTGCAGCGACAACTCCATTAGTGACCACCATTCACACCTGTCTACCCACTGCTGGGCATATGGCTGCAGCATTTTCGGCACACATATATGTTCTATTTTGCCACAGAGACAACCATTTGTAAGGTTTTTAAATCGTATTATTTTGCTGTCAGCAACACAACATGTGTCAGCCAGCCGTCTCTGATATTTTGCATTTTGAGGGTTGGTTTATTTCCTACTAGTAGTACACTTGCTTGCCTCTTGGTTTGTTTTGCACCTTTTTTTTGCCTTTTAATTTTTTATTACTTTGTGTTTTCCTTTTCTTTGTCATGATGCCAGCATATATTTCAGTAAAATGTGCTAGTTGCAGGTCAATGCTCATTCTGTGCTCTCCCTTTACTAGTGCATCCTTTTAAGCTCTGTGTCCTCCATCAAGCAGGTGACTGCATTAGCAAAATGCTTGCTGAAATTCGTGTAGGGTTGCACCATGTGTCGTCCACCATTGCTTGAGAAAGTGCTATCATCATCTCAAAACATAATGTACTGCCAGCAGCATAAGCTTACATGATTTGTGTGCTTAAGAACAAATTTATTCTTGTGCTTCCTCACGTCCCAGTCATTGAGCATGCTTGTTCCCTCTGGCTGCAGGCATTTCGAGTGATTGGTCTGTGCGACAGGGCCGAAATAAATTTTGTTCTGCTCACTTGCTTTCCATAAGCATTTGTACCCAATAGTATGTAATCTCTTATGACCAGGAGTTACTAATTTTGTATCATCCTAAAATTCAGGTCAACCATCAGTGAGGTTTTGCTGTAATAGAACCATGACAGGATCATTCCAAGGAACACTTGTTTTTTTAGCTCTTTTCTGATTTTGGATTCTTTTACAGTACTGTATTGAGACAGTCTGTTGCAATTTTCTGGTGATGCATTCAGAAATCCTATGGTCAGGAGTACCTGCAGGCACTTTGAATGGAGTCATAGACAGCTCTGAAAATATACTTTTTTCTTGATTATTAGGTTTGTTCCTCTATTATATATTGGCTTTGGTGGCTGGCTGCCAGGCTATCATGAAGTGCCGAACACACCTGCTAGCACTTCACAGGTGCACAGGGTGTCATTGAAAGAATCATGTTTACACGTGTATAATATTTATGAGGCGCAGAGAACACCAGTTGAACATTAGCCTTTCCTGCTGCCAAGCTAGGCAGGCTTTGCAGCTAGGCCAACACCAACGATCAGTTGCACCAGAAGTGTTGCAAAAAAGCATGCTAAGTGCTTTGTTGAGTGCTGAACAGGAATCGTCCTCAACACTCCTCTGTCGTGTGGCCATTCTTAATGTTGACCATGTGGGAAGATGCATTAATGGCTACATATGTCAGCGTGCCTCCTCCCTTAAATTGCCTAGAGGGAGTAACTTCTGCTGTATACGCGTGGCTGCAGCCCCTTGCTCGAAAAGTGCGACATGCTGCAAAGATGCAAGGACAAGCGTGTGAAGGAAATTTTTGAAGTTTTTTCACTCGCATGAAAAGTGATGCATGCATTCCCACCCCCTTCCATTACATTGTCTTTCAAGGAAATCTGCATTTGGCCTGCCATTTTTTGGTTTTATTCCCATTATCATTTTATTCGTCGCAGCCTGTCGAGTCATTGACATTGGTTGCTTTTACCTGTTTTTAATCCCCGTTTCATACTTCCATCTTTTCCTTACTTGCAATTGCATGCTTCTACATCCTGTTGATTTCATTTTTGTTTGCCTGTTGCATGTTTTTTACCATTCTCATTCTTCTTTCTTCACCGGTTGTTATTTTACTTGCTAATTATAGCTTGACTGCAGCTGACATGAGGCTTGGCTGTCGCTGACAATATCTTAGCAGCACACCTATATACAGGGTCCGGGTTGTAGAAAATTCTCCTGTGCAAACCACTGATCTATTTCGGCTTAAGCACAGACCTCAGGGTAGCTTATGATAGTCTGCATTTTTAGATAAATATTTTAACTTCGGAACTGCCAGGACTGCCAAGAATCGGTGAAAAACTGGAGTAGCCTGCGTGTACAATTTGCATCGAGGCGAGCAGGATAGCCGATTTGAGAAGCTGCGCCATCTGGCGAACTGCGACGCAACCAGTATCCCAGCTCAGAGCTAGGGTAGGTCTCGCAGTACCCCAGACGGCGCACCCTGTCAAGTCTGCTGCTCCGCTCGCCTAGACGAAAATTCTCCGCGCAGACTGCAGTTTTTCACCGATGCCGGACAATTTAGGCAAGTTCCGACGTTTAACTCATTTATTGAAAAATGCAGACTATCATAAGCTACCGTATGGTCTGTGCTTGAGCCCAAACAAGCAAGTAGTTTGCACAGGATAATTTTTTACAGCCCGGACAGGTAAATATGGAACGCCCTGTATATGTCTACTCTGCATAAACAATAACCAGTTAATTGCTAGTCAGTGATGTTATTCATCTCCTTACTGTGACTTGTCTATGTACTATTTTATGTGCGCTAATATGAACCATTGGGCCCAACAAAGATGCCTTAATATAAGATTGTCGCACAGAGGACGAAGCTGGCAGTGGCGCTCCGTCCCGCACCATTGGCCGATCCTGCACTGTGCGTATGTGCCATCGCTTTTGAGGCAACAACAACGACGCAGCGCTCGCGCTAGGCCGGCGGCCATTAAAGTCATCTCATTACCATTGGTCATCATGTGTTTTCGGCTGGCCGCCATGTGCCCCTGGTCCGCACCACTCGAATGACGTGCCACAGCCTGTCAGAACCAAACCGACCTCGCCGTTTCTCCCCCGTCCCGATCTCCTGACACGGCGAACTGCAGCCGACGCAATAACCCGACCTTTCGACCCAACCTACCCGAGACGTTGCCCACATGTGAGGGCACCGCCCCCTGCTTTTGGCGTTAGGTACGTCCAAGGGCCTCAACTGGCGGCTCCTGGCGATATGTGGCCCGGAAGCTTCGTGGACCAGGAATCATTCGCCAATCTCCTTCATCGTGGCTTGCTTGCTTGGGCTCAAGCCACGGAGAAAGACTATATAGGAGAGGAAACTCCGCTGTCTGCGGCGACCATAAAAGGTCACAAGCCCGTGGCGCCACTATTATGCTGGCGGCCGTTTCGGTTGCCTAGTGGCAACCGGTCGAGCGTGTTGCTCCCGTTCGGCCGCGCGCCCCTGACTTCTTTACCGCTTCTTTACCGCTGGTAGCCCGAAGAGCAACTGGTGCTACGCTTCAACCATTTGAGCACAGTAAAAAATAAAACGCGTTATTTTCCATAACCGCTATAAGATAATCTGTAGCTTCTGGTTGTACGCTGGGCTATTGTTTGACTCCCGCGCGATGACTTTGATTGGATGGGTATAAGCGCTGCTGGCATTTGTCGAAGGCAAACATGCCTTCACGTTCGTCGAGTATGTGACCACGCTAAGTTTCATCTGCTGGAGGAGAACGCGGGCGTCGTACGGCGCAGCGTTTATGACTACAGTACGTCAGCCGAGAAGGCAACAAGCGGCAACAACTTCTCACCTTGCTCACCTTCTCCCTGCAACACTTGTAACCTCTTTTGCAATTTCGAACAAAACACCTGCGTCCCATCTTAGTCTAGCAAATTCTGAAGGAGGCCGCACTGCGCGTAGGAGCGCTGTTAGTATTACGGCCCTCGAACAGACACCGACAAGAACTGTATGTTTGGCCTAAGGGTGCAGAAATACAACGTCATGGCGTGCCCGCTGAAGCAAACACCTGTGTCCTCTGCTTGTCGTCTGCTTTGAGCGCTCGCCGGAGCCGCCTGCTCGGGCGCTGCACTTTTTTTTTTTTCGCTGCGGCTTCTACGAGGCGCCGCCACTGCATACGGCCCCGTCGGCGCATACAATTGTGACTTTATCTGGTCGCCTGCGCTCGCTCGCGCTGGCGGGAGTTTCACCTCCTTTATAGTATTGCTCCGTGGCTCAAGCACAGACTATAGGGTAGCTTATAATAGTCTGCGTTTTTCAATACTCAAGCCCACCACCTTTTCGCGCGTCTCTTCATCTGTGTATTTTATTTGATCGGGACGATCGCTCAGTGGCCTAGCTTCCGCTTCACGAAGACGATGAAGGTGGCAGTGGCGCATGTGGCGCGGGACAGAGTGCTCGCGCTGGCATTGGTCATCACGTTCCTGACATCTGGCCTCCACGTCAAGACCTACGGAACTAGAGACCTGCACATTTGGCGGGGTCCTTTGGGAGTGCGTGCGCCAACTTTCGTTAACTTTTTGGCCGTTGAGGACGCTCGGTTGACCTGTTCGTCTGTCATGATCATCATCGTCTGCTTTCGACAAATGATTTCTCTCGCTGCCTCCTTATGTATTAGTCATGTCTTGTTATTTTGAAACCTAGTAATGAACGATGCAAATATGACATTTCTTCAAATCCTAGCGGTGAATATTGTTTGCGCGCATGCCAGGCGTGAGACTCTCTGGCATCTTCGCTAGGCAATGGATGAATGATGAATACTCACAACGTAGACCAATGACAAAACTATTACATCCTTGAAGTAAAATACTGACGCCATCTTGATCAACAGGTTAAGTGTAGCGCCAAGCCGCCCGTAGCTGCTGTTCCCTAGCGGCAAAACGCATGGACTAAAAGATGCGCTCTGGAGCAGTGCGAAATGTGCAGGTTCAGTAGGTCTTGCTCCACATAATAATATACTATAAAAATATTGTAATATATTATAATATATAATTTAAACAATATAATATCAATTAATTATACACTGGGACAGGTGATCGAGGAAGGCTTACTGGTACTTTGTGGTAAGGGGACGTCAGGTTGGGCCCTAGCTAAGGTACGAAGTAGCCTGGGAAAGTTGCATTCTCTAGAACCCATGTTACGCGAGTTTCCAAAGATACACAATCAGTGTGATGTGCTTGTGTTTAAAACCCATAAAATTCCTTAACCTTCTGATAACCTTTTTAAGTTTGCAGATAGCATGGGAGTGCGAGGCCTACAGTCATTCATCGAACATTCCGTGCCTGGTGGGTGCACCACGGTGAATATTATAAATGAAGCACGGAAGCATTCAAGGTCATGCCCTCCAGGCACGAAACCCACAATAGTGGTGGACGGCTTGAGCTTAATCCGATGGATTTACACTGGAACACATGATTTCATATTTGCTGGCCCATGGATACACCTGTCAGCACTTGTGGTAAGCTCATTGAGCCATGAGCAATCGAGTGCACGTTGCATGTGTGGCTTAAGAATGATGAGGGCTGAGAAATGTAGAAGCAATGTTTGGAAACGAAGTTCTGAGAAACATTGTTCTTGAAGTGTAACATGTTGGTTGCAGCTCATTTATTTACTTAATGACAAGCCTTGTTTGCTAGGCCTTGTTAGGGACAAGGGATAACAAGGGGTAATGGCGGGTCAACGCCTCCTCTGCTTTGAGATGCCTGGCCCGTCGGGCGCGCTTCTATCGTTCGCCTGGCACCGCTGTTTTTTCGGCTTTCCGCGAGGTGGCGCTAGCTTCTGACACTACGCTTCGCTGGCTCCGCCGCAGAAAAGCATTGCGCCGGTTTCTCGGAAGGTTTGCAGCGCTCAGCTGTTGAGAATATTGCAATTCAAGGTTTGCAGGGCTCAGCAGTGTGAAAAAAAAGTCAATTTTTGAAGACTGGAAAGTAAAGCAAAAAATGGCACGATGTTTATTTGCTGCACAAGTGCAGCTGGCAAAGCATCATCAGCTAGCAGTACATGCAGGAGAAAACACATTGTTATCACAGCTACGTAAGAGTGAGATCAAAAAGTAGTTCAACATCAAAAACAAAATTCCTCACCACAAAGCAGCATTAAATATATTTTCAAGCGCATAATTCTGAGAAAAATATAAACAGAGAAGAAAAAGGAGTATACAGTTTATGGCAGCAATAAATCTCACACTGTTAATTCATATTAGCAGCAGTCCCAGCTATGAATAAAATGCAGAGTATTAAAAGCTAATTAGTATCTATCTAAAACAGAAAAATGACTTCAATCACAAACAAGGGTAGGGGAACGAGCAGGATTGTTATGATGTACATATGGTAGAGGCCAGCAACCATTGAAACCAAGGAAAGTGTGGGGGAAGAAAAGCATTCCCCTATTCCAAGCTTTCTTATCACAGTTTTTCAGTTCTGAAGTCACATGAAAATCATTTCACTGAAGAAATAAATACCATCATAGTTAACAGCCATTAAATGCAGGCACCTCAAAACTTCAGTGCTTTGCGTGACAGCGGCTTATTCTGGTACATTTTAGCCACTGCATTTCTGTCACTTATGTCCAATGCATGGTTAGAAAATAGTGGCTTCATGAATTTTTTGTATATGAACTGTACAAAAGCCTTCCTGTGTTCGTTGTTGCAGTTTTCACATTTCAACAGAGGCAAGCCTGTGATTACACGCACATTGTGCTGCAAGCACTGCTGCATAAGTTTCAGGAGAGCTTTTCGGTCTGAATGCATGATCTCCACGTATTTCTTCAGACCATAAAGAACTGTAACGAGTTTTTGTGTTGGGTAGTGGAGGCCACCCCTGTCTTGGTGGGAAATGAATCCATCCATTCCAGAGTTTTCCTTTGGCTTCCTAAATAGAGCCACACAGTTTTTACAAGCAATTTTTTCGCTCACTATGCGAGATATGTAACCTCCCCAACGAGTGCAATGGTTGCTATATCTGGAGTAGGCAAAAATGACTTCGACGACAAGCAGACTTCTTGCAGTGTTTGTTGTGCCCAGTTAATGCTCACACGGACAGCTGTTGTGCTGCCCCTCATTTCACTTCCCATAATACCCTGTGAAGAGCAGTATGACGTGGAGCTGCTTACACTGCTTCGGTCGGATGATAAGACTATTCCAGTCTTCAGAATTTTCTCCAGGCTACAAGCAGCACTTCGTAGTCCATGGCGTCATTTCAGCCTGCACTCCGTCTCAGAAAGCCAAAAAGTGACTCTATTGGATCACTTGAGAATTTCCTTGTGAGTACTAACAGGAACTTGCACTCATTCAAGAGAAACTGTATGCATTGCACATTGGAGACTGTAGTGAGAACTAGAGCATGATAGGTCTCCTTGGTGAAGAAGTTCTCTGGTCGGCTTGCTTCTTTCAGGATTTCTATATACTCTAGAAAAACGACCTCCAGCCAGTGAAGTCGAGGTTCTGGATCTGAAAACTGTCTCGCGTCGGGATTGTTCTGATGAATATGCTGTTGGCAGTTGCTGACATCCACTAAAACAAACCACCTGTACAACCGCCCACAGACTTAACACGAATGACGGAACACGTGGCCCGGACTGCCGTCAGCACCACGAAGTGATGGTCATCGTTATGAGATGATGTTCTCGGTATGTTTACGATGGCTTGCGATAGCTGGTGCGCAGCTCGCTTCGACTGCTTTTTCACTTGTGTCTGATCGTGCGTGGATAGCACGCTCGTCACGGGGGTGTTTCTGCACTTTTTGCTCGCCGATGGGGCCTCCACAGCCCTGCCAACACTCTTTGCAGTTTTCTTGTTGCGGGAACCAGAAATTACGGGCTAGTTGACGCAGCTCATGTCCCTTGCGAGTTTGATCCAAATGCTGCAGACGTGACAAAATGTTTTCAGCTCACTGAAAAACCCCGTGTAGCCCAGATCAATCAAGGCCTATTTGCTACAACGCCACTAATAGCCTGTGTCACTATGGGAGGCATGCGAGTCATTTTCTAAACGTGACCTAAAGACAGCCCGCGATTGACGGTGTGGCAGCAGTAAAAACCTAAACAGAATATTCCAAAGTGCAATAGTCACCAGTACAGGGCAGCAGGATCCTTTGGAATTTATCTCTCAACACTGTTCTCTATTACGACATTACATGTACTTATTTGAAATTAATTGCATCCAACTGCTTTCATGCTCAGGAAATGCGTAACTCTTTTGCCACGCCTCGTCATGTATGATCTCCAGAGCGAAATAGAAGGAGCACGACACCGACACTGAGGTAACTTGTTCTGAAAAAGTAAACCGACGCGCAGTGTGGAAGAGTGAGGAAATGAGGAAGCATGTGTTTTTGATGTCCTTGATACAACAGAATACGTGTGACTTTGGAGCGCATCGCACTTCTCACAACAAATTTTGTTACATCGGCAGCATTTGGATCAAACTCGCAAGGGGAGCGAACCGCGGCAGCTTAGCGCGCAATTTCTGGTTCCTACGATAAGAAGACCGCAACGAGCGCTGCGCATCAGCGCGCAAAAAGCGTAGAAACATCTCCGTGACGAGGGCGCTGTCCACGCGGCGATCAGGCACAGGCGAAAAAGCAGTCAAAGCGAGCTGTGCACCAGCTATCGTAAGCCACCGTAAACATACCGAGAGCATTATCTCGCACCCGATGACTGTCGCTTCGTTGCGCTGACAGCAGTCGAGTCCATGCTTTCAGTCATTCGTGTTAAGTCTGTGGGCGGCTTTACATGTTGGTCATAAACTCCACTGTGGGTCCCACACTTGTAAACTTGGCGCTCAGTCTTCTCTTGACGAGGTTGCTGAACTCAGCTTCGCCTGAGTAACTTCCGAGGTACTTCTATGTATTTCTGCATGGAAAGGCGAGCAGCTTCTCGGTTCTGAAGTGTTCGTAAGATTTTGCGGAGAGATGGGGCAAAATCGTGCATTGCCTAATAGTCATTTCTGACTATATAGGCCTCTTGACCTTATAATTAATTACTTGATCCAGAATTATTTTGGCCTTCATGCACGCTAGTTCCGAGTCTTTCACTATGCGAAGAAAGTTGCTAACATGGCATACTTCGTTCATCCGTTCAAGCTCCTTCTTGTATACGTCAACCTTAGTATGGAGCCGTTCATTTTGTGCCTTCAAGGCTTTTTCTTCCTGGCGCCACTTTTTGCATTGCAAGACAGCCGCTGACGAGCTTCATTCGTCGGTCTGCGTGCCAAACGACCTCATGGCATACGCATTTCGGCCTGGTTGTGTCAATGTCTCTACGTTAGTTGAAGGAGATCTCTCAGCGGAATTCTGGCACAATGCCTGCCTTCAACATGTGTCTCTTTGTGTCTTTGCGAAAGTGCTCATCAAGGAAACGAAGGCTGCAGACAGCTGAGTAATTCGATGTTGAATTTGGTTGCCAGCTCTTCTTTGATATCACTTTTAGCCACTGTTCCCGAAGTGCTGTGTCTGCAGAGATCTCGTGGAAAGAAACTCCAGGTTGTTACTTGCGCTGGCTTGACATGCAAAAGGCCACGCAGCAACACCGCATGACTGGTTGTTACAAGCTTCAGCTGCGGTTAGACTCAGCACTGCAGTGGCGTAAAGCACAGAAGCCACAGTAGCACGTGGAGCGCTGAAAAAAAGCACAGGTGGCAATGTTAATCCACATTCTGAGTAGGCTAAGACACACACTGTGCAGGCATGCATGCGCTGGCGGGGCGCACTGTGGTGTCAGAACACAGCGCCGCCGCGCCGCCGCGCGACAGCCGCGCGACGGTGTGTCAGGCATCCCAAAGTAGAGGAGGCATTAGGCAGGTTCACACTGGCGGGTCGCGGAGGTCGTGCGACAGGTTTAAATCGATTTACTATGCTCCCTCCAAGTTTTCCTAGTGTTTCGGAAACTGTAACTAATTGCCGGAAATTGGTCAGACGACGCTAACCCGCCATGATAGCTCAGTGGTTAGGGCGCTCGTCTACTGAGCCAGAGCACACGGGTTTGAACCCGACCGCGGCAGAAGCGTTTCGATGGAGGCAAAATGCAAAGGCGCCCGTGTGCTGTGCGATGTCAGTGCATGTTAAAGATCCCCAGGTGGTCGAAATTATTCCAGAAGCCTCCACTACGTCACCTCTTTCTTCCTTTCTTCTTTTACTCCCTCCTTTATCCCTTCCCTTACAGCGGCGCGGTTCAGGTGTCCGCCGGTATGTGAGACAGATGCTGCATTATTTCCTTTACCCAAGAACCAATTGTTTGCGACTCGCCAGTGTGAATCCGCCTTGGGGGACATGATAATGCAGTTTGATGCTTGTTCTGCGACCAGTGTCGTGATATTGTAACATTCACCCCTCGCAAAGCACTCCATAAAACAAGAAAAATACTGAAAAAAAAAGAAACAAAAAGGCAGTATTAGCCACAGTCTAAAATGAAGGTGTCTGTAAAGACAGGTTCACACTAGAGAGTCGCGGATATCGCGTGGCAGGTTTAAATGTATTTGCTATGCTCTCTCCCCACTTTCCTAGTACTTTGGAAGCCATAACTAATTGCCAGAAATCGGTCGCACAACATTTGCGACTCATTAGTGTGGGTTCGCCTTGAGTCACAAAGTGTAAGGAAAGCAGTGAAGCTGCGTGACAAAAGAATAAAAGTGGTAAAGGTCATGTTTAATTTGTGTTACGCGTGTGTGCTATGCAGAAAAGCCTAGGCTGGTGGAGGAACTTGATGTTGCTGATATTAAGTGTGGCTCTCTTCATGGAATGCTGATGCTAACTGGATTTATGCATTTTGTTTAGTTTTTTTCATTTGTATGCATGTTTATTTAGTTGGCGTGTGCATGCATGTATGTGCCTGCGTTGTGAGGTGTTTTGCCTTTCTGTGTTGTTAAAAATGGCGCATTGTGGTAGAAAGTGTGGTAGTGATCAGTATAGATGATCGAAAGGCTGTTTCTCATTATGCTGTTTTCTTTTTTTAAAATTTCAGCGTAGCTTTGTTCAAGCATTCGAAGAGCAATCTATTGACTTGGTGTTCTTTTTTGATGGATATATCTCTGGCTCAAAAGTTGAAGAGTGGCGCATTCGGCGCCAGAGGAGTTTGGATGACATTCAGGCGACATTTGGAAGGCTGCGATCTGGTACATGGACAGGGAATGATGCAAATGACTACTGCTGCCCCAATGGCACAGCCTACACATTATGGCTTGTCGTGAAGTGTTTCACATCATGCAAGGTATGCTAAGCATTCAGCAGTTTTGGGCTTCAGTGGCTACCAGTGGATGTTTACCAACAGTTATGTGTATCCCATTCTAGGTGTTTTATGCAGTAGAAGAATGCGACTTGGAAGCTGCTCGTTATGCTCACTGGCATCCAGAATGCTTTGCTTTGCTGAGCCAGGATACAGACTTTGTCATTTTCAACATGGGAGCCCTGTACCTTTCCACTTTACATTTGGACATTAGGACTTTTACAACCCGTGCATACCATCCTGTGGCCCTTGCTTCCCACTTAGGTCTGGCTACTCTGCATCTTCCACTGTTTGCTTGTCTCTCAGGCAATGATACTGTCAGAAGGGAGCAGCATCTTCGTGAGTTTCACACTGCTATTGGTATGTATTTCCATGCCCACCTTGTACAGTAGTATAGTCTGTTGGTGCACCTATTTCATATGAGAGCTGTCTATGCTTGGTACATGAAAAGAGAGCAGTGTCTCAAGGAAAGATGCAGTACAGTAATAGTTTGTTCCTGTCAGTGCATTGAATATGTGAAATTAATGTAAAATTCAAGCTCTTGAACTTCATTTGATCAAGCCACTTTCACTGTCAATGACTGCGGCTTTGAAATACATGCTTGCAGTGATGTAGTTTTCTTGGTTATGTTGCCTGCTGCATCCAGAATGGCAAGTGCGAACTACTGAGTGAATGGATTTTTATGGTGTTTTTGGAAATCTGGAAAACATTGCTGCCAGTCTCTCCATGACATAGAATTACAGATGAGCGATTAAAATGAGTCAATGATGCCACTGTGGTGTTCAGGCACTTACTGTGACATGAGCTCAGACACAGTACTTTCTGGAAGTGATCTGCAGACATAAAAAGTTCTAAATACATATTGCATATTATCTATGAACAAAGCTGGTCAAAGCTTCATTTTATCAGATGTGGCTGTTCCACAGATTTGTTGTTTAAACCTGTGCTCAGAAGTTTCTGATCTTGATAAAGTGAAAATAAAAAGTTCGACTTATCTGCAGCAGGTAAATACCCGTATATTATTCTCTAAGAGCCTGCACCAGCTGGCCAGTGGCCATGATGTGATTGGGTATGGGTTGTGAGTTTGGGATGTCCCAGCATTGCCAGATCATATGGGAAAATGTGAGGCACTATGGTGGTCCAGAGGAAGGAGAAAAATTGAGTGGTAGAAGTTGCGGCTTGAAGTCATTGCAAGACATGCTGCACAACACACAGTCAGCAAGTTGACTTGGCGTCTGAGTACAGGATGTGATGGAGGGTTGTGTTGAGTAGCATGCCCTGCCAAATGTACTTGGTAAGTGAAGGTGACCAGTAGGGCCATGACAGAGTCATCATCTGGTACTCTGTATGGGAGTTCTCGGGCTAGCACATGAGCACGCGCATTGGTGAGGATGGTTAAATATCCAGGCACCCAAGCCAGTTGAAATTGTCATGTTGAGGAAGAGAGGAAAGATTCAAGCACTTGTGCTGTGTTAGGTTGAGAGTGTATGTAGAGGTAGTTTTGCAGGCAGTCTGTGAGTTGTGTGAATTTGTATCAAGTGAAAGGTAGAGCAATGGGAATATTGTTTTGGCAGTTGCATGCTCCTGTAGTTACTTTACATCTGTCAGCCTTATTTCAGTTGATGTGTGGACTGTGACATGGCAATTACTTGCATTTCTTTAGTATGTGCCTAAATATTGCAGCCAAAATGGCTGCATTGATTTCAAATGAAATGAGATAGCACTTGTGCACTCACTTGGGGCTTACGCTGGGAGAATCTTGATGTGCAGGTTAAATGTGCTGTGGTTTGTCAAGGGTATCTTTTATAAAGGACATGTTTTCCAACACTTACTTTGTAGCAGTTCGGATGGTATTTATTTCCTAGCCTGTGCGTTTTCTTCAAGGGAACACTGAGGGTATTACATAGTGTCCCACTTACGTTGACCTTGCTGCTTTCTGTTTATGTGCTTTCTAGCTAATCCAGAAGTATCCGGTTTTTTTCCCCTAGCACTTTTGGAAACTAAAGCTGAAACCATTGTTTGCTGCAGGTGATGTGTTTTTACACAGGGTTGATTTTAACTTGTGTGATTGCTATAGAGTGAGTTCTAATGTCATAAGTGTGTGGGTTACACTTAGTGCCAACAATTTGATGGGATCACCCGAACAAATAGGCAGGCACACAGAGAAGTTCCAACGCAAAGCTGACGTAACAAGTGAAGGACTGCTTCGGAGTGACAAACATACATAGGATAGTTGGAAAGTTGTGAATCATGCAAAAAATTATGCATGCTGGCAAGCATGGGTGTGTAGGTGCAGTTTAAATGCACAGTATGGCTTGAGCAGAAAGTGTTTCTAATGTATGTTTTTCAGGTTTTCCGGCTCATCAGCGTATTCCCTGTAGGTTGCTCTTCCGGAAAATAGCGAGAATTATTCAGCAGCGTGGCTGGGGACCTATTCCGGACATTTCTGTGGCAAGATACACAGGGGTTAGCCTGGATGTTTTGGCTGAAGGCGTTCACAGCTATGACCTGCAGTATGAAGCCTGCTGTTTGAGGAAACCTGCAGGATTAGACCATGCCAGCTGGTGCCTGGCCCTTCGCTCTTACAAGAATGCAACTGCATTTCCTGCTCTTCTCCAGATACTTCACCGCAGGGAGATCTACCTTGGGGAGACAATGGAAGAAGCACTGTAAGAGTCATGTTATGACAGTGTGGAGTGCTTAACCAATGACTATGACAGCAAAGAGAAATGGATGCAAAAGCAGCTGCTGACTTTCGCATAAAGCCACGTGAAAGTGCTCACAGAAGTTTTATCAACACGGAAGCTAATAAATGCTTGATTTTTTTTCGCTGCCTAAGTGTGTAGCCACACTCATGAGAGAGTTATCTGCAGTGCACTGCATTACCTGCACAGTGCATCCTTTGCTATCAGGTTGTGCCTTGGGGCAATGAGGAAAACTACATTTCTGTGGGCACTTGTACAGAACTTGAGGAATGGCCCAAAAACTGGGTGATTTTGAAGAACATTGAGTGTTAACTGGCTGCACAGGTTGAATTTTAATGTATTGCTTTAATACATCTTCATCACTATTTGATGAAGCACCTCAATGCCAGTATATGCAGAATAATCTTATCAGTGGTGAAGCCATATTTGTTTGAGGATTTATTATCATCATAGTGGACTTCAACAATTTCTAAGTTTGGATTTTTTGTGACATTTAATATTTCAGCCGCTGTGGGGTACATCCGTCCAGGGTGTCAGCTTGGTATTGTCATTGCAATTTTTCTCGGCAAAACTTCAGTGCAAGCTTTGAAAAAAAAAAAAAAAGGTGGCTGTATTAGGGAAGAAACTTTAGTTTACACAATAAATGGCATTTGTTTATTGCATCAAATATATGTCAACAATCATATGTCACAACAATTTGCAGATTTTGTGGCTTTCACAACCTGCAGAATAAAAAGCTTCTAAATGTGGAGTTTCTATAGGGCCAACATCAGCACTTTTCTGGTGAGCCTCGATATAATACATTATTATCTAGGTGTGCTTTGAAGTAGAGTACAATAGCCTTGATAAAATATGCGGGCATGTGTGACAGCTCCCATGGCACTGCCTATCGTACGGTTTGTGTTATAAGGGTACTACTCCCAGGAGGCTGCATCAGTGCTAATGCCTTTGGGACATGTCAAAAAGATAGCTGCACTCTGGTTCATAGTTGCTGTGCAACACTGCCAGAGCTAATACCCCTGTTCATGCTGGCTTAGTCTGCACCAAAAAAAGTTGTGAACGCCTGACTGTGACCCGCAGCAGTGGCTCAGTAGTTAGGGTGCTTGGCTACTGAGCCGAGACTACCCGGGTCCGAACACGATCACGGTGGCTTCGTTTCAGTGGAGGCGAAATGCAAAAAGGCACCTGTGTGCTGTGTGATGGCAGTGCATGTTAAAGGTCCCCAGGTGGTTGAAATTATTCCGCTCCACTACAGCACCTCTTTCTTCCTTTCTTCTTTTACTTCCTCCTCCGTCCCTTGTTTATGGCTTGGTTCGGGTGTCCACCGATGTGAGACAGTTACTGCACCATTTCCTTTCCTCAAAACCAATTTTCAATTTTCAATGGTTGACTGCATTGACAAAGCAAGGTATCTTCTGTTATGTCACTACCCAAGTTTCATAAAATGCAAAGCCTATGTGTTTCATGCTTAGTGTGCAACAGTATGGAAACTGCACAAGTAATTCACAAAAGCCCGCTCCACCTCGTATCACTCCTCTTTCTTGAGGCTTGGAAGATGGTTTGGATGAAAACATAGAGTGGTATAAAAGGACACGCTAGACATTGCAAATCACGGTACTCATACATTGCCACGGTGGAGGCTATTTGCTTTGTGAGTGTAGTCAAGCATTCATTTTCACTGATTGCAAACTACTATTTCGGCGCGAATGAAGTACTAGCTTTGGCAGTGTTGCATGCTTAGTGTGAAATGGGGTACAGTGTTTACTAATTATCTTTTCTTTCATGATCTTTGACGCCTTGTATCTTGATACGTGTGAGCACAATATTTTCGTATATGTCATGAAATGAAAAAAAATATTTAACAAAATTTGTTTCACAAACTAGAATATCTAAATTGGACAGAGTTTAGTGCCCCTTGAAACCTCCTTGAATGCACACTGAAGTGATTATCGAACATGGATGTATGTTTTAGCACCAGGTGTACTGTGCTCTGCAACTTTATCATAGCAGCTTTGGAAAATTCTCCTGCCTTGCCTGGAGGCCCCTTTGCAGCAAAACTGCACAGAAAGCTTGTGTGTTGTGGTAACTGTTGCCTTGTACCAAGTTTTACAATGATACTTATGTGGTTCAGCTGCACAAGATGTGAAACCAGAATAGCCTGCGATGAGATCGAGGGAGCGAAAGCCGCCAGCGCAGAGTTTCTGATGAAAGGCAGCGGTGGCGCCATCTGTCATTGCTAGAGGAAAGCGCCATGACTTCAAAAGCAGAGAGGTGAGTGTTGCAAGGTATGTGAGTCCTTTGATGGCAGAAACCTGACGTAGGCGGCTTTCGGTTAGTCGATATCGGCACAGACGAGTGCGAGTTTGCATTGTGCATGGCCGAACCAGGTAAGTACCATTGTCAAACTTATTACGAGACAAAAGTTACCACAATATGCAAGCTCCATGCACAGTTTCACCTCAAACGAGCCAGCGGTTGAGGTGCGAGATTTTTCAGAGCTGCTACGATACAGTTACAGAACATTGTGTAAGGCCCTAGATATTGACCATTCAATAGTGCTGGAGGACTCTAACTTGGTCTGTAAACAAAGAAATAGAGAAGACTCCATGTGATACCATCGGCACTTGTGGGAATTATAGATCGCTAGTTTCGTGCAACCAATGGCCCACACTGGTATCTAAGCTGCCAACACCATCTCAAGCCAAATACAGCTTTGTCACAGCAAATACCACCAAAAATTGGCCCATCAAGGCTTTTACTTAATGCAACAGATTATGTTCCAAGTTATGTTGAGAGTGTATTTGGAGGCACTGTTGTGAAAATGTACCTTTAAATGTGTGTGAAACATAGTGAATGTGGTCTAGAGAAAGCAGTTGATCAATATATAGCATTGTCTTTGGTGTCCTCCTGAACCATTATGCCAAGGATAAAATATTGTGGGATTTTTCACACCTTTTATGTAGGGCCCTTCGTTTTCGGGTTTTATTTTTTTTTTTTCCGGAATTTGACGAGTCAAAACTTGGTTATATATTTATTTTTCTTTGAACTCAAATTCAAGTACAAACTGGGCTACTAAGCAAAAAAATTTCATAGTTTGAGTTTTTTCGGGTGCTTTTATCCTTTAAAAAACTTCTTAATATAAGCACTCATTTTTGTGCTGGACATAAAATGCCCTGTTTTGTGCACATTATTTCACAAACAACAAGAAAATGTCAGGTTGACCAAATCATATCTTTCTCATCTGTTATAATTATTTAGTTGCATACATTACGTCTCCTACGCAGTACTTCAGATCTGCCTGCCTTGTAGACTATGAAAACATCCATTCAACATCAAGAGGGTTTATTTTAAATGCACAAGAGCCTTGGAGCTAGATGTCATTAGCATGGGTATTGCTTGATATAATGATACCAGTGTGATGTCTGGTCAGTAGCTGTGTTTTGGCTTCTCGCATCCAAAACATACCTTTAAAATTTTCTTCAAATTAAGCTGCGTCATTGATAACAAGCTTCAAAAGAGGTTTAAGATGACCAGTTCAACGAAAACAGTCCTTTGGAATAAGTAGAAGATATGTTCTGATTTTTGTGCGGCGTCTTCAGCTTTGTGCAATGGAAAACATACATGCTCCAGAAGGCGCATTTTTGGGTACAAATGGGGTTTAACGCCATTGTTAAGAAATCTGTTAGGAGGCAAGAATCGGGTGAAGTTGTGCTTTGCCCAAACCAAGGGCCCTAGCAAGACATTGGTTTGAGCTAGTTGGTGGTATTGATGATATGCAAATGGTGCGAGAAAAGTGACGAAAACAAACAGTAGACAGGGCGAGCACCAACTCTTTAAGCTTCTTTTGAAGGGGCCTACTTTTATAGCTGTGATAAAAATGCTGTGAATTTAAGCCTCTGTTATTTATCAAATCCTAATCTAGCTTAAAATCTGAACACTTCAGTGCTTGCCAATCTTTTAAAGGACAAAAACGGTCACATCAGGTTTGTTGGAAATTTCAGACATTGCTTGCCGAACCTTTTTGAATTTATGGCTTAAGGATGTGTTGCATTATTTAGTTTTGAGTGAAACAGTTTATACGATCAAGTGCGTGGTTTGCATTTAAAACCATTACAGGGAACATCAGCAAGAAAAATAACATTTAGCATTATCTTTTGCTAGCATAATGTTTCGTCTTTTTAGTGTTTTTGTAGCATGAAGGTAATATGTTTAATTTTTAATGTGCTTACACTTGTCTATACCTATGTCATACTGTGAAGTGCTAACGTGTTTTATGCTTTATGGCAGCATAATGTGCCATGGTACATTTCGGTAATTTTTAGCATTTATTCATACAGAAAGACCATTAGATTACTTTCTATGCACCTTCCACGGTTAGCGCCTACAGCAGTTTTCAGCTGCACAGCTATGCCTCCTGACATTGTTAGCAAGTTAACAGCAGTCTGCCGACACCTTGTAATTGGTGCACAGAAAATATATATGGGTTGTATTTTTCTGTCTTTCCTGTGAGGGCCGCCTTCTCTTTGTATTTGGAAAGACTAAAAAATTGCAGGTGTGCTGAGACACAAAAGGATGAAGTTTGTGTAATTCACTGAAAAGAATGAGGCATAGAGTTTGGAAGAAATGTATGAGTCAGATTCAGAAGCCAAACAAGAATTATGCTAATGGATGAAACCATTTCCACATGCACTTAAACTGCTTGTAAAGCGATGTTCTTGCGGCATGCAGAATTGATGCAAAGATGGAGGCACTGTTGAAACAACCATTTTTTGCAAAAACATTCTCGTGCTTCCTGTTTCTTGGGAACTACAGACGGCTGATAAGTATTAAGTATTACCCCCATTTTTCTTAACTTTTTAATGCCCAAATTATGAAAGAACAAAGAAAAAAATCATTACCTCTGCATTATGCTAGCTAATGTACCCATATTCATAAAAAATTTGTTAGTACCACTAATATTTGAAAAATTGGTGTGTCGTGAATTCAGTGGGCATTTTCTCCACATTGTGCAGCTAATCTAGAGTTGTGGGAAAAACTAGCATGAAGGCCTCTACCAAGCTCAAAGGCCCTGTGGCAGTAGGCAATTTTTTTTTACCTGCAAAGGTCTATTTGTGCTGCAGAAGTTGTCACAAAATAGGGGATGAGTTGTCAAAGAATGGCTGGAAGTTGCACATTTGAGCCCCCTTTTTCTTTATACAGCTTCCTCACAGTAACGCCTAACATTTTAACTGGAAACCACTGAAGAGTGAGGACAAACTTTGTACACGAGCTCCATGTAGTAAAAAAAGCCTTTCCCTTTCTTCTTTTTCTCCCTCCATTTTTATTTTTGTTTATTTTGTTATCTTTGTTTATTATTTTTAGTTTTATTGTTCCTTAAAATTGTTTCCTAATTATTTTATTTTTTACCATCATTACCATCATTGCCACTGTCATCATCATCACTAAACCAACTATTACTTATCGCTGTTGCCACTATAATCATCATTGCTATCACCAACTGTCGCTATCATCATCACTGTCTTCATCACTATCACTGCCTAACACTATCAGTAAGTATCATTATCACTACCACTATCTATAGCACTAGCTGTCACTATCCATAGATATCATCACTATCTATCACTATTTTTTACTATTTACTATATTACATATATGTTACTTATCAACTGTTGCTTAATCAACTCTAACGTTAATTTTATTTTAATTACCATACAACTTATGATTGGCAGTTTGTGCTGACACTTTTGCGGATGATTTCCGTCTGCAACTTCCGTCTACAACGTCCGTCTACAACTTTGTCCACGCCACTCATGAGCCAAGAAAGGCTTACGCCTTAAAGAGGAATCTGAACTCGTCTTTTTACCACGGGAACTCTATCTACACGTTCCAGGCATTCTTAGAAACTTCAAATTATTATCCTGTAAGGCCAATTGCCCAAATTAAATCGGATTAAACGTCCCGGCTCCCGCCTTTTTTTTTAACTGAACGCGGTAGGTAGGCGGAGTCAACCAACGCGTGGAGTGCCTTTCAGCCAGTCCAGTGGCGGCTTCGCTTTCGATTTTGTTTTGTTTTTTAGGTTTCTGTGAGTAAACAGTTTGTCACAGACAATATGGCCACAAATTAGGCCTCCGGAAATAAAAATACACGTGGACTTGTGATTTATGTATCACTCCGCTGATGGCAGAGCAGCAAGCCGCTGCGGGACTGGCTGACGAGTTGGTGGACTTCTCCTACCTACCGCGTTGAGTTCAAAAAAAGGGCGGGAGCCGGAATGCTTGATCCGATTTAATTAGGGCAATCGGCCGCACAGAACAATAATTCGAAGTTTCTAAGAATGCCCGGAACGTGTAGATAGAGCTCCCGCAGTAAAAAGACGAGTTTAGATTCCTCTTGAGTGCACCTTTAATAGTGCACGTTTGTGCAACCAGTATGTCACAAATTCACAATACTGAGCATTAAAGGGTTAATCTATGACCTTTATCGCCTTAACTTGGTCTCTTGTGGTTAGGACTATGCCCTGCCCAGCAGATGTTGCATCATCCTGTGACACAAAAGCTGTGTATTGCTGGCCGACTCAAGCTGAAGGCCATCACATATATTTGCTCAGGCTAGCTTTTTGCTGTCAATCTCTCTTGTTTGCAAGCTGGCACTGAACCCCTTGGGGGTTGGGGGGGCCTGTGTATTTTGTAGAGAGCAGTGAGATTATGTGGAGATGTTAGCACTTCTCTGCCTGCTGAGGAGGTGGAGAAGTGTTGGAATGCCAGTAATAGGCCAGTGTGAAGAGAGTTTAGCCCACCCTGTTGCTTTCATTGGATGGCCCTGTGATCATTGGCTGGCGTATCTGGGGACGCATTTGCCATGCAGGTGATGTGTTTATTTGTTTTACCACTCTGTGGCTTTCTAGCTGACAACACAGCAAAACCAATTCCTGCGTGTGCCAAACCTCTGGCATGTGGGATGTGTACAAGAAGGCACGTCATTGTCCATCGGTGCATGGCCTGGCATGCGACAAGTGAAAATATTCTAGATAAAAAACTTGATAAATGTGCTTTGTGCTGTAAGGTGACAAAATATGTATTCTTTGGAACCAGCCTTCTGAACCTAGCTCTGTGCTTTTTTATTGCGTTCCAGAGATGGCCAGGTACCGCCAGCGCACATTTGCTTTCGGCCTGTACGAAGCAGGATGTATTGGTCCCTCTTTGGTGGCAGTGACACTGTGGTTGTCACAGAGCATGTGGCATACCCTGGAGCCAGTGGAATTCAAGACGTAGATGTCATGTCTACATCTTTTCCTTTCAATGGTGAGTCTCTGGTGGCTGTGTATATTATCGAGCAGTCTGCCGATCTAGATGGAGTAAGACTTGTGAGCATGGAAACTGGTTCTGCCACTAGGTTAATGGATTTTTACATGTGAAAGCGCCACTGTGGGCTTTAAGGTGCACATTAGTGAACAGTGCTCAACTATCCTCTGGATTATCCAGAAATCCTGGTGTTCTGTAACATGCGCTGAGATTTCAGTACATGGGAATTTTGCCTGTCTCAGTCAAAATGTAATCAGATTACTACGGCTTGAATTGAATGTGCTGACTCATGCTCTGCACCTAAATGCCATAACTATGAACCAGCATGGCAGTTATCTTTGCCACTAGGTGTGAAGGCAAGTTTTTATCATTCCTGTTGCACAACATGCCAGATTTGAGGTATTAAACTAGCTAGCAAAATATTTTAGTTGCATGCAAGGTGGTACAAAAGTATTTTGATGCTGATGAGAATTTTGTAATATGTCTTGCTTGTGAGTGCAACTGAAGCACTGTAAACTCTTAATAGTGCATGTTGCTGACTTGTGTGATAATCAGCAGCTTAGTATTAAAGGACTATAGACGCTTGCATGTTTTCTTCTTTCAAACGATGCGTTAGACATTGTTATACATGGAGCACCCTGTTGCATTCATGTACAACTGCTAAATAATCTGCAATTGAATTTCTTCTTGACGCTGTTTCGGTTTCATCAGTAGAACGACGACTGTGACGCACAGTTATTGTTTAGGTCACATGAGCCATAAAAAATCTGCTGCGTAATTGCTGACAGGTCATTTCTTTGTCATTCCAGGTCTTGGAAGAGGCTGGATTAAAAGTCATAGTGAATTAAAACTACATATTAACTATTATATTAGTTTTTGCAGTGGATCAAGTGACCAAAACATCAGCTTGTCGTCATAGTCATCGTTCGGTCGATGAAACCGAAACAGGATAAAAGAAGAAATTCAATTATAACTTATTTAGCAGTTTTAGGCAAATACCACCTGGTAATTCATGTATTCTAATGTCTAACGTATCATTTGACAGAAGAAAATGCGCAATAAAATTAGGTGTCTACAGTCCTTTAAACCCCATGCCACTCAAGAATTCATTACATAGCAGTGTATATTGTAAGCTGGGTGACCGAGCTTTGTTGGCACTGCCAATAATGGCGTCGAAGATCGAACCCACGAACGAGCGTTGGTGATCATTCACAAAAGAGGATGTTACATGAAGCGAAGGGTAATGATGGATAATCACAAATAAGTGCTCACACTCCCCCCGCGACGAAAGCAGCCATCCTGGTCGCAGGATTTAAAGGGAGAAAGGATGACGGGTGAAGGGCTTGAGCCGAGACACGTGCACAATCTCAGTGCCACGACAGCGACGGTCATTGACAGGAGACGCTGGGACTATGCGATAGTTCGCTGGTGAAGTTTGTTCGAGCACCGTTTATGGGCCGATGAACCAACTGAAAAGTTTGTCACACAAGCCTGGTGTGCGGGTAGGCGTCCAGAGCAAGACTTCATCATCGGGATTGAATGACACCACACGGTGAGAGGAGTCGTAGCTGCTTTTCTGCGCAGTCTGTGCGGCCTCTGTGTTGAGTCTGGCAAGTTCGCAACAGTGGGCAATATGTGAATTGAATTGTTCATAGGAGGGTGGGGCAGAGAGAACAGGTGCAGAGAAGAAGGTTGCTTCCAGGATGAATGTAGGGGACTGACCATAAACCAAAAAAAATGGAGAGTAGCAGATCGTGCAGTGAACTGCAATATTGTATGCGAAGGTGACAAAAGGAAGCAAGCGATCTCGGTTACTGTGATGAAAGCCAATGTATATGGATAGCATATTGGACAGGGTTTACTGAAAGCGTTCGGTGAGACCATTTGTTTGCGGATGGTAGTCGGAGGTTGTCTTGTGAACAGTGTTGGCGGCGTGAAGAACTTGGGCCATGATCGCACTGAGGAAAGACTTGCCGCGATCGGACAGGAGGACACGAGGAGCTCCGTGGCGCAGAATAATGTCTCGCAGAAAAAAGCTTCCTATCTCTGCAGCGGAACCAGACGGTATAGCTGCGGTTTCGGCATACCGGGCGAGATGGTCCACAGCTATGATGATCCAGTGATTTCCCGCCGCGGTCAACAGTAAAGGGTCCTATAGGTCAATGCCTACAACTTCGAAAGGTGTAAAAGGGCAGGGAAGAAGTTGAAATAGGTCCACTGGAGGTGATAGGATAGTTTACGGCGTTGGCATGGCACACAAGAGGCAACGTACTTGGCAACACTTGTGGAGAGACCGGGCCAGAAAAAGCGGCTCTTGATTCTGTCGTAAGTCTTATGGTAGCTAAGGTGACCAGCGGTGGGATCGTTGTGGAAGGCATGCAAGATCTGGTGGTGAAGAGAACGGGGAACTGACACCACAGTTCACTGAAACGGTTGTGGTTATGCCAATAAAGCAGCCTGCCCTGCATTTTAAATTTCGTAAGTTGGCGTCGCAATCGAGAATTCGGAGTTAGCAAAGTACCGTTGAGTCGATCTATCAGCATGCGACAGTACGAGTCCGATTGCTGGGCGGAAGCCAGATCATGCTGGATGTCGGAAAGGCAGCACTCGACGCGGTATTCACATCCTGGATGGGCAAATCATTTGCACGTGCGGGCATGCAAGTACTCAGAGAATTACTAGGTCACAGTGCGACAAGGGAGCAACGAGAAAGGGCATCGGCGTCGAGCTGCTTCTTGCCAGATTTGTAAGTCTATGTGAACTGAAATTCTTGAAGTCGTAGAATCCAGTGTCCAAGCCGGCCAGTTAAATTTTTCAGGGATGAGAACCAGCACAAAGCGTGGTGATTAATGACTACCGCGAAATGCCGACTGTAAAGGTAAGGGCAAAATTTTTTAACAGCCCAAACAACTGCAGGGCACTCTTGTTCTGTTATAGGGTAGTTCTGCTCAGCCGGATTCAGCGAGCGGCTGGCATAAGCGACAATCCTTTCGCTGGCTGAATCTTGTTGGAGAAGCACGGCGCCGATGCCGCAGCCACTAGCATCAGTGTGCAAAATGGTTGGCAAAGTTTCATAAAAATGGCACAGAACCTGATCTGATGTCAGAATTCGCTTCAGCTTCTGAAAAGCAGTTGCGCAGTCGGGAGTCCAGTCAAACGGCATGCCGGTAGAAAGCAGCCGATGTAGAGGGGATGCAGTAGAAGCAAAATTATGGATGAAGTGGCGAAAATAAGACGCTAGTCTGAGGAAACTATGCAAATCTTTAAGGCAGGATGGCCGGGAAAAATGCACAATAGCAGCAATTTTGTCGGGATCAAGCCTAATACCATCTCTGCTGACGATACTCCCAAGGACTTTGATGGATTTTGAGGCAAACCGACATTTCTTCGTATTGAGCTAGAGGCCGGCTTGGAGATTGCAATTAAAACTTCTTCGAGACGCTGTGAACGGGAACGCCACGGAGTAAGAGGAGGCGGGACGGAGACAGGAGCAGATGCGTGATGCGATACGGCGGCTATGTTAGGCTGCGGAGGACTGGAGCTCGAAGGCTGCATAGGGGGAGCAGCAACCTCAGCATACGTAGGTATGTAACGGTTGCTTGGCACTACAGAAGCGAGTTCCTCCTTGACTACGGCATGCAAATTGAATAACTGGCAGGGTGGGAAGCAGAGGGAACAGTTTCTGGGTAATAGCTCTTCAGTTCTTTGCGGATGATCGATCTAATCAGTGCACAGAGTCAGCGTCTGTGGGAAAACGATGGTCCCAGGTGTCCGGGAGGCGGTGTGACTGGAGGTCATCTAAGTGCTGACAGGTGGTATGAATGTCCACAACAGATGAGGGGTGTTGAGTGGCGAGAGTGCTTAAGGCAAGGGGGGGGAGGGGGCTATTTTGTTTAGAACATGGTGGACCCGGTCGGCTTCAGGCATGACAGTGTTAACACACTGGCAAAGGGCCAGGACGTGCTCAATGTACGACACATGTAACTCTCCCCGGGAAGCTGCACACGGGCGTCTAATTTTTTTTCGTAAGCAGCAGGGCCGGTGGTCACCGTTTCAAAGATCTGACGAAGCTGAGTGGTAAACTGGGGCCAGTCAGGAATGGCGGCCCAATGGTCGACGAACCAGGTCTTGGCTACATGGCTCAAGAAGAATTGGACATTCAAATGTTTGGTCGAAGCATCCCAACAGTTGTAGGCGCTAGCATATTCATACTGCTCCAGCCGGTGCTCAACGTCGTGGCCGGGGAGGCCAGGAAAAATGGGAGGATCGCGCTGCCGGGTGGTAATAATCCAGGTAGGCTGACCTGACAGCGTACCATTGGACGCGTGTGTGTGGGCAGGGCCAGTAGAAGCCTCGGGTCCGGAAGGAAGCACACCATTTAGGGAGGAAGCAGGCACGGCAACCCGAACGGGGATTTTGATCGAGATGTTCCATCCTGGCTGATTGGCTGAGCAGGATTCGACCAGAGTGTAGCTGCAGGGTGTCAATTGAGCCGTACAGGGATCAACAGCACCTCCACCACTTGTAAGCTGGGTGACCAAGCTTTACTGGCACTGCCAATAATGGTGTCGAAGATCGAACTCACGAACGAGCGTTGTAATGATCATTCACAAAAGAGGATGAAGTTCACGTGAAGCAAAGGGTGATGATGGATAATCACAGATGTGGGTGAAGTTCACGAAAAGTGCTCACAATACTGTAGAACTGCATGCTGACAACTCCTTTGTGTGTTGAAAATGCTAAATGTCTTTAGCACTGTTTCATGTAGCAATTGTGTCTCACTCTGGAACACTCTTCATGTTGTGTTCTGCCATTACGCTGTGCGATTAATGCCAACCGTTGCTGTTTCTTTGCTAGGTGAAGTCCCGCCTCTTTATCGTCTGTGGTCTCAAGAGCCAGGAATGATCAATGCGCACTGGCAACTTTTTTGTGGATGTCTCGGCATGCAACTTCATCTTGATGAACTCATGTCACTGGATCCGGCTGATGCAGTCCTGGTTTCTACGCTGAATGTAATGTTCATGGCTGGAGTTCTGGAGGAACGTGAAGTGTCTGCATTTGTTTTACAGCGCATACTTCCTGAACAAGACAAGCACAAACTTCTATCACAGGAAATCCCGGTGAGTTTTTCACATGTGGAAAATTGCTGCAGTTAAGGGGTTTCCAGATTGTGTCAGAGGTGTGTATAAGCTGCTAGGCAAGCTCAAGCTGTTAAGCTTAACTTACAGTTAGTGCACTAGTGTTGCACTGCATAAAACTACAAAAGTGAGATGCAGGTAAGGGAAACAGATATATTTAGGTGCATTCTGCCAAATGCAGGATGAGGATGTTAGACTTCTGCGACCGCTATTAGGAAAATAAAAAATGAAAAGGGATGAGATAGCCGATTTACGAAGTTAATCAAATGTGCAGTAGGTGCACTGGCACTGCTTACTCCTGCTAAACATTTTTACACTTTGTTATGCTTTATTTTGGTTTGGTATTAAAAGTAGGATTATAAGGTGTAGAGAAAGAATGAGCAAGGAGTGGACAGAAAGAGAGATGTGAGGAGAATGCAAGGCATAAGCAAAGCCGATGCTCTAGAGTTTCAGCATCGCCACATCTAGGGCAGTGAATGAAGGTCCCCCAGATTTAAGAAGGGCAATCGAAGAGGAAGGAAGTGCGCTTGAAGGCGAGTGCCCGATAAGGCATGGAGGTGAGCAGACTGCTTCAGGATGCAACGAGCAGCGCAGAACCGAGGTCTAAGGAGCACCATGCGTACACATCTACTGTCTGTGAAGGCTGAAGGGTGACTGACTCAATGAGGGGGGAGAGGCCGAAGTTGAGGGCAGCAACTAGCTCAGTCCGGATAACACACATTTGTACAACGCATCCCAGTGACGGCCACGACAGCTGCAACTGTGATACGCGCCACTCTGTCATTGGCTGCAGCTGTGTGGCCACTCCACCTCCTCATTGCGCTGCGCGATGCGTGCGTCGCCACCTTCTCTTTTGTGCTTCAAGTTCGGCGAGAAAGAGAGAGTGGCTAGAAGTGCTGCACACTAAAAAATGAAAAATGAGCACGTAATACTTGGTGTGTTAAAACTAAGTGATCCATAAGATAAGAATGGAAAGGAAACAACAACCAGTCTGTTTATTGTGCCAGCAGGGGTGGATTTACGGATCACTTTCAGAGGGGGTGGTCCCAATTGAATCATCCATTTCGTGCCTTTTTATAGGGTTCAGCATGTTTTTGTTACGTAAAATTTCTTGCTTGAGAGGGATTACACCCTCCCCACATAAATCTAAGTAATAGATTTATCTAGGTAATAGATTTATGTGGGATTTATTCTCGCAGTAATAGTGAGAATAACTGTCGCACCTGAAAGCTCTTGCTTGAACGTGTCTTGAGCACTTTTTGTCATACACATTTGTACACCCACAGTCAATATGGAAAGTAATACTGGTAAAAAATTTAATTTATTTGCCGTCTTTCCATGCATTCTTGAAAAAATATATAGAGCCTAACTGTGATTGTAGGAATTACGCAGTGCATCATTAAATCATGAACAATACACCTTTGATTCAAAGAAATCAAATTTCTTTGCAGAGTTGCCTTCTGTAAGATTTTGACGGGTGTGAGGGGGGATATACTTCGGCTGCAGCATTGCTTATTTACAAACAGTGGAGCAGTACTGGCATTGCCACCTGCCAGTCCTGACATTATCCAAAACGCTGTAGTAATTTTGTGTTTTTGCCTCTTTTGCACGTGCCAAAATTACAAGGCACATGCACATTAATGTGCACAAGGTGGCCAAACCAGGGTATGTAGAAATTTGTGCAGTTCCAGCTTCTGCTGACTGCTGTAGTCGATCATGCTGCTTGGGGATTTTTGTCCAGCTGCCCGTGTGTGCAGTAAATGGCATGCTTTGGGTGTGCTCACTTTGAATAAACCATGTCCAGTGCCATAAGTTCCTGAAAATGAAACTGAAAATCTTTTCTTTACATATTTAACATAACTGGTAGTAGTTGCAATGGACTGATCAATGAGTTTCTGAAATGTTTAGCATGGGCCGTGAGGGGTGACCAGCCAGGCCAGCAACTGTAACACAAGTGCCTTTGTTTATCCGAATAAGGTCTGTGAAATGGTTGTGCCTAGGAGCGCACGCCTAGGAGTGAGCTGACACCATAGCGGTAGGTAACGATATACACGCACTGGTGGTCAGCATGGCCTGTTTCACAGAGGTGCCTCCTTCGCACGGAGGAGCTTCGTGTGGATTATATGTGCATCCTCTACACCTAGTTTAAATTATCTTATATTTGCCCATAAAGTTGAAAGGAAGAAATTTTCCTCATATAGGAAAATGTTAAATGGTTTAAAAATCCCCATATCTTATTATTTTGACTTTTTCAAAGGAGGTGATGTCATCCTTGCATAAACTGACATAGAATGGGTCAAGATAATCTTGGAAACTAAAACCTGTTGGAATGACTCGTTACAACAAGCACTGTAGCCGTGCGCTACTTCTTTTAGCACTGCTTGTGCAGTTGACTACTTGACAATATACAGAATGGCACTGCTCATTCTTGGAGGAGCGAAGGTCTCCTATTCATAAATCAAACTCTTAACCGCTTATTGGTTTTGTGATTAGCCCTTGTTTTCCCCATTCAGTCATGCCCTTCCTAGATATCAGACCATTGAATGCAGATGTTGCAAAAGTAACTGATAGAGAAAAGCTGTCTCGAAGTGTCACCATTGTATACTTACTATAGTTGGATACAACTCAAGAACAAAGCGGCTTTTCCCCGTCAAAGGGCCCCCTTCCAGCCAATGGTGTTGGCCGATTCTCATGCACCTGCAAGCACGACAATGCAGAGAGTGGCTGATGAAAGCTGATAGTCCCCTCCGTGCATTGTCACTTTGCTCCTTGCATTGTCATGCTAGCAGATTCATGAGAATTCGCCGACATCATTGGCTGAAAGAGGGTCCTTTGTCGAGGAAAATTCGCTTTGTTCTTAAGTTGTATCTGACTATAGCATGATATCTGGACCAACTGAGACTGGTATATTAGTGTTCATGTACATAGGAATGTAAAAAAAATGGAATGTCGATTACACTGGTGGTAATGCGGACAGTCAGCATTATCTTTTCTACGATAATGATTATGCAGAGAAAGTTGCTAGGGCGATGAAATGATCTTGCCTAGATACCAATGTGATTAATGATTATGCAGCTAGTGGTAATGCTGCTGCAGCCTCCTCATGCTTGCAACACGTACTATACCCATCTTTCTTCTTTGTGTCGTCTTCAAAACCAATCTGTTAGAATAATGACATTCAGCTCATACACCGCATCCAGTGCTCCCCTTTACCGCCGGCTCAATATCTTACCTCTCCTTTGTTCACTCCAACTGAAACTAGGTTTATTAATTTATCGCGCCCGTCACAATAGCACTACTCTCCCTATATTTAAAGGTTCCTGTTTGTGTAACGTTAATAATACTAGATTCGCTCAACAACATAATCTTTTGCTTCCGAATGTCAAAACTAATTATGGCAAACAGTCCGCTTTATTTTCAGCAATCACTGTCTGGAACTCTCTACCCGCAACCATCAAATCATTCCGCACCGAAGCACAATTCCATAAAAACTTGAAAAACTATGTACTGCATAATTGCCTTCAATTGCCACGCCAGTGAAACCTGTTAGTATTGTGTACGACTTCTATTGCCTGAGTGCTTGTTCTATGTTCTCTTTTTGTGTTTGCAAAATGTGTTTTTAAAATTTAGCATGACTAAACTGTTATTTCAGATCTTACTTTTCATTGCACCTGTGTTCCGCTATGTAATTGCTATCTGCCATATATTTATCCTACGTCAAATATGCAATTAATTACAGGAGGTCCCCCTGACAGTTTCCACTTTGGGACCTCCTTCTGTAATAATCAATTTATGTACATCTTACCTATGCATCTTTTTTTCAATAAACTGATTTGATTTGATTTGATTTGGGCAGCTTGCTTTCGTGCAGCATCCTTGGCCCGAGCTTCTGCCCAGCTTTGGAATGTCCATGCAGCTGACATAAAGTCAGCGCAGCGCCATGAGTGCTGCGCTGAGATTGGCTGTTTACATCAACGCTCTGTTTTCAATGTGTGGCACAGTGCCCTGCTCACTTACTCTGCACTCTTTTGCTTTGTTCACTTCCTTACTTGTGCCGGCTCTCACCCTTTCTTGTCTCTGCACTGTCTTCTTTCTTTTCTTTGCGCTCTTTGACAATAAACACATTCGCTGGGAACGTTCACCTAAACAGCTATTGCTGTAAACCTGCAGCAACGGTACTTTTAAAATGCGGCAGCCATTGGCAAAGAAACAAACATTTCATAGGAGCATGAGCTGAGTTGTCCTGCTGGGGAGGCAGGGTGAAGTGAAGTGAAAACTTTGTCCATAAGAGGTTTGCCACATTTATTGAAAAATGCAAAGAGGGGAAAAGTTCCAGCCTGTTTAGTGTCCCTTGGATGCACTGCAAGCAATTTTAAAGCAAGCTTTACAGCTTGTATGCTTTTTGTAATATAATGGCTCTTTTGTGTCATTATGATACCGGTGTGCTGTTGTTAAATGCTTTCTTTATCATAATTGCATATTTTCATATGCTTCACGGTGCTTCACATGCTTCATGATAGGACTTCAACCGTAACAATGGTCTAGTCCACATCATAAATAGGCATATGCACTGCTACTTGTTGAGTCCAGTGCTTGCTGACTTAATATTGCTCTGTCACACGTAGGTCACCATGCTTCCTGTGTGCCATAAGTGATCCTTGTTTGTTTCTTGCAATTCAGGACAATGAGATTGATCCGCACCTGGTCAGCATTTCCACATATTTCATGATAGGACTTCAAACCATAACAATGGTCCTTAGTGCCTGCGGAGGACCATTCTGCCTGCAAGATGCAGCTCCATGGATGATCTTCTGTGGGAAGTTGTTCCATGTGCTTGCTCAAGAACTTTGCCATGAAGATTCAGCAGTCTCAGCAGCATCGCTGCTGGAGAAAAATGCAAGTGCTCAACATCTTTTTTATGCTCTAGGTTATGCAGCTTGGAACAGTACTGCTTCCACATGTACCTCTAAGTTGCAGCTTCGCTCCTGTTTTCTTCTTTCTCTTGACAGATGCGTTTTTAAGTGAGGTGCGACAGAGTAAGGACTTCTGATATGGTCTTTGTCAAATCCTGAGAACTAATTTAGGCATGTAGCTAGGCACTGCTCAGCCCTTTCTTGCAAGATTTGTGCTCTAGCCAGCAAGTAGTTCTGGCCAGTAGAGACAGTGCATCTTGTGACATGCATGCTGTTCACTTCTGGTCGGCATCCGCTTCTTGCATATTTTGCCATGCTCGCTTTGCTGTGATGATCTTGGTCATTTGCAAACCTCTCACTTGCTTGCTTGCCACTGTGCATCTCCAGTTCACAGCTTTTGCCTGCGGGTAGTTCGCAGCTTTTGCGTGCTTTAGCCTGCACGTTCTGCCTGCAGACAGGTAGTAAGATTGGAAAAGCAAATACCTTTTAGCCTTTAGGTTTTGGCATTAGTCAGCTTAGGTTCCAAATGGAATGCAGCATCAGGGTATGGCAAAAATGCCATTTTAGCAACAGCTATGTGGAATTGAGCAACCACATTCCCAGTAGATGGAAGGAGATTATTGAGGATGGAAGATTATATCATCAGCTGTAGTATGTAGAGAAGTACAGAGCCGATCAGACTTGTCTAGAGTGCTTGAGAAGTGCAGTCCGGAGGAAATAAAGCGAAATTCTAAAGCACGTATTGACTTTCACTGATAATGCTTGCGCTGGAGAGCTCTCGAATAGACACGTGAACCACGCAGGCAGCAGTGCCTTACCGCTAGCAAAGCAGCTGCAAAAAGATTTCACTTCACTTGCTCTACAGCACACTGCCTGAGCGCTCTAGACAACTGTGATCTGCACCTGCTGTGGTGGCTGAGTGGTTAGGGTGCTTGACTATAGAGCCAGACAGAGGACCCGGTTTCAACCCTGGTCGCTGAAGCCGCGTTTCGATGAATGTGAAACATGAAGAGTGCCCGTGTACTGTATGATGTCTACACACATTAAAGAACCCCAGGTGGTTGAAATTATTTTGGAGCCCTCCTCTGTGGTGTTCCTTATAGCCCGCCCATGGGCAGGTTCAGGACTTGACTCTTTCCGTACCTTGCCCATTGAGCTTGCATCACCAGTGACCCATGGATATTGCATGCTATTTCAATGTTACCAATGAACTTTCCGACTTGTTAGACGAAGTAATTTGTAGCTCTACTCGAAACGGTGAATTTTGGTGCAGGATTGAGGAACACAGTGTGTAACTTTTCTTAGCGAGCATGAAAAACTCCCCGATATCCGGTTCGTCTTGCAAACCACCTTGGTTTTGTCATTTTTTGGTTGTCGCGATAAATTTTTTTAATGCTAGTAGTTAAAATGAGCCTTGGGACGATGTCAGGTAGTGTGGTTTTTGTTTTGATGCTGAATACGTCAAGAAACTAGCCCAAAATATCAACTTCTGTACACCAGGGAGCAATGTTTCCTGCTTGCTACCGCTCTACTAAGTTTTTGCGCCACCTAAGATATAATAGGGATGGTTGTAGTATTATAGCTTTATTTGCCACCTGTCTGCATTATGCGGCCAAGAATTGGTACCACCACCTTTACAGATACAGCCATTCTGCATGAAAAAAAGAACTTGCCCCTACAATGAAGCCACTGGCAACCATGCGATGAAGCAGGCAGGTGACGAGATGTAACGATGTTATTGGGCTCCATTTTTCAACTGCGGCAATAAGAGTTCAGTCCACACGAATAAGTGTGTCTGCATGCTAATCCTGGGCAAACAGCCTAGAGATAAATCCAATGACCCATAAAAAAGGCTTGAGTGCAGTTGAGTTTTCCAGTGTTTTCCAGATACGACATTTCCAGGAATGTGGTATCAGTAGAAAAGGTCATTGCAAGCACTTGAGTCAAATTTAAAAGTTTGTGTGAGATGTGTGAGACCTGTAATTTACTAACAATTTCAAAAAATTGCAGTGCTTAACTGATTATGGGGGCAGAACTGAACACATTTTCAGCTGCCCTCTACCCATTTGATGTCTAGTGGGTGACTGATGTCACCTGGGCAAGCCTTATCGTTAGGCTTAATTCTTCATAATTATCAAACGAGCTAAGCACTAAGCTTACTTTAAATAATACTGCCCTGGTTAATACTTTGTTGCTATTAAAGATATATTTATTGAAGTAGGAAATGAGCTGGGGTGCAAAATGCATCTTCTTGCAAAAGCGTGCAGTACGCTTTTGCAGGTGGTTCACACCATTCTACATCACACTTCTGACCTGTAGCAAACCACCCTTTTTGTACAGTGAGCTGCAAAGCTGACTCATGTGACAAGCATGGCGAACTATAGTTTTCTATGTCTGTGTGGCAGAGAGGATTGCATAATAACGTGTGCATTGTAGTACAGCCAAAAAGCCATCCTATGCACTAATGCAGCATGGCTGTGTTTTGAGTTATGGGTTCTTGATGAAGTGCAAATGACAGTCCTGTCAGAATCAAGCCTTTGCTTTATAGGCTTGGATACAGTGGCAGCAGCTGCTTTGTTGATTGGCTGGTTCAGTGCTTGTCCTCACTTGGCCCAAAGTTAATGCCAGATGAAAGTGTTTCCATTTCCAGCTGGATTATGGAACCAGAAATCGTGCCCTTCCAGCTACAAATAATTTAACGCCAGCTCGAATTTTTTCTGCTCCCAGCTCGAAAATGACTATTCCAGCTCGGTTATCGAACTGGATATCACGTCCAGCTGGAAGTGGAAATGGAAATTCTATTTAAAGCTACTTCAGTTGGAAAAGTGCTTTTCCAGCTGGAATTTGTGTCTCCATGTTTATATGATATATCTCTGTGATGCAATGATGGCGCGAGCTGCCCATGGTTCAAATCCCACTGCCGTCGAAGTTCTTTACCGGATGAAAAAAAAAAGTATCCAAGTGTTGATGGAATTGAATAACCAGGCCTGGGGTGCAGTCTTATCCTGGCAAATATAGCCTATAGTGCACCCTCTCACAACAACAGGTTTTGGCAACCTTGGTGCAGTACTTGGCCGCCACCTACTATATATGGATAGGTACACCAATTAACCCCCAGCGCTCAATCCCTTGGTCGCTACGGAGCAATTAACCATGGTGGAGGTCAGACTTGTGATGCTGTGGAGGATAAATATCACTGGGTCTGAGCAGGGAGACTGAGCTTAGCAATGTTTAGCATACGAACCTTATCAAATGAGGCTAGTTTAGCAGTTCTGTTTGAGGAACTAGATTAGCATTGAATGGGATGTCACAGGGCTTAGTTAGCTTAGGACAGATGCACATACACTGTTAAAGAGTGGGCATTTGCTATACTATCATAGTTTGCCGTATAGGGAAGAATTAGGCATAATATTCCTGATTAATACGGGTATGGCTGGCAACAGCGTCACATTTTTCAGCATTACCAAGAGAGTGGCAGTTACAGTAATTAGACTTAACAAGAGGCACAAGTTCAAGCCTGTACAGGTTTACACACCTACATCCAGTCATGATGACAAGATGGTTGAAAGGTTCTGTGTAGACATAAAACTGGCAGTGAGTGAAGTAAAGATGCAGGACATTGTGCTGATGGTGACTTCACTGGCAAGGTAAGCAAGAAGCAGGGAGTCGACCACGCACTAGGCGACTACGGCATAGGTTCTAGGAACAGCAGGAGGGAGTCACTAGTAGAGCTTGCAGAACAGAATACTTTACGGATCAATAAAACCTTATTCCGCAAACGGCAGAAGAGGCAGGGCACTTGGGAAAGATTGAATGATGAGGCTAAAGATGAAATAGACTTCATATTGTGTGCCCACCTCAATATCGTGCAGGATGTGGAGTTGATAGGCAAAGTGACATGTAGCGACTCTAGGATGGTGACGGCTTGAATTAGCGCAGATTCGAAAAGGGAACATAGGAGGCTAGGAAGGAAAAAAACATGTAAAGAAACCAGTGGTGAGAGGGAAAGTAGAGAAATTCAGGATCTTGCTCGCTATCAGGTATTCTATTCTAATAGACTCCAATTTAATTGAGGACATTCGTTAGCTTGGGCGGTTAAAAAGAAGTAAAAAAAAAAGGCAACTTGCCCATATAAACCGATAAATGATAATCTTGCAAACATACTTACGGATTGCACAATATATGTAGAGGGTAGTTTTTTGCTAGGCAGGGTGCTGGCAAGCTCTTTCAGAAGATGAAAGATCTGACCAAGAATCTCCAAAGCATGAAAGCTCGAACCCTATAGATGGAATAAAACTGGCAGAATTGTCAAAGGTAATCTGTAAGCATAAAGTAACCGACATAAGGAATTATGTGGACAGGATTGTATGATCTAAAGATTGGAGGTAGCCTAAAAATGCTAAAAGGAAAATTGGGCATGGGCAAAAATCAGAGGTAGGCATTAATAGACAGGGAGGACAGTGCCGTTGTAGTCGGATACAAGTCGAGAAAAAGCGACTTTTCCTTGACTTTCAGCCACTGGCATCTGCTGATTCTCGTGAACCTGCTAACATGGCTATGTAGGGAGTGGCAGATGAAAGGGGATAGTCCCCCTTCTGCATTTTCATGCTACTCACTCTAGCAAGTTCATGGGAATTGGCCGACGCCATTGGCTGGAAGTGGGTCCTTTGATGGTGAAAAGCCTCATTTTTCTTTACTTGTATCTGACTATATCAATACGGATGAGGCAGTTAAAGTAACTGGAATGGTCGTAAAAATAATCACAGGGATATTGGTGCTGAGAAATTGAATATCCCCCCCCCGGCAATCGAAGAGGAAGTAAAAAATACCTTACTAGTAGGGGCGTACGAATATTCGATAATTTTCGAATATTCGGTCGAATAGTAAAGTATTCAATATTCAATTCGATCTGAATGTTAGGTATTTGAAGTATTGAAGTATTCGTCTCGAGCGAATAATGTTTCCCAAACGCTTACTTTGTGTGGTTTCGATTCAGCATACCTTCCCCGGGATGGCATCATGGAGCGCGCGCACCCAAAGCCCCAACTCCTTGGGACACTTTTTAGGCATACGCACTGCGTGCTTGCATGTGCACGCATATGCCGGAGTCTGTGCACGCGCGCGGCAGCAGACGTTTGCAGGTGCAAGCATGGCGCTGACATCCTGTACTATCTGCGGATGTCTGCGCCCATGCTTCCGTGGGACGAGTCCGAGCTGTCTGTAGCTGCCGCAGCCACTTTTTTCCATGTGAAATTCACTAAATAAGTGCGGCGGCATGAGCACCAAGGGAAGCTAGCACGAGATACATGGAGATGGGTACCCCTTTCCGACTGTGTTCTAGCACAGCTTCCGCCCTCACCATTCAATTACGTTCCTACATGGTTAACGGAATAATGGCGCAGATCAAGCGACAGGACAGCAGGAGAGCACAAGCACACACAAGCGCTTTTGGCGCTTGTGTGTGTTTGTGCTCTCCTGCTGTCCTGTCACTTGATCTGCGCTATTATTCCGTTAAGCATGCCTGACCAACTTGCCCAATCCTTTGCGCTTCTTAGGTTCCTACATGGCACTCGCGGTAATACAGGATGTACTATGTCCACTGCTATGGACGAGGGTGACGCTGGTGAACACTCTCAAGGTTAGCTTACACTACACATAAATACCCCATAAAGCAGCAGATTGAACATCCATTGCCATAGCTCAGTTGGTAGAGCACCGGACACGAAATTCGAAGGTCTTGGGTTCGGATCCCACTTGCGGCATGTGGTTGTCTTTTCTTCTGCTTTTTTAATCTCCCATTGATGAAAAACTACAAAAAAAAAAGACATCCCCTATGCTCCTTGCTTTCGGTGGCTGTTGGTTTCTGCCATTTACAGGTTCAGTAAGTTTTACAAAGCTGAAGCACTGCGTTTTTCTTTTTATATAGTGGGCATGCATGTTAGGGAACTGCACGATTTTGAAAATGCTTATATTTGTACTGTTAAACCTTTTTGTTGTATACCAGAAGTATTTTAAATATTTGCTTTGAAATTTTTTTGGGATATTTACTGTTTGCTTTGGACCAAAAACCACTATTCGCACGCCGCAACTACAAGCAATGAAAAAGGAAAAAGGTGCAGGCGAAGATAAAGTAACTCTATATCTGTCTGAAACTTTCCACCCTGTGTATGCAAAGCCTCATGGCCTTGAACATATCAGAAGCTTCGAAGAACAATAACATCAACTTGATTCATAAGAAAGGGGGATGTGAAGGACTTGAAAAGTTAGACCGATCAGCTTACTGCCTGTTGCTTATGAGGTATTTACTAAGGTAATCACGAATAAAATCATAGCTATCTTAGATTTCAGTCATGCAAAGGACTAGGCTGGCTTTCGGAAAGGGTATTTGACAACATATTCACACATTCAATCAAGTGATAGAGAAATGTGCAGGATATAACCAGCCGCTTTATAAAGTCTCTTTAGATTATGAGAAAGCATTTAGTTCAATCGAAGTATCGGCAGAGGTGCAGGAATTAAACGTGGTGTAGAGGATGTAAGTGCAAAGGTTCTGGAAAACACCTTTAAGGGCTGCATACAGACCATAATCCTCTGCAGGAAAAGTGATAAGATGTCAATAAAGAAGGGAGTTAAGCAAGGAGACAAGATCTTTCTAATACTGTTCACCACGTGTTTGCAGGAGGTATTCAGAGAATTGAAGTGGGAGGAGTTGGGTATAAAAGTTTTTTGAATACCTCTGTAATCTCTGCTTTGCTGATGATATTTTCCTGCTGAGTAACTTGGGGGAAGAATTGCAGGGCATGATTGAGGACCTAAAGAGGCAAAGCAGAACTGTGGGTTTAAATATTGATATAAAGGAAACTAAAGTAATGTTCAACAGTCTCGAAAGGGAACAACTGATCACGATAGATCATGAAGCATTCGAAATTGTATGGGAATACATCTACTTAGGGTAGGTAGTAACCGCACATCCTGACCACAGAAGTGAAATAGCTAGGAGAATAATACTCCTATCACATGGGCACCATGAATCTTCTTTATTATAAAGGTGAGTGAACAGGTAAAGGGAGCTATATCTGTGTTGATGCTACACGGCGCAGAACCAACTTTTAGCTGCTTTTTTCTCGTACCACCAGGGGCCACCACTTTCAGTTTTTTTGTACATGTGCAACTGAATTTCGAAGTGTAGCTAGAATTTTCATTTTTGTATTTATTATGCACACACAATATATTTTTGGTAAATTTAGGTGGCAGCTCGGTAGCATAGTCTATAAAATGGCGTTATTTTACAAAGTGTAACCGTGCTCGCATCTATTACAGCCACCATGGACTGCTTTGCTTGTTTTTTTTATTCACGCTCAGTGTTTGCCAGTGTCTGCGGTGACATCCAAGTTTAATTCTTTCTGACAGCCCACATGTGTCAGCAAGGTTCTGCTGGTTTTTAGTTCGCAGAGTGTTGCACCTGTGCGAAAATGGCACTTTACGGAGGCGACAGAGGCCTCTCTGTAGAGAGCATATTTATATATGGCTGCCATAAAAAGCAGAACGACTCGACGATTTGCAACTGCCGCCATATTACTAATTAGTATTATGACAGAACATATTTTTAAATATACCCGACGTTTATTGGTGCTCACTGTGAGGAATACTGTATTGTGTACACTGAGAACGGGAGTGCTCCTTTAGCTAGCAGAGGGAGATCGCCATTCTTCTTTAGTAAAAAACTACCTTTAGCAAATAGTCTTTTAACTTTCCCATGTGACACCTCACACAATTCCCTTTATGTAAAGAAACATTACCTTGAAGGATTTTAACTTGTCCATGTGATGGGTATAAGAATGGGGTAGAGTGCATTTGGCAGGCACTCTCAGGTAATGAATAACAACTTACCAGTATCCCGTAAGAGAAATGCATATAAATTGTTGCAGCTTGCCAGTACTCCCTTATGGAGCAGAAACTTGAAGGTAATGAAAAGGTTTGAAATTGAACTGAGAACAGTGCAGCAGCTAGCTTTGGAAAGGAATATGATAGGTGTAACATTAAAGGGGCTCTCAATGAATGTGTGGTATTCCTGGGATGATAAAGGACATTGCTGCACGAATATTCTTCAGCAAGAATTGCGCTCCTCTGCTGGCCACACCGCCGACACGTGTGGGAACTTCCTGGGGGAGGCAGAGCTCCCTGACCCGCCGGAGCGACGCTGCTGACTGGCTGCAGCCATAGTAGCTGTGTGACGCTTGAAAGAATCTTACCAATAGCCGTAACTGAACTGAATTAAGCAGGAGGTTGCGCTGGAGGAGGGCACGAGCATTAAAAAGTCGCTAGATAGGGCTTGCCAACTTTTGTGCGTGATTGTGAGTTCTCTGCTGCATGTATTTTATTTTATTTTTTATTTAAAACATACTGCAGTCATTGAAGACCAAGCAGGGAGGGCAATACAGGTCACAAGAAAAATGCATTTCAGTGCCACCATTGGCAAGCAATCACAAAATATAAAATGAACAGGGTGCAGTGCAAACGTGATTTACAGTAGAAAGGGGAAAAAATGAATCGGCAATCAGTGAAGCAAAAAATCAGCCCAGTGTTTTTTGTACACTTGCTTCAAAAACTGTTACATTATCAGCGGAAAAAACATCTCTTGGAGGTGCATTCCAGTGGGTGACAGTGTGTGGAAAAAAAAGAATTCTTAAATCTGTTAGTACGTGCAAAGATTAGTTCCAGGTTGTGATGGTGGGAGTGCCGGGTTTGATGACTCACATGTGGATAAATGAACAATTGTGGATTGATACCAAGTTGGTGATTGTTGAGCAGATACAGAAACTGCAGCCTGGAAATCATTCGTCAGCTTTCTAATGTCAAAATGTTGTTAGCACTCATTAGAGACGATAGTGAATCTAATCGGCCATATGAATTGAATATGAAACAAACGGCTTTTCTCTGTATCATTTCTAGTTTGGTTACGTTTTTAGTCAAGTAAGGGTCCCATACTACACAATCATACTCCAGCTGAGGCCTGATAAGGGTATTGAATGCAAGCAGCTTAGCATGGGAAGGTGCTGATCTTAATTTAAAACGAAGAAAACCTAGTTTCCTAAAGGCTGATGCACAGGTTTTATTAATGTGGCTGGTCCAGTTCAAGTTATTAGTTATCGTCACACCTAGTTGTTTATACTCGTCGACCTGAACTATTGGATATTCGTTGATTTTATTCAAAAACTAAAACGGAGTTTTCTTGTTAGTTACCCGAAGGACGGAATTTTCTCTGTTTAATTCCATAGACCAAAGTCTACAGCACTGGTGTACAGCATTAAGGTTATTGTTCAAACCAATTCGGTCATCGGTACACCGAATAGTTTTGAATAGAACACAGTCATCTGCGAATAGCCTTATACTAACAGATGCGATGTCAACTGAGGCAATTGAGAAGTGTATTGTGTGGCTCAGGTGTTCATGACGAGAGAATGCAGTGATTAAGTGAGTTTATGCACTCTCCTCAAAAGGTGTTTCAGAGCCCCTTAAGGGATAGGAAGAGAGCAGATTGGGTCAAGAAACAAAGGCGAATGCATGATATCCTAGCTGAAACCAAAAATAAGAAATGGGCATGGACAGGGTATGTAATGTGAAGGCAAGATAACCAGTGGTCACTTAGGGTAACGGAGTGGATTCCAAGAGAAGGTAAATGTAGCAAGTGGCAGCAGAGAGTCATGTGGACGAATGGGATTATGAAGTTTGCAGGAATGAATGAGGGGGCTGCAGCTGGCACAGGACAGAGTTTATTGGAGGGGTATGGGAGACTGCAATGCACATAGTTAGGCTGATGATAATGATGATGACATCTCTGGATGATGTGGTGTTTCTTGGCGAAGCACACAGCTGCTAGGGTGTCCGAATTGTGGAGGAAAGCTGTGGCATGAGAGGAGGGTAGTTTTCAACTATGCATAGCTCCCTCAATAAAGCAATGCATGATTCTAAGCGTAGCTCTGATATGCATAATTGTAAGACCCCTTAATAGCTCTGAGTGCTACTAAGCACAGTAGTAGCACTGAGTGCTATTACCTAGTGCTACTAAGAGCTTAATAGTCCTTAATAGATAGTAATAGCAGCTGCTATTAGAGTAACAGCTTCCGTGCCTAAACGATCTAGTCTGTTCTAAAATAAACCACTTTAGGGGACCTCAAAGAGATTTTGCTTGGCTGCTTTTTATTTTATTATCAGGCTGATTGGGCTTATGGTGTCATTTTTTGTACCAAATGTGCAGTTCAAGTTTTTTACCAGTGAAATTTCTTTTGATTCTTGCTCACTATTTATGTGTGGGCTCATGCGGCTAAGCACAAGGAAGGAGGAAAAAAGCGCTTGTTGATATCCTGGTGACAAGGGCATAACCAGAAGTTTTATGTGTGGTGAAAAAAATTGGCTATGTCTGTACCTTGCATTGGGGGGGGGTCAAAGAGTGTAAAGGTTTGGCCATGCTGAGTGAACATTTTGAGGTGGAGTACAGCATTTTTTACTCAGTGCAGAAAAATGTGTACCTGCTGGAGCCACGTGAAATGACCACATATTGCATGAATGTGGCACTGTGCCAAAAATTTGCCATTTCACTTTGAACATGAGGTCGTTTGTGCAGCGCAGAGATCTGACACAGCCATATCTTAGAACTGCCTGTAGCCAGCCTGTGGTGGGGACTGAAAGGCACATGGTGCACCTGCTTGTTGAGTTGGCAGTAATTGTGCTGCCGGAGAAGCAAGATAAATGAGTGGGGAAAAAAAAGATTCTGGGTTTGGAGGCTGTAATAATAAAACTGATTCTGATGTGCTGCACAGCTAGGCTGTGATGCACCCTCAGAGCCAGAGGGAAAGCCAGAAGTGAGGGGGAGCAAAATGAAAAGAGCAGAAAATGCAGTTAGTGTCGAAAAGATAGCGAAAGAAAAGGAGGTAGCAGTGGTAGGAAAGAAAATTGAATAATGCTGTGTCTGAGCTCGGCCATTGCATTCATTGTTTCCATGCAACAGATATTTGGACACACATGGCACACTGACACATCCTTCGGGGCGATACTTCCTACAAGATGAACAAATTTTTGTTGTCTTTAAATCCACCTAAAAAGGGAGTCTACTGTATTTTTTTTCTTGGGAAATCAAATAGGTTATGTCAAAAACCTCTCAAGATAGTGCTACTAAAAATTGATAAACTCCAAAGTTCTTAAAAAATCAGAAATACTTGTAAAACTTGAGAAGCACCATCGAATTTTGTACCAAAATAGGCTTGGAAAATGCAGAATTCTATTTATCAGTTTGCTGGAATGAGTAAATGTGCATAATGGTCAAGAGACATTCTTTGCTTCAGTAACTTCTCTCTTTGCAGCCAAATCATGTGAAGTGTTCTAGAGAGAGAGTCAAAAAACTTCACAGACTCTCAGCACTAAGCATTAAGGATGTCGTGCACCTTAGTCACTAGGGCTAAGGCTAGCCAGGCTCACCACATCAGGCAAAAAAGTTATAGATAAGGGGGATATCAAATGCCAATGACGCTGGAGGAAATGGAATGATACAGATTAGCAGAAAGTTCGGGGAAATTGGGGCATGTAAGGGAGAGGTGGAGATGGTAGTTCAGGGGTGAAGAGTGTGTTGAAGTGGATGCGCCAAAGAATGCATAGGTGGATGGTAGTGAGAGATATGTCAGGAACAGGGTGCGTATGAAAGGTTAACTAATGTTGTCATGGTGAAGGTTTATTTCGTGTTTATAAAGGATAGCGGTGCCCCACGCAGATGCTTTTAAATTTTACCTTACTTTAGATCATGTGTTTATGCTTCAACTTTGATGGCAGTCATTTTTGAACACATTCCTTACTTCATAATTTTTAAAACTGCATGCTTGAAGATAACACAGCAAAGTTGCAGTCAAGCCAGCCTAACTAAACACAAATGTGAAGACCATGATTAGGCCCTTCTTGAAATTAGGGGCATTTAGGTCACCTGTATTCATTGGTTTTAACTGGCCAACAAATAAACTTGCTGTTATAGATTGTGTGTTATAGATTGTGTGTTATTGATAGCATATCACCAGGTTTGATGGATTCTTGAAGTGCCAACAAATTACTAGGCTTCTATGTTTCTTTTTAGCAGTGAACAAAAAAAGGTGTGAAGTTCCTAAATGTTTTTAATAAAGGAGTTAATGTGTGGACTGGTATGTATCTCCTCTGACACTGTAAAATTCCAAGCAGAGCCCACTGTAAATGTAGCGGATGTTTGATTTTGGGAGTTTTTTTTGTATTGCAAAAGTACCAAAATATAAGGCACCCCTAAAAATTTTTTATCAATTCAGTGCAGTCAACCTGTGGCTATTTTTGAAGAATAACTTGACTGACATCTGATGTGCTGTTGTAATGAGCAAGATAAATTTGCAGTTGAAACCAATGTCATCTCTGACGCCTGCCTGCCTGCACTGGCTCAGGCATCTATCCAAGTGAGAACAGCCACTGTCTTTTTGCATTGGGGGACACTGGCATTGTGTATGCATTGAATGGTTGCGTACCTAATTTACCTTTGCTTATGTTAGTTGTTTGAGTCCTATCAATGTCATTCTGATGTTACAGATATGCCTGGTGATGTGCAAAGACTACATAATGGTCATGTTTGATGTGCTATTAAACGTTCTTTTGAAGGCTGAGCTCCATTTTTCTCGAGTACATGATCCTTAACCGGCTTTTCCATCAACATTTTTTTGGTCACACAAAATTAGCCCGACCCTTATTTTCATTTGATATGCTTTTCAACTTGAATGGGTTGCTGCTTGGGGATTTTGCAGGGTCTTTGCAGGTATCATACTTTTTAAACATTTTGCGATTACATTGAATTTCTGCTTACTGTTTTCACATGCATGTGATCTCTTATTGCAGCCTGGAGTTCTTGAACTTCACCACAAGTTGTGGAGAATCGTCACAGGCAGGAACTGTGTATAGGTTGCCAACTGAAAGTGTGAAAAGTACATTGTTCATTCATTGTTCAGTCATTAAACATGTCTTTTGCAATTTGTTCTGTAAATTCTTTTGAGTTATTTAATTGAAGCAGCATGTGCATTGTGTCTGTAGCCGGTCATTGTTAAGTTGCAAAAAGCATGCCATTAGTGACTTCTCAATGGACTTTTTTTCTAGTAATCTCCTGTGCACACGCCAAGCCTCCTCGTCTGCCATTTTTGTCAGGCATGCCTTCCGAAAGTCGGCGACGAGTTAATTGCACGTGTTCTTCCACAAATGACACTTTCTAATTTAACGACGTGACGTGATAGGACAGTATCATAAGGTACAGTGGTGGCATCGTCTATTCCCATGCAGATGCGCATGTGGTCCCCACATGCACTGGCCTCAAGCGAAAGGATGCAATCCGATTCGCCAACCTCCTTGAGTCACAGATTAAACAGATTAATTGCAGTGCAGCAAGTGTGTCCACAGATGACTCACACCTATCTGCTCTGGCTAGACAAAGCCGACACTGCTCTTTTCCTGAAAGTAAGCCCACCTGACAAGATATAAGGGAGCTAGGCCGACCTGGCCTAGCGAACTTACTTTGCCTGGCGACCGCTACAAGGGTGCACTGCTGGAAAAAGGTCCATGGTGTTGGCTGCAAAGTTGCATGGTGTGGGTTTTGCATGCCAGTTAGATTGGTATGTTTTTACAGTAAGTTCCAAGTGCAGGAACAGACCTAATTGTTAACCTTATATTCCCATACTGTATTTTTCCTGCTAATGGCACTGCTACCCTTGAGCTAGACTAGGGTGAAGTGCTGAACAGTACTGAACCATTTGCAGTAAGGTGCACATGGTGTCTTTATAGAAATGGCATCAACGTTGACCACAGAGGACACAAACTTCCTCCATTGCATACTCCGAAAATTGGCAGTTGTCAGTAGGTAGGCATGCTTTGTTGCAGTGAAGCTGGCTAAACAATGAAGAAAATGGTCTATTATGAATAACATCATGAGTGGGGATGCAGTGTCGTGGTGTGCTGCCTTATATACTGGGTGTTTTTTTAACTGTTTACAGGTAGATTTTTAAACCCTGCGAGAGAGACGTCAGTGCAGTCTGTGCAGGTGGATTGTACAGCAAGGCGGACGTGTGTGATTGAGCTCAGTGATTAAACAATTAAATAAAATTAACTAATCAACTTTTTTACTTTTGATTTCAAGGGCCAGCATTATAATAAATTGAAGGCTGTCAACATAGAAGCTAAGTCCAGTTTATAAATTTTCTGTATCAGCAATGCGTTTCGGAATGTTTAACGTCAAAAATGCAATTTTTTTAGCTCGTAAAGTTGGCTTCCTGCAATGCACATTGCATGCATGCATCTGTCACAGGTTTAAAGTAATGATTTCTTCATATGTTGCTGGTCCAATATAATTTCACAAGAAAAAAAAAAACTTGAGTACAAGCAGTTAGAATGTAAGGCATTGACAGTGCAGTAATTATCTGAAGGCTGCTGAAATTAAGGAATGAAAGAAAAGAGAGGGAAACCCCCAGCTACAGGCTAGCCAAAGAATAAGTTATGTTGTCAATACCTTGCATCAGTTGCAATTTTTCATATTTATTAATCCTTGCACTGCTTAGAGACATTACACCTGGTAAACGAGTGAAGTCCATAAGTAGTTGTGCATTGCTTCATTTCTCGTGTAGCAACCACTATGAAGCTCCAGCAACTTGCTAACACAGAAAAAATTGACATGCTGTGCGACGTGGAAGTGAAAGGTACCATGTAAGCAGCTGCTTGCCGATACAGAAAGGTAGAATGTTTGAACCAGTTCATAGTTGAACAGCTCCATGAAAACAGCAAAAGGAGAACAGGATTATTGCAGTGGTGAGTAAAGAATATATCGTGCTGCTGCCTTCATATATTTAGTGCCATTTTAACAATAGGTTAGTGCCTCAGTGCACGTTGAAAAACCCCAGGTGGTCGAAATTTCTGCAGCTCTTCACTATGGCGCCCGTCATAGCCTGAGTCACATTGGGACGTTAAACCCCCATAAACCTAATACGTTTCAGTGCCAATTTGCCCAGCTGCCATTCTAGCTGGAATTCATGGCCTGTTATGGGCTCCATCAATCAAGGGTAAAACTTTTCATTTTTTCCTTAATCCCTTCGGACACCATTTATGATTTTGGCTCAAAACTACTCACAACAAACATTTTTCGGCCTAAATAGCTATATATATATATATATATATATATATATATATATATATATATTGGTAATGGGTAATTTTTCACACACACAAAAAGAATTTCGTACAAACTGTTAAAATAATTGGAGTCTGCAATAATAAAACACCAGGGTTTATGAAATCAACATCCTAGGGATCGTGGAATCATTTTGTGCTTGAAGATCACGAAATTGGTCGGCAAGAAAGTGGCGGAAAGCATGCTACCCAGCTCACTGTTTTGTGAAATATTTCTTTGTGTTCGCTAATTGGCATAAAAGAGGAAGAAACTAGCAATGAATATAAGCTGTGAGTAAAAAATGTATACAGTTGAGTACAAAATGTCTTAAAGGGTTAAGCAAATTTGAGAAAAGTGAGCTGAACTGAACATCTCCCTAAAGAGCCCCTTTCTTATAACATAGTCCACTGGCAGGGATTGTTAAAGCAAACATCTACAATATAGTGTACCAGCTAGATTTAGTACACTATAATCTAATCATGATCAACGAGTTAGACAGGCAGAGCAGATCGATGGGTCTAAAAATTAACATGCAGAAAACCAAGGTAATGTTCAACAGCCTAGCAAGGGAACAACAGTTCACAATTGGCAGCGAGAGCCTAGAAATTGTGCCGGAATACGTCTACTTACGGCAGGTAGTGACAGCTGATACGGATCATGAGAGGGAGATAACTAGAAGGATAAGAATAGGGTGGAGCGCATATGGAAAATTCTCGCAGATCATGAGTGGCAGTTTACCAATTTCCCTCAAGAGGAAAGTGTACAACAGCTTAATCTTACCGGTACTCACCTACGGGGCAGAAACGTGGAGGCTAACGAAAAGAGTTCAGCTTAAGTTAAGGACAACGCAGCGAGCCATGGAAAGAAAAATGATAGGTGTAACGTTAAGAGAAAGGAAGTGGGCAGAGTGGGTGAGGGAACAAACACGGGTTAATGACATCCTAGTCGAAATCAAGAGAAAGAAATGGGCTTGGGCAGGACATGTAATGCGAAGGCAAGATAACTGCTGGTCTTTAAGGGTAACGGAGTGGGTTCCAAGAGAAAGTAAGCGTAGCAGGGGGCGGCAGAAGGTTAGGTGGGCGGATGAGATTAAGAAGTTTGCAGGCAAAGGGTGGATGCAGCTGGCAAAGGATAGGGTTAATTGGAGAGACATGGGAGAGGCCTTTGCCCTGCAGTGGGTGTTTGGTTTGGTTTGGTTTATGGGGGTTTAACGTCCCAAAGCGACTTAGGCTATGAGAGACGCCGTAGTGAAGGGCTCCGGAAATTTCCACCACCTGGGGTTCTTTAACGTGCACTGACATCGCACAGTACACGAATTTCGCCTCCATCGAAATTCGACCGCTGCGGCCGGGATCGAACCCGCGTCTTTCGGGCCAGCAGCCGAGCGCCGTAACCACTCAGCCACCGCGGCGGCAGTGGGTGTAGTAAGGCTGATGATGATGATGATGAATCTACAAGTATGAAAATGGATATGCTGGATCATAAAACTCCTCCTATTGTAGGTAGGTAGGTAACAAATTTGTTGGTTCATGAAGGAACCAAGTGAGGGGAGGAGGGGAAAAAAGGAAGCAGGATGACAATGGGCCCTCGGGCCACTCTAGATGGCTGGGCACTGTTGTCTTCGGCGACCCCTGAGGCCTAGCCCACTGTCGGAAGCTGTATCTCCGGCTGCAAGCTGCGCAGAGCAGCCTCCCATCTCTCCTGATGTCCTGACCCTTGCCATGAGGGCTTGGGTTTGTTTGGGTAGCTCAGAAAAGTCAGCTAGGACACAAGTGGCAGGAAGGAGAGGTTTCACCGCTGGTTATAATTGAGAGAAGGAAAGGGGTCATGACTGTGGCCGTTTGAAGCCTGCGCCAGAAAACCTGGTCGCTTTTTGGTAGAGATTTATGGCGGTGGAGGGTAGATTAGGCGGGAATTTCTATAAAACGGTGAGGTCATGATAGTTGAGAAGCCAATCCCTGGCACTGCGAGACGAAGGCAGGTCGCTCGCAGCCCGGTTGACAAGTGCTTGGGCTTGGATGTGAGCGGCCGTGTTGCCTGGGTGTTCGCTGTGGGCAGAGACCCAGAAGAGTGTGATGAGGCAACTTGGTCGGGGGGATGATGCTAGGATTTTTGCAGCTGGGGAGTGGATTTTGCGATTGGGACAATTGCTAATTGCTGTTTTGGAAACTGAGAAAATACAGTCAGTGGAGGAGTGTGCGATAGCTAAGGCAATTGCTGCCTCTTCCGCTTCCGGGGAATCTTGCAAATTTGGAATGGATGCACTAACTATTGGGTTTTGGAATGCGTTCCCTACAGCTAGTGCATAAGCTGGTTGGTCTGAATATTCGGCTGCATCTGCATAAACTGTCAGAGCATGAGGAGGATAGTTCTTGTGCAAAGCCTTGGCCCTAGCTTTCCGTCTCTGTCGATCATGCTCCGGGTGGGTATTTTTGGGAAGAGGCGGAATGTACAGGTAAATACTGACAGCAGTGGGAGGATTTCGCGTTGCCGAGGTATGGCCGGGGAGGTTTATTCAAAGTCGGAGGAGAATTTGGCCGATTTCGGTATGTGAGAGCCTGTGGTACTGACTTATGAGGTGCGCTTCTAACAGCTCTCCCAGGGTGTTGTTCACCCCTAATTGAAGGAGTTTCTCAGTGGGCGTTGATATAGGAAGAAGGAGAGCAGTTTTGTAGGCTGTGCTGATGAGTCTATTGAGTTGCTCGGTCTCCGTGGGTGTGAGGTAGAGATAAGGGATGGAGTAGGTGATCCTGCATAGGCAGAAGACTTGAATGAGTCGACGTGTGTCTGCTTCCTTTATGCCGCGATGGGCGATATGCCTAATTAGTGCAGCTGTATTGAGAATCTCAGTACGAATTAATTTTATGGTCTCAGCGTTGGAGCCGTTGTCAGAAATATTGAGACCTAAAATTTTGGTTCCATTTACCCTGCGGATGGGTGTGTCGTCCAGTGTGACTCGAATGTTAAGGGGGTCCCGTTCTTTTTGGTCCGTGACTAGGAGCTCAGATTTAGCCGCCGAGCACCTTAGACCAATGCTGCTGGCATGCGTAGCAATGTTGAAAAGAAAGGGGGACAAAACTGCTCCTTGGGGTGTTCCCTTGCTTCCTAGTGTGAAACAGTAGGTTTTGACTGTGCCTAATTGCAGGCAGACAGATCTGTTACTGGGAAAGGCAGCAACAAAGTCATGCATGCGAGAGTCGACATTTAGATTGCTCGGTGATTGTAAGATGGAGGAGTGGGCAACATTATCATAAGCTTTGTCAGGTCCAATGAAAGGATAGCTGTGGTGATGAGAGGGAAAACAGGATTGAGCACATCCTCTCTGAGTTGTAATATGACGTCTTGAGTTGACGGTCCCGCTCAGAAGCCAAGCATGGTGGGGGGGAAGAGTTGATTTTTCTCCATGTAGCAGTTAAGTCGATTTAGGATCACATGCTCCATGAGTTTTCCGATGCAGGAGGGGAGGGAGATGGGTCTCATATCCTTGTCTAAAGGCTTGTTAGGCTTGGGCTCCCAATACCCACCCCATTGTTGATTCATGCACCTAATGAGAGCGGTTAATGATTTGGCGCCTAAATTTCAGAGCACTTTGTTAGTTATTCCATTGAGACCTGGGGCGGATGTGGTGCAAAGCCGCCCCAGGGCAGCCCATACCTGTGCATCATACCTCCGCATCAAGGACAGCATACCTCTGCCTCTGTGATGGAAGCGTCCAAGTCTGAATTGGGAGTTCCTTTGTAGGTCTGTAATTGTTCCTGCTTTAGGTCGGGGAAGCATGTGGCTCCTTCAAGGTCTTGCCCTTGTTTCTCCACCTCGCGCAGGAGTTTGGTTATTTCTTTATTTTCCAACCGAAAAAAAAAAGCAGGTTTAACATATGTTGGAGGAGGGACCACGGGTTTACGTGTAGAGTGCCATCTAGTCGGTTCCATAACTGATTCCATTGCTGTGACGAAAGCTCAGCCACGTGTTTGGTGATGAGCTGGAGCATTTGCGTGATTTTCCGTTTTAGTTTGCGATTATGCTTTTGTCTGAGCCATCATTTCTCCAAGTAGAAGCTTGTGTCTTAGAAGTAAAGTCACTGGAACTGCTTAGACCGGATGCTTCCGGAAAAGAAACATCCGCGGATGTTTGGATTTGGTCTTCTCCACGTTTGCTGAGCACCCCGATGTAAACATTTGAAGCTTGCGTAGCTTATGCTCTTAAGTTGAACACTGAGGCAGTGTTGGTGGAGCATTTTTTTTTGTTTTGAGCTCCACACGCGCTGTCATGCAATCACGTGGGGAAGTACTACACAACGTGGGTCTGGGGATATACGTCAACATATATTTGGAGTCTTTTTTTTTGGTCAGCGAGGGGTACAAGTTGCGGGGTTTACTTCTACGCAGCAATATACCGTATACATTCCGCATTATGACCTTTGTAGTTTCTTAGGATGGGTTCGCGAAATATGCACACCCCCTTTTTGAAGCCTTTGTAGGAAAAGAGGTGCGCAAATTACAAGTAAATACGGTACCCTTAACTGCCCCAAACAGATGTTTCCCGTTCATTGTTTTGAAAGCAGGACACCGACACCTGCAGCAAAGGGTAGTGTGAAAGAGCAAATGCCTGAGTGGTGATCCTCTTTTTTTTTGTGCTTTGGCATGCTTTACCATTTGGCGTACTGCACGAGTTGATGTGCAGAAAGCTGTCTCTCTTGCTTGTGCTATGTCAGAAGCCGCATTAAACAGCGGTCAGCCGACTGAGCACAGACATGTACTAGCAGTTCACAAGATGCAAACAGTCGTAGTAGAAGGTACACCATCACGCCATAAGGTGCTAATATGTGTCATGGAGCACTAGGCACTTCAAACTGCACCGCGTTATTTAAAAGATAATGGCGATTCAAACTATTAATACCTCAAGCTCTCAAGATGTCCAATTTCCACTTCACTGCCCATCACTATTATGAATAGAATACCTTAATTATGAAGTGTTCTTGTTTCTGAATTTTCTGGGCTTTTTATTTGATATTACAGCTTTATAAACAGTCTTGCTGGAGAATAGGCAGAACTGTACTAGCAAATCACAGTCCAATGCTGCTGGCTAATTCGGACATAGTAGCGACAATATGAAAAGAGCATTTTTCCATTTCAAATTGTATTTTCCTCGATAGCAGAGTCTTCGAAAACCCGCATTGCATGAGTCTCCCGGTGCCCCAGTTCCTTTAAGGTGCACCAAACACAACCATTCAGACAAAGTTCACTTCATGTTCTCCCTCTGGTTAGCTGTGGTTCCTAGACATGCAGAGAATGATAGCAAAATGTATTTCATAAATAAAACAATAAAAGTTTCCTTTCCAGAAGCCACTTTTGATGCCTTATTCATAAAAATGTTCTCTCAAAAGGCCATTGCTTTTTAACAATAAAAGTAGCCGTTTAATGAAAGCTCGAAATTCACAAAGGTTTCTGAAAGCCAGTCCCCCTCCCCCCCCTTATGAATATAAAAAATGGTGTCCTATTTTTGCTTTTTGAATTTAGAAAACCTGAGAATAAGAGAGCCTCATGCAGTCCGTGCTGCCACTTATGCAGGTGCTCTCAGAACTTGTCAAAAGGCCATGCCATCAGGCAGAAAGAAAGCAGCATTTGTGATCTCGCCATGTTCCAAAAACTGCTGTGGGTACTAGTACATACATACTTGGACAACAAGAAATTCACTCACTTTGCAATGCATCTTCAAAGACTACTGTAATAGAAAATAATTTCAAATGGTAAGCAATTTCACAAAAGCACTCTTCTTTATTATCGGCAGTGAAGCTTCTATGATTACCGGTAGAATGAAGATAATGGAGTATGGTTACTACTCCAAAGAAATTGTCTCTGACACCTCATGATGCTTGTCTATGAGGTGGCAGTGGTCCATGAAGAAAGTTATGATAATGCACATAGTCAGCTGACACAGTAAAACTTCAGCATACCGTTCCGCACAGTTGCACAACCTGGCACTTCCGTAGCAGCATTCATGTTTCCTTGTCACTTGTTTCCTTCTTTCCTTGGCGCATTTTTGCAAGAACTGCACGCAGCTTATCATATCTTCCAGTGGTTCCAGGTAAGTTCTCAAAAGGGATGTAATCCGTCATGTCCTTGGCAAAGTTTTCACGTGGTGGAAGAGTCTTGATCTTGCTATAAAGGCCAAGAAACATAGGTGTTCCTATGTACACATTCTGAGACTTCACTTTTGGTGTCGCTGGTGCCAAGTCTTCAGAATTGGAAGTGTTGCCAGCTTCCACGGAGGCCGGACTTGGCTGCCCTGGTCCATCACTTTCTGTGCTCCTTGGGGTGGCAATATTGCAGTCTGAAGCAGCACTTGGAGTATTAGGAGCAGGAGATTCTTGGGTGGTGGGTGTGCTGGCACCATTTGAATCTGCTGCCACGTCTTCACCCAGGTGAACATGGATTATAAAAAACATTGTCAAATTTCTTTTCCTCACTTCAGAGGCTCTGCGAGACGCTGGAAGCAAATGCAGCACTTTCCAAAATAACAAGGCCTCCTGTCATGAAATTCCAATATGGTACACAACTGCAACATGCAGCTACCTCAAGCAGCCATTTTCACGCTTATAATTTTGTCCTATACTTGAACCATGTGGTCTTCTGAAACCAACAAAATAAAGTGACAATTCACCTTTTTCACAAGATCTGGCGCCTTCTGGGGAGTGTCGAAAATTCTCCTACAGGCTGAAAACACACGCATGTTGGAGATGCAGGCTCCAACCGCGCACGCGAAGTGGCAAGTGTGTGCTTGATGGCTGCTGTCATCTACCGCAGGTGCATTGGTCGGTTACAACTCAAGAATGTAGCAGCGAATGCCCCTCGAAAGAGGCTCCTGTCCAGCCTCTGCAGCAGAGAGACTAGGCAGGGAACGGACAGGGGCCTTTGTCCTCGGCCCTAGCGACCCCGCACCATCTTTTCAATTTCCCCATTAAAGGGGAAAAAGGCCTTTCTACTTCCCTTTCTTGCCTAGTCCGACTCATGAAAACCAGCCGATGCCATTGGCTGGAGGGCCTTCTTTGAGAGGCTTCGCTGCTGCGCTCTTGAGTTGCGACTAAATACAGCTAACATGAACTGCGAATGCCCAGTAGGAGATGCCAGTTTGTTTTCAACCAGTTGGGCTGGAGGAGGACAGGCGCGCATGCACAGAGGGGCCGCATGAAAAAGGCAGATTTCAGACAATCATTTTTCAAATAAAGGGCTGCTTGCTATCACTTGTTTATTAATTGCACGGTTGAATGTGTAAGAAGCAAGCACATGAAGTTTCAATAAAAAATATTCATTTGTAATGAAGACGTGGGCACCCTTATCCACCCTCAGCCTCGTGCAGATAGGCAAAAGTGAAGGCAGAGGAGGTGAGGTAAGGCAGAGGGAGGGCGATGCGCATAGGGTGAAAGTGAGGCAGAAAGTCCCAAACCGACCATCTACAGTCCAATCTTTGCCAGTGCATGTTTCAGTATTCCGCAATTTAAACATACGGAGTAGTATACCAAGAGGCGATCCGGAGAAAGCTTTCTTGCTCCACGAAACCCAATACTGTGTTTCAATGAGCGATTTGGATCTATACCTCGAGTTCTGATTGGACTGTGACTGACAGCTTAATTTTCGGACATTTCAGGAACCTTCCAAATGATCTCTTTTGCTGTGGTTCGCAGTGGCCTTGTATTAATCGATTCCTATGGGTATCTGCAGCAGTCCTGCAGAACTACCGTTTGGACACATATAGGCATGTTACATATTAACGCATCACATGCTATTGGCTGAAAACCAAACTTTTCTCAAGCAACATGAATCAGGTGACACAAGAAATGTCTTCCAAGTCGTGTATGCTGGCTCCTCTTACATTGTGTAAACATTGGAATATATATGCCCTGCAATATATATTGCAAATCATTTGGAAAGAATAATGTCAGCCTGTGTTTCTTACTGATAAAACTGCCAAATTTAAAAGCAGCAAGCATATGAAACTCTAGGCACTGGAGTGCACACTCCAACAGCAAGAAATGCATACTTCACCTGCAAGAGTGTTTTCATTTGCAAAGCAAACCTGCCCCTCCTCAGCCCCATCATCAATGTTCATATCAACCACTTCACCAACATCTGTACTTGGCTTCGTGGCTGATGCAGACGCCTTCCGTCGCCCGTTAAAGCTTTTTGCAGCCAAAACCTAGAAAAGTTAAAACATGAGGTCTTTATAAGCGATGTCATCTTGGAAAAATCCTCCGCAAACCTGCCACAGGAGTTGCAAAATTAAAGGAATAATGACAGCAAATTTTTAAGTTGTGTGAAATCTGTTCCTGGTAGCGCAAAACTTGCTTCCAACATGAATCAATCACGGTTGAGATGTCATATAATTTAAACGGATTTTACAGTTTGACATCGCACACCCATCATGCAGAACTTGCTGATATCTACAGCATCATGAAGCAGTTGCTCCACCCAAAATGCCATACATATTGGGCCCGGAAAGCAATGAGCAATGATATTTCCTTGCAAAGTTAGACAGCTGGAGAAATCCACACTTGCCCAAGACCGTAGTGTTACTCTGAAGTTTCTCTTCTTTCGAAGGAGATCGCTTGCAGTATTGACAGCTGAACCTGTACGTCTGCTCAGACATGCTGGTTGAACTCAGTGAGAAACCCTGTGTAATCATGGTACCATGAACCAGTTTTGCAGGCTGAGGTTTTCGAAACTGGGTTTGCCTCCGAAAAAGCACAGTGGGTAAAAGCACACCCTTGAGGAAGCCGGGTGCTGGGTGGGGGATGCTTGTACCCATTTTTACCGGTGGGTGTCCAGTGGTGAATTTTGAACCAAACCGAAGGCAAGAAAGCTGGCTCAAAGCCACACCAGTAGGACTTCGTGGATTGCACTCAAGGGTTGGTTTACTCTATTCCATTGTCCTGTGGGAGACCGTATATAAGCCAGACCAGCAGGTGAACGGCAAGCCACTTGCCAGAGCGCCATCATGGATGCCGTAAATACAGTGCTGGCTTTTAAAAAATAAAACACAGATTTGTACAAATTTAGGAAGCAACTTGCAAGGGAAATAACTGAAGCTGCAAAAAATGGCACAGCCAGTGCCAAGTGTCAACAAGTTCTTGATGTTGCTCAAAAAAAAAAAAACTAATAAATGGGCTACCTTGGACGCAGCACGAGGATCTGATGCATGCAGTTATCACATTAGGTAGGTGATACGGTGTGCTTGCATGCTGTTTTTTCTCCTTTCGTTGTTAAGGTCTGGAACTGTATAAAAGCAAGAAATCCCTCAATAAAACTTTGAGTTGTTAGTAGTGCTGTGTTCTGTCCACTCCGTTTCTTCAGTCACCCGTGTCTTCATGCGCTGTAACCTTCGCAGCCCCTTAAGAAGGCATTCAGGCAAATGCAAAATACCTCGGTCTTCACGTTCATTCCGACCTAACATGGAACCACCACATTAACCTTATTCTTGCATCTGCTAATCGGTCATTAGGCCTCTTAAAACATAACTTAAAGCATGCTCCCTCTCACCTCCGATTACGTGCTTACACCACTCTTTTTCGACCTAAAATTGAATATGCTTCGGCTATTTGGTACCCTCATCAAGCATATTTAATAAATAACATCGAATCATTGCAGAATTGCGCAGCTCGTTTCATCTACTCTGATTATTCACATCATACCAGCATCACAGCCTTGAATAAATGCGCTGATCTGCAAGATCTATATATCCCTGTCATAAAGTTGCACGCTTATCACTTTTTCATAAGCTGTATCATCACTCAGCACTTCATAATGACATTTTTTCTTTGTCTTCTTCCATTTTTGACCACCACAACCATCCGTTTAAAGTTAAGCGCTTGTCATGCCGTACATCTAACTATGTACACTCATTCATTCCATGCACTATAACCAACTGGAATGCTCTCCCTTCAGATGTTGCTACCACCACTAATGATCCGGAGAAATTTTATTAACTAATATCTGCCACTACTTCTGCGTAACATCTTTCAGTACATTGTTAACTTACCAGTGCATTAGGTTTTTGTCTTTTATTTCTGTTATTGATGATTCTGACAGTTTTATTTTCATGCCGTTGTGGACAGACATTGTATAACTTGTATTAACTTTATTGCCTGCTGCTCTTTTAATGTTGCTTTATTGTTTAATTATGTCGGTTTTGTATTTTTATTCCAAGGATCCATATGCTTTTATCTGTTTTTTGCTTGTAGTTTCTTGAATTTTTGGCTTATTTCCTTCTTTCTTTTGATTACTTGCCTGTACCCCCCCCCCCCTATCTAATACCCTCAAATTGAGGGCCTTTAGGGGTATTTTGTATAAATAAATAAATAAATAAATAAATAAATAAATGCAAAGCCTGAACAACTCTTAAACACCGAAGCCTCTGGCATGTTTTGGCATAGCAAAACATGCAGTGTATGCTGTGCATAATGCTGGCGAGATGGTTGACACATTCTACCAGTGTAGTAACACAGTTACTGAAAAGCTGTTGAAGACTCTACACAAAGGTGCCTCACCTGAATGAATTCCAGCTTATTTTTTTACTTTTCCTTCTTCTTTAAAACTCAGGCAAAATTGCCTAGTTCCACACTTCATATGCAAAGCTAGGATGTGGCATAGCAGGAATAAATTACTAGCTAGGTGCTGATTACCTCACCTTAAAAACACTGCACTGTACCCCACACCATACAGAATACTAAGTGCTCACCTCTGGTTCCACGTATAGACTACCTGAAGGAAGCTGCTGATGTTGAGAAAGTGGAGGCATTCCATGCGCAGCGTGCATCTGTAAATAAACTGCACATTTGTAAAATGGCATTCAATGCAAGAATGTTGGAGACACACTGAGAAGAAACTAAGTTGGCTTGTATAGATAATTTATCATACAACAGACTTTCATTAATTAAACTACAACGGGCCAGCAATTTTTATTTGGATTATCAGAAGTGTGCCTTAATATGATCCAAGACTAAATGTGATTTGCTTTATGGACATCTATGCATACAAACAGTAATTTAGAACTCTTTCAACATGCAAACGTAGCTAAATGCTTTAGCACAACATAAAATATGGGTGAAAAGCACTGATATTTCTTCTCAACCAGCAGTCTCTGACTAGTTGTACGGCTGAAAAAAGTTATCAATAATGCATTGGTTTCCCAATAAAATGGCCATAAGAAAAACAGATTTGCAGCACAGCAAATTTAACTAAAGAAAAGATAAGCAATGGCTTCCTGCTTTTTAGTGAAAACTGTGCAGCAATGACGATTTTTCACAACTACGTCATGGTGCACTGCTTTCCCATTGTCATGAATATCAAAGGAGAACTGCTTGAAAATAGTAAGGCCTTCTGCGGCCTCCTTCACAGATGCAAATGCAGTAGCGGTGGAGCCACCACACAACGGGTAGCTCGCGATGACAGCGCCTTTTTGGGCCACGACCATGCAGAGAGAAGCAAAGGAAATGCACATTTGCGCTGGAACAGAGCAACAAAAAAAGACAAGCGTCTGATCTGGCGTGCAGCTGACGTTGGCTCTATGACGCGCCGCTGATAGCCGATATCGCCGCGGGCTGGTAGCGAAGCTCAGAAAGCGAAACAATGTGGCGACGGGGCGACGCCGACCGACACAGACCGCATCCAAGTTAACCTGTTGGAGGGGCCGAATTTTCAGCTCACATGGAGCCGTAAACCTGACATATCCGATCTCGGCCGCCACTGTTTCGTGCGCCAGGAGCATTGGAGCAAGCCAAGAAGTTTGAATATTCAAAGTGAATGTAAGACAATCCGCGGTATGAATTAACAGGCTTTAAAATGCATTGAACATATAGCCAGCCAACCAAAAATTTCGAATTTTGTTTGAATTAACCGAAAGTTTGAATTATCGCGATTCTACTGCATTCTAGTAACAATGACACTACTTTCAGTGATTACAGAGCTTTTTATACGATAGAAAAGGAAAAAATATGAATTATAGGTGTCACCATCACTGGCCAATCTAGCAAGTAATCTGCACGCATCAACACAGTTTTTTGGTTGCGGATCCCAGAGGCTAGGCTACACTGCCATTTACTTCAAAATGGTGAACACGGATTCCTTTTTGCTGTAGACATGAGAAGTCTGAATAGTGGCAGGTAAATTTGTAATCGCAAATGTTCTTGGCAATAAATGCGTCTTTTGCTTCCAGACAAGCATCAACATACTAGGAAAGAGGCACAGAATAGATTTACTAAGGACAAAAATTGGATGGAGCTGTCCTCAGCGTCCCTTTAAAGGGACAGCCTACTGTTGGTGATAAAAATTACTGACTTATTCTCGTAGGTCTTCATCTATGATGGTAGCAACCAGTACAGTACTGGTAGTTTTGTCAGTAATTTATATTTAAATTGGGAAGCAACTACTCACTGCAAGTGAAATCTACTCTACCTAGGGGGTTTCCCTTAAATACACTGGACTTGTTTACCCGCCGCAGTGGCTCAGTGGTTAGGGCGCTCGACTACTGATCCGGAGTTCCCGGGTTCGAACCCGACTGCGGCGGCTGCGTTTTTATGGAGGAAAAACGCTTACGCGCCCGTGTGCTGTGCGATGTCGGTACACGTTAAAGATCCCCAGGTGGTCGAAATTATACCGGAGACCTCCACTACGGCACCTCTTATTCCTTTCTTCTTTCACTCCCTCCTTTATCCCTTCCCTTACGGCGCGGTTCAGGTGTCTAACGATACATGAGACAGATACTGCACCATTTCCTTTCCCCCCAAAAACCAATTACTACTACTACTGGACTTGTTATATTTAAAAATGGCAGATAAAGTAAGGCTGCGTTCAAACATACTGTGTTAAAACTTTGGCACTCTGCTGGGGCTTGGAGTGCATATACTACATTTTATGAATAGTACTGAGCACAATACAGGGTTATTTTTGATGGAAGAAACTTCAGGCTCCATTTTTCTTGCACCTGGTTGCCACATATTGCATGGCTTGTTCGTTTCTTTTTTTATCATCTTTATTCTAGACACAGTTTCTTGAAACAGTGCTTTAAACTATAGTTTCCCGACAAGTTGAGTATGTCAGTTTATGCCGCACTCCTAATAGCCTTGGCGGCAGGCAGTCAGTGTCACATCTGTGATTTGTAACGTCATGACTTTCAGGCGCCACCTACCAAAAGGAAAAAAAAAAAAAAAAATCCCATGTCAAAAAATATTTGGTTTTAAAATGTTCCCCCCCTAGTTGCCCCCTGTGGTCTCAGAACCACAGTCGAGCATACATTATTTGGGCAAGGAGCATTTGATTGCCACAAAGAAAATATGGCCAATAAAACTCAGCAGATTGTACCTTTAAGTGCTGAACACTCCACAAACATACACTCTGGAGGCACCTACAGAACACCATATACTGCTTTTGTTAAATGCCGATGCACACAAGCTGAAGCACTTTTCAGTACAGAAGAGGCCATGTCCTTCCAAAAAAAGGCTTAAAAAGGAGCATTGTTTCCACTGCACAAACAAAAATGAAATACAGATACTTGCATCATAGACTCCGTCTGGTACAGGACAATTGAAGCCAGGGATTCTGATCAACCGGCTTGTGTCATATATCACTAAATTAAGAAGCAAGGGAGATACATATATAAGCTCCAAAGAATTCTGCATACTGTTATACAGCACGAAATGGTCATGCCCTGTAATCTCTTAGTGTGCCTAAAAGCTAGATGACTGTTTCAAGCCTTCTTGGCAAAGAGGAGCATGAAAGATAACTATCAGTATTCTGACCACACTGAGTCATGCGCAAAAAAAATATAAAGTAAACCCACCTGATTTCTCCTCGGATTTTATTTCACCTTCTTCAATATCAGTATCATTTGCTTTATCTAGGAAGAAAACATAGCACAAACAACATGATACAAAACCAAAGATGTGACAGCACTTAATTCAGCAATGTTCAAGCATATTGGCATACAATTCTAAGCAAAAAACTTGCATCACCTGATCTTCAAAGCATGTTTTAAATCTGTCAATAACTGTTATATTTAAATTGGCTCATAATATCATAGCTGAACAAAACTAAAGGGTATATTAAACAAAAAGTTGATAAAATTTCGTGAGAAAACTTCAAAATGCTAACACCATTTTCCTCTCCCCCTTACACCTCCACGCATTACAGGAGGTGATATGCCAATTTATTATGTAACTGTCTGAACTTTCATTAAATCTCAGGAAAAGAACAAAAACAAAACCGCTTGGCTTGCTGATCAGATGGCTTTTTAAATGCGAAAGCTTTTACTACTCCCCTCCGCAGCTTCTTTGCTGTGTGCGCGAGTTTGACCTTAAATTGAGGAGAAATCACGTGAGAGCTATGATGTCACTCAGCTGCCGTAGCCACCAAAACAGAGTGCTCGCCTCTGCCTAGTCATGTGACAACCACGACGCCACTCAACCGCAGCTATTCCAGAGCCACGCGCTCGCTCCCTCTAGACAGCCTCCGCTGATTCTCAGCCAGTGCCAATGGACTAAAACAGCTCTCGATAACTTAACAGCAGTAGTCGTCATGGATGATCCAGGCGAGATGCCTCGTGAACTGTCCGCTTCTCAGAGGTTGCAAGACAAGCCGAATCCAATCATCCAGTGGATGTAGCTCGCTGAAAGGTTGCCTTTAAAGCTTTCGCTTTGGTTACTTAGGTTCAACTAGGTTAAACCTTTGCCTAATTTTTTTTTTCGTCACAGTATTTAGCAACAAATGGCGGCACCATACTGTTTACCACCCTCAATGGTGTAAAGCTATCCACTCAAAGCAAGGCAGCTTCACCATTCAGAAAGAGAACAACCACGAGAGCTCATGCTTGCCATGTACTTTTAAAGGAGCTGTGTTTTCTTGTTTATAATGGTGGGTAAGGCATTATTACACATGGATTACCACTTAGTATTTTCTTACGACCGCTAGATAATTTATAATCGCATTTGTTTCTCATGCTGTTTCGGTTTCAGTTCCAACAGCCGAATGAAAACTGTGACGTCAACAAGTGCTTACAGGTCACGTGAGACATGAAAAAACTGCAATTGCTGCTTCCCCATTTGTTGTCATTCTGGCTCTTGAGGGAATTAAAACGAAGCAGCAACTTATGGACGTTTTTGCATGCCTCATGTGACATAAAACCACTCTTTGACGCCACATCCATCGTTCGACTGTTGAAACCGAAACCGAAACAGCATGACAGGAAAAATATAATAAATTTTCCAGCGGTCTAAGGTGAATATCACATGGTGATTCATGTGTAGTAGTGTCTTCCGCATCATTGTAAAGAAGAAAACATGCCACCAAAATTAGGTGCCTGTACTCCTTTAAGTTGCTACGCACAATGGCTTCAAGCAGGCAGACTGAATGCCATGCAAAATAAGCAATGTTTCGTATTCTCTCATCTCAGCAGCAATTACCACACTACTTTCCCCTATTTCAACAGCACTTGACCATTGAAAGTAGTGGTGCACATCAAAGCACTGAACCAATTATGGTTGGTAAAACATGCTGCCGGGCTAGTTGGTTTAGCATCTTGAAACTTGAAAAAAAAAAAAAAAACATTGCGCAAAAAAAAAATTCACATACACAAAAGAGACGACAGACAGGCCATCATAACCTCGTCTCTTTTGTGTATGTGAATTTTTTTTTTTGTGCCAATGTGTTTCTTGAAGTTTCAAGATACAATTTGGTTGGTTCTTCAGAATTGCACCTGGTCAAAGTGCAGTTTTAGAGTCGTCACTGTGTGTCTTTAGCTTTTTAACAATTTCCTGGCTTATCAAAGCTTTGTTCTTGCCAAAAATATTAATATATCTGCTTGTATCAGAACTCTAATCTATCTATCTGGATTTAACATTCCCCTTCAGTGCCCATTAAATAATAAAAATACATAGTAGATAGATAATTATAATTCAATGCATATTTAGTTTTCCTGCTGAAAATTCACTTAAAATTTCCATCTCCCACTATTTCTTAAATTTGCCCAAGTTTTTTTTGTACATGCAACACAAAGCCCAGTCAATCCACACCCAGTTACTGAGAAGAGAGAGCAACACAGATGACTACTGTGATGAACTTTTGGCTTTTTATTTTCAAAGATTGTTACACAAGATTACGTGTAACAAAAAAGTAGACACAGCTGAAAAATTTTAAATCACAAGAGATGTCACAAAATGACTACGTTGCATGTCGCAATCAATAACTGTCATTTACCTTCCACCCCAAGGCAAACAATGTATTTTCCACGTCCATTACCGCCTGCCCTGTAGCAGATGTCAGCATTTCAATGATACCTCAGTAAAGATCAAGATGATGTATTCTAACAACAAAACTCAAGCACAAAATTGTGAAATAAGACATATCTGCATGTAAACACAATTAACACAAGTGCAAATGAGAAAAAAAATTGTGCATCTAAACTCGCTAGTCGCACTTTTATCTATTCTCTAGTTATTTGGAAACATTGAAACTGAACCTACCGTCTTCATCCAAGCCATATATTTTGATCCCCGAGTTCTCAACCACTGCATTCTTAAGCCATCCTGGTGGATACCCAATTACACGCATTCTGTAGACGAATGGAGGTAGATCTCGGGGATGCAAGTTTAAAGCTTTTCTGAGCTCCTCACTGAAACCAGCAAGGTAAAAATAAGTGAGCGAAAAGATCTGCAGACATAACTGTAAGCAAATTTGTCAAATATGAAAAAACTGTGACAAATTTACAAAGGTCCTTGCCCAGTTGGCCCAACGTTTAAAGAAATCTCCTAAGGTGGAGTAGTTTTGTAAATGAAGTAATTACTCATTAGCATCCACCAAAGTGCAGCTATACGGCTACAAAAGAAAGCTATACAGCTTTCACAGAAACTTCGCAGTTGAATAAAAATTCGTCCTGGTCCAGGAGTCGAACCCAGGCCCATCGCCCGTCTGGGGCGAAAGCTGTATAGCTTTCCTCTGTAGCCGTATGGCTGCGCATGGGTGGATGCTAATGAGTAATTACTCTCCTATTCGTTAGAGTTATTTGTAAACAAAGTAATAGTGTTGAAATTCTCGCCGACACAGGATATTAATTTTGCAACTGCAATGCACTGACCCAAGAGTCTCAGGCTGGCTGGTAAGCATGGTCTAAATACACAAGTTTGTTATGTGACCTACAAGAAACTCATGCCATTATGGCTGGTAAGCATCGTCTAGATACACAAGTTTGTGACGTGACCTACAAGAAACTCATGCCATTTTACTGGTACTATTATACAGGATTACACAGAAAATCTAGTCGTACAAAGGAGTAGCATAAAGTTATTCCTTATAATAAACTGCACATCTCCAACCAAATATGTTAACGTTAACCCAACGTTTCGATGCCGACTCGGCTCCTTCATCAGGAGTGACTGAGGGCAGTAGCAAGCATCTTTTAAGTATGGAGGGGGGGTGTGTGAAAAGAACGACAGCTGTGTCGCGAAAGGCGCGGGGGAGGGGGGTTTAGGCTGTTAGTCACGCTGTTCCTGTTGCATATGTACAAGTTATTCCTGTTGCATATGTACAAGCAACATGCATTTTCACAATGATATAATATGTTAAAAATGTTCCATTCACATCTTGATAAAAATACAGATACTCTATTTTGATCCAATCTTTACGCAGAGACTCAGATGCTTACCTGTATACCCCAGGCCGGAAGCGTTGTGACAGCATTTCATGCTCAAAGTAACGCCTACAGGAAACAAATGCAACAATTTTAACCCACAAACTTTGCCTCATTGCAGCAAACAATGTGCCCTTCACTGCAACTACTTAGTTCATGGTTCAGAATGGCTGGAAGTATTAAAAATTATCAAGAACTGGTGGTACCTAGAAGTAGACTTTGCTTACCTGATATCACCAGCAACACAGACTCACTAGTTTCACTTGTGGAGACTCACCCTGCTCCGTCCCCTCGTTTGTTTCCCTGTGATGCGTTCCCCCTTAGCTACCTTAACCAACAAGGGAGGCACCTGTGCCGCAATTACACTATATGCCATGAGGCCAATGGCAGCTAAGCCGCCTGTCGTCGCTTTTTCGAAGCAGTGATGGGGCTGCTCCCGCTGACTTGCTGCTTGCCAGTGGCCTTTTGCTCACGTGTCTCCCGCAGAAACTCTACATAACTGCATATGCCGCCACACACAGGCTTTACGGAATGAAGTGATAATTGGACACACATGCCATTAATCTCAAAGGTGGGTTTTATCCTTGAAGATCACGATTTTCTTTCCTGAGGAATTTCCTTGTTTACGATGTGAATCGCAACCGACCCTTGGGTGAATACTGTGAAAAAAAAGAAAACTGTTCTGGGGATGTGATAATCATCGTCTATACCTACCTCGCTTTTCTTTTACGCATGAGTAGCATTACTCTGTTAAACTGTGCAAAACTCATTACCATGCAGTACATTGGCATAGCAAGTTTCATTGGTTGCTCCATGAGAGACAGGATGTCTGCGTTTTATGCTGCCTATTTACCTCTGTCATGCACTATGCCATGTTATGTTGTGCTTCTGGCTCATTCTTGTGTGCTCTATTAAACAGCTACTTTATCCTTACAGCATGCGGATGTCCTACGGCACCTATGGAGGATTTTGTGAAAGATACCTGGCGCTTCCCTGCAGCTCAAAAGATAAAATTAGTGAAGTATCAAACTTCATAGTGCACGTATTTGCTTGCAATACTTTTGGTTGCACAAGACTAATAATACTTTCAAAAGATAGTGATCTCTTGTGTTTGTTTGTTTTTTGCTTATTTTTTTTTTATGTAAACATATGCGAGGTGTAACATCCTGAAACCACATGTGGACCGTGACTGATACCGTAGAGGCGGGATCCCGAATAAGTTCAATCATCTGAGGTCTTTTAACAAGCACTGACACTGAATACCACAGGAGTGCTTTTGTGCTCCGCCTCCACTGAAACGAGGTCGTCGCAATCAGGATTTGATCCCACTACTCTGGTCTCAAGCAGACATGGCAGTAATTAAATAACGCTGATTAAATTACTTTTCTCAGTAATTTGTAATGTAATTCATCACTTTTCGGGGCTGGTAATTTAGCAATGTAATGAACTACTTTGAAGCAGTAATTTCACGAAAAAAGTACTAATTACTAGCGAAATTACTTTTGCTGATTAATGAGTCCGCACTTCTCGTTGTGTCTACCATGCTTTGGCGGCACGTTTGTGGGGTTGAGCATCTACAAAACAAGAATAAATTATGGAGGGCACTAAAGGCTACTTCCATGCTTTGAAACAGAAAACATATTTTTTCCTTCGTTTCTAATGACACACCTACTCATTAGCATACAGTCGTAAAGGAAAAAATGCATTAAATTAACCATTATTCACCAAGAAGCAACGCGGTTTTGTGGCCCATGAGTTGTGTGCTCGCCTCGCAATCTAAAGTGTTAGTTCAATTCTCCCCATCTTTGGAAGAAACTTTTTTCTTTGTTGATGACGTCACTGAGGGTTGTGGAACACTTTTCCTGGACGCCGACTACTACACCGGGTATCATTGCTAATGGACCACATATGGTTTTCGCCTTAAAAAGTGCAACCAGCAATAACACTACAGGGAAACAGTACACACAGACGGGAGGCGATGTGCGCACGGACATCAGCACTGCCTTGGTGAGGATTGGTTTGGTTTATGGGGGTTTAACGTCCCAAACCAACTCAGGCTATGAGGGACGCCATAGTGAAGGGCTCCGGAAATTTCAATCCCCTGGGGTTCTTTACCATGCTCTGACATCGCACAGTACTCGAGCCTTTAGAATTTCACCACCGAAATTCGACCGCCGCGGCCAGGATCCCCCTTGGTAAGGAGTCTGCGTAGTAGTCACAGAACTGCTATGCATCTTCCTGCACTGCATATGGTCTCACACACAAATGCTCCGCAGGGCCACCAGGAAAGCTCCATGACCATGACAACTTCGCATGGCAACTTTGCAGAGATGCACTGCGAGTGCTTGAGCAAGTCTAGAAGCTCCATAATATACTGCCACATCACCGCTCTGACAAGAAGTCTTAACTGACATCGGCTAAGAAAGTTGGTTGTGAGTTTTCGGGAAAACTAGATTTTGTGGCCGGATTTGAAGCACTAATTTTAACTCAAGGACAACATAGCAACATAATCACCGCAACATGCAATTTACTAAACAGCAGAACTGGCAGTTTCTCTGCGCCCCGGTGCACTTCTGGGACAATGAGCATGAACAAGCTGTCGATGCACTACCACTGTTTACGCGTACAACAAATTCTTCAAAATCAGGAGGGTGGGACCACATTTCGCATTGAACGATGCACTTCTGATTGAAGAGTGATGCGAGATAGACCTCTTCTATGCCAGCAAAGAGGCTATTCAATGGACTAGGGCTACCTTTCTTCAAAGAGGGGCAAAATTTCCGACGCCCACTTTCAAGCTCAAAGGCAGTGCACACAAAAAAATCTTAAAATTTTGCAGGAACTATGACCATTGCGCAACTTTTTTAGCATCGAATCTGAAAAGTAACTTATAATTTTCATTACATAAGGCAAGTAATTATAATGCAATGTCATTACTTCTTTACAGCAGTAATTTGTAATGTACTTTAATTACTTCTGCGAGATTTCCAGGACAGTACTAATTACTTTTCAAAAGTAATTTTGCCATGTATGGTCTCAAGTAGGCACAGGTGAGCGGGCACCTGCTGCACTATGTCCAGGGTTCTTTGAGTGGGCGCGCAATGCATGTTTGCATTCAAGGGGCTGTCTCCGCGCGTCGTCCAGTTGAACTGGGTGCGCTGCAGGTCTCTGTTATGTCACCCTTTCTGTTTAATGTGGTGATGTCGGCAGTGAAACGCCAAGCCACCAAGGCGGGAAATTTTTGCAGGTTTGTTAGCCCTTTAGAAGCAATGGTAGTCTTTAGGTGTTAACGAAAGAGAGCGAGATCTCCCAGCTAGAATTTTGTTAATAAGAAGAAATCAAACATCAAGAGCCCAGTATACACACCGACCGAATTTCCGACCATGATGCTGTTGCTACTTTTTTTTTCAACCACGAAGTGACAAAGCTTGCTACACATACATTACACCAACAATGTTACCTGTAATGTAAGCGTTCAAGGATGACGTGTAAAACTGCACGTTTTAAAACGTACGTGTAATTACCACGAGTTTTTTTTTTATACTGTGTCTTATTGCAAGTGTAGCAATCATATAGAAATAATAATGCTATAACTGCTTAGTAAAGTGTTGTACAGTGATGCTTTTACATACGTTTAGCTCTGCTGCCGTATCACAGTGCTTCCAAAACGAGCACTTCAGTGCTTGATTGCTAAATGCAGTGTAAAAGGCGATCATTATTCCCTCACCCCCTTTTTTGTCCAATCTGCTCACGCATCAGTAACTGGGTTTTACGGTAGTACCACAGAATATAATTTCATCGAGCATTAGACCGTTCTGTCACAACTCTTGAGGAACTGCGTCGAAAGGTTTTGTTTCTGCACTGGCGTGGTAACTTACTGACAAGACGTTCAACTGCTATCAGGAGCACAACATGAGGATATGTATAGCCAGCGCTCCATGATACATGGTTGCTGGGCTATATGAAGGGCAAACCAGTATTCGACAGTGACTTGAAGTGTCGGGGCTTCACAATACATGCATATATGTGCTGTTGAGAAGTTTGAGAACCAAGCAACTGTAATCAACTGTACTTCGTAGTCGGGTATCGTTGCCCTTGCAACAAGCACTTAGCGCACACACGAATGCTCGCCATACTGCAGCAGCATCAAAGATGCAACCACTCTCATTGCATCATCGCAAATAATTCGGTCGCAATGATGACGAATTCAAAGAAAGAATACTACGGCAAGTTAATTACACGGCAGCAAGGGAATTCCAAAGAGATATGGGGAATCATAATAGATGTTAAAGTAAAGAAAAGAAAAAACATCCTTCCTGATATAATCACAGAGGAGGTCACAAGTATTTTCAATAATCATTTCATCGATTGCGGAAGGAACTTGGTTAATGTATTCCCTTCAACAACACCTGAGTTAAGTCCACTTACAGTAATAACGGTTATAACGAAATACCAGCGAAGGTATTAAAAAACAGTGTTGCCACTATATGCGCCCCTCATGCAACATATTGTGATGAAGATTGTGTTCTCCTTCCTGTCCTCTGTCCTGTCCTATCCTCTGCAGCACATCACCACTTCGCGCGTCTCTTTGCCACCGATCGGGACGATTGCTCAGTGGCCCCGGGTAGTGTGACGAAGAAGGCGAAGCTGGCAGTGGCGCGAAACGGAGCGCTCGCACTAGGCCAGCAGCCATTAAATCATCTCATTGCCATCAGTCATCTCATCTCATTATTTGGCTGGCCGCCACTTAACAATATTTAACCACGCGATGATTAGTTGCAAGTATCCAACAAATCTGAAGATAGCGAAAGTTGTGCCTGTCTACAAACTGGCGACCGCAAAGATCCTAACAGTTGGAGCCATATCTGTGTTTCGTGTAATAAATTCGCTTTTTGAAAAACTAATAGCACTACAATATAGCAAGTTTCTGCTTGATAATAACGTAACATTTGCAGAGCAGCATGGCTTTGTTTCAGCCAAATGAACAACTACTGCTGTTGTAACACTTTCGCAGCAAATCAACACTGCTCTTCACAAAAACCAGCTTGCATATTCTTCGACATACAAAAGGTGTTTGAATGTGTCTGTCACTCTGAGTTGCTGAGAAGATTAGAAGCATGCGACTTCTCTCCAGTTCCTCGCTAGTTCCCTGTCCGACAGAAAACAGAAATAGTAGTGAACAACACACATTCCGCATTCCTACCCACAACTTGCGGGTTTCCGTAAGGATCTGTACTGAGTTTGGTTTTGTTTTCTATCTTCGTGAATTACCTCCCGCAAGCCATTCGATTTTTAAAGGTCCTAATGTAAGCGGAAGACACTGCTCTTTTGTTCTCGGCTGAATTGCTCTCAGTCCTAAAAAACAAGATGACATCAGGACTGTCTAATAATTCCGCATGGTTTTGGACAAATAAATTAAAAATAAATGTATATAAAACTAAACTTGTAGTATTGCACTCTAGGAAAAGAAACATTGACAATGACATGATTCACATATCATTAAACAACTGTAGGATTCAGGAGGTCTTACAATACCTCGGCGTAATCTTTGACCACCACCTGCATTGGCAAGAACATATCGAAAAGGTGCGTAATAAGACAGCTTTCAGCTTTTATGCACCTATTAAGGCAAAGCAGTATTTTCTGTACAATGCACAGTATTCTTTGTATTTTTTGCTATTTCACTGTCACTTCAGCTACTTCTGCGAACCATGGGGCCAAACATACAAAACCTATTTAGTTCCTATACAGAGACGACAGAAGAGAGCATTGCAGGTAATAGGCCATGCATCTTCAAATAATAGCCACAGTTGTCTACATAAGGAGCACCGCGCATTGTCTGGTTTATGGTTTGGTTTATGGGGGTTTAACGTACCAAAGAAACTCAGGCAATGAGGGATGCGGTAATGAGGGGCTCCATAAATTTCAAACACCTGGGGTTCTTTAATGTGCATTGACATCGCACAGTACACGGGCCTCAAGCACTTCACCTCCATCGAAATGCGACCACCGCGTCCGGGATCGAATCCGCACCTTTCGGGTCAGCAGCAGAACGCCATAACCACTGAGCCACCATGGCGGCTCATCATGTATTGTCATTTGAATCCATGCTTTATTACGAACTATGTGTATTGGCAAATAATTTTATTAATAATAACACTCCTCTACAACTAAATTTTTATTTATTACCATACCGTAACACAAGACATGCATTCAATATGCCTGACTGTCACAATGTATACAGGGAACGCTTAGTTCAATTTTCTGGCGCAAAAGTCTGGAACGCAGTGCCTATTAATGTGAAGCTTGGAAATAACTTTAAGCACTGCTGCAAGTTTTTCTTTATTAGCAACCAGGAAGAGCCCTGACCCCCACATTTTTAATGGTTTGTTGACCTTTATGAACTTTTCCTTCCTGTTCCTTATCACTCTGTGGTTTTTTTTCTCACATTTTTTAAAATTGCTTTGCTCTGAAGTGTTCAAGAGAGTATTTTATTCCGAGCTATTTTTATTCTGGTTTGTTTCTTTTTCTTAAAATTTTTTTGTTGCTCATTATGGCTGCCTGGTGTATTTTTTCTTTTCCATTGGACCGTTTCACTAGCCACAGAGCTATATTCCAAATATTTTTTATGCACTACCGTGTACATTCAAAAATAAAGAATGCTTTGGCTTTGACTTTCTTATCTCTGCAGCTAAAGAAGTATCCGTCACTGGAAATAACGAAGAGGAAATCTCAGCCACTAACTTGAACCACTGTGGCCGCGACAAACCGGCAGCGTGGCCGGCAAATGCGCACCAACGCTGGAGAGTGCAGCCAGCGGACCACCCGCCGCCCCCCCCATTATATCCAGAACCGGCTGCAAGAGGGATTTCAGTCGCCCCTACAGGCAGCGGGCATGGCATATAGTTGGATACAACTTAAGTCTGCAGTGGAGCTCTGCCCACATTCAGGACCACTGCACAGAATTTCTCCATGACAGAAAAGTAGTCTATAGTCAACTTTTTTAGCTAATCACAATAAAAATATAAGCTCTCGTAATGAATACACAATGCGTAATGAAAACACAAGTTACAGCCAGCAGCTCTAAGCATTCATATACACAAAAGAATGATCAGGCACCGACAAGAGCACATTTAGTTACCTTTAAAAAAAAAAGGGCTGATGACACATTTTCCAAGTGAACATGCAGTTAGTATTTGTACATGATACGCTTGTTATTACACAGTTCACCTTGCAATGACCTAGTTGAGCTGTGAAAAATAGTCATGGCAGAGCCTTGAGCTCTCGAAAGTGGAACAAATAAAAAATACCAACACCACCTTCACATCTCAATGGAACATTAAAATAGCGGGGGCACTTACAACTTTTTGGGGGCTGCATCCCTCTCCCTGGCCATTTCCCTGCGCCTTTGGGATACACGTGCCGCGTCGATTTTTTTGGTACATACACTCAAGAAATGATTTCCACCGCAGTTAAAGCACTCCACCCTGCAAGATGTCAATCCCAACAGCTTTATCCAGCAATAACTAGTGAAAAATAATCATTAATAGCACTGGAGTTCACTGCCACTTCAAGAAACAGTTTTGTAAATAAAACACATTTTATTCATTAATATCACAATAAGGATGAGCAAGAAACTTTCTGAAAAGTAGTAACTAAACTAAAATGCACTAAAAACTATAACAAACTAAAATGCACAGCACTGAAAAAAAAATTCACTTTTATTTTGGTAGGAACAACCAATTTGATGGCAGTGATGGTTTTATTTTTAAAATTAAGAACAAGCAAACACAGAAACGAGAAAAGATAACTGCAGAAATTACTGCATCTGTTTTTAGCACCTGATCTGCAGCCAAGGGAGCACAGCAAAGGCACTAGCAGGTTGCTCAGTAGTGCAAAAAAGATCACCTTGGTCCAGCAGGTCCAGCATCACCAGAAGCTGGGTCTTTTTTCTCCTCACCCTCTTCCTCACTCTCCTCAACGTAAATGGTAGTGCAGCTACAAATATCTTTCAGGAAAAATAGCAAAATCTCAAGAATAAAATTATTTAAAAGCTAGTTATACTTAACCACCACATGTTGGTGTATTACAAAAAGGATACTTTGGTGGGTCTTCCAATGCATCAAAGTTATCAAAGTTCTTGTCAATGAAGAACACCCCATTACAAGCAGTTAGCTCATCTTCTTCCTCCTAATGTTGGAAAAAAAAAAAAAGAATGACAGCTCGTAAACATTTTTACTCATCTGACAATACTGCCTTCGAAATTCTAACGCACATTTTGTTTGAGTTTGAGCTGTTAAGCAGCAATTTCTAAATTGCACACGACTACGCTAGCCTAATCTTCGTGAAAATCAAGCCAGTCTTCAAGACGCTCCAACAGGACTTGTCGGGCTAGTTGGTTGATCATAATGCAAAAAAGACGAACTGCGCAACAAGAACACGGACGAAAGGGAGGCAGACACACACAAAGTTGTAAGTCTGCGTTAGTGTGTGTCTGCCTCCCTTTCGTCCGTGTTCTTGTTGCGCAGTTCGTCTTTTTTGCATTCAAGACGCTGTTGCTGCTTGCATATCGACACCGTTAGGAACAGCACTCATCAGGCGACACAGTAACAAAACTTCACAGTTCTACAAGACGGCTGCGCACGCGAAGATTGTCCAGCACCGGTCCTTTGTCGCTGCGCTGTTTCTTCGTGAAGAATCACGTACCAACTAGCTCAAGCTTTCGTTCTACTAAAATTGTCTCCACTGAGAGAAATAAATCTGGCCCTAGCTGGCAGCGACCACATTACCTAGTTCCCCGCTTCGCCCCTTCAGATACATAATAAGGAACGCAAAACCTCTTATTCGTGTATGTATAACTGTTATCAAGTGGATGCCCATTATTACATGAGCGTCTCTTCGAGACGCTGCGGTTTACCTGCTTTGGCATTTTTGGAGGTCGCTCAGCATCCTCGTTTTCAGTGGAATTAGCCTCCCTGTAAGTTAGAAGAAAGAATACCAGTTTGCTGAACAAACGACAGGTGGATTATTTAAGGAAGTGTACCAAAAATAATAAAAATGAAAATCCCCGATGCAGTAACTTGCACGTTACTGCTGGAACGCCTGATCAACATACGCGACGCCAGAAGCAATTCATACATTCTGATGCTGTTCCACGAACTGTCAGACAACTGGCCAAGCCGGGTAAGTAGAATGGCCGGACGACAGCAATTAACAGCCTCTCATCGCTAAAGGTGCAGGCAGCGAAAGCTCACGAAACGCGATTGCCGTCACCTGTTCACGCCAGCGTCCACCGAGTCGGCACAGGCTTGGGTTTGGTCCGTTTCATTCATATTCGCTTGTCACTTCCGAGTCAGGTGCTTGAAAATACCCTTAAAGAGGGCCACAGCCACTGACGCTATTCCAAAGAAACGGTAAATATGACAACACGCCAAAAAACACTGCACCTGCGGGCTGTCAACGCACACCGCACAGAACGCCGCAAAGCCAACCTACCTTGGTCGTCGCTTCAGCCAATATAGCCAATATAGCCTACTTCAGCCTACTTCCCATACACGCCCGCTAGCTGGCGCTGCCAACGTCATGAGATAGTTGCCAACATTTTTCGATAAGGGCAGTTGTTCCGATGTTCGAAAAACGCAGACTATCATAAGCGTCGTGATCATAATCTACCCTATGGTTTGTGCTTGAGCCCAACCAGGCAAGTAGTTTGCGCAGGATAATTTTTTACAACCCGGACAGATAAATCCGGAACACCCTGTACAGTACTGTGCGTTTTTATCGCGAAGAGTTTCAAAAATTTCCCCGCCTCAACCGCTGGCTCATTTGCGGTGAAACTGCGCATAGAGCTTGCGTATTATGGTAACTTTTGTATCGTAGCAAGTTTGACAACGGCACTTACTGAGGTGAACCGTGCATGATGCGAAAACGTAATCGTCTACGTAGAGATCGGCGAACAAAACTCGCAGACGACGCTTTTTGCTGAAGGGCGGTAGTGGCGTCATCTGCTTTCGGCAGTAAAAAGCGTCACGACAAGGCCGCCGAGACGAGCGTTGCAAACAATATTCTTCGAAAGGTAAAGCCTCATTAAATCGGTTGTTCTGATTTTTTCCGCTCAATTAGCTGAAAATGTTGTAAGCGCTTCAGTTGAAGCAGACTAAACGGCCGGAACGGCATATTCAAAGGGCCCGCGCTTCTTGCAACGCTCGCCTCGGCGGCCTTGTAATGATGCTTTCGACTGTCGAAAACAGATGGCGCTACTGCCGCCCTTTCGCGAAAAAAACGTCGTCTGCGGGTTTTGGTTTGCCGATCTCTACGTAGACGATTACATTTTCGCATCATTCACGGCTCAACTAAGTAAGTACCGTTGTCAAACTTACTACGATACAAAAGTTACCCTAATACGCAAGCTCTGTGTGCAGTTTCATCGCAAAGGAGTCAGCGGTTGAGGCGGGGAAACGTTTGAAAGTTTTCGCGATAAAAACGCACAATACTGTATCGACCTCCTTCACTACGCGATGTCACGAAGATGCGGTGGCGCCGACGTCAGCAGCGACTTTCACATGGTAGGCAAAACAGATTCCGCCTGCCTGCATAGAGTTTCTTATTACTATTAACTAGAGGGAAAGCTGGCGGCGCTGCACCTGAACTACAGTGCTGTAGAACCTTGGTTCTAGAGTGCTGTAGAACCTTGGTTCTAGAGCACTGTACCAGAACCTCCATGGGCGCGCAAAGCATCTTGGGGCGATGAGCCACTTGGTGACGGTGCGGAACAGTAGGCTTTCTTTTTTTTTTCAGGAACACAGAGAGGCGTTACTAAGATGTTCCATTCCGTATCCACGCCGCTCTACGCGCGCAGACGACTTCGGCGTAAAAGTAGTGTGCAAAAACAATAGTAGCGAAAAGACAACAGCACACGACACCAATAAAAGGTTTTTGTTTCCCAAAATGTTGTGGAAAAACCGTTCAAGTAGTGGAAGGTGCTTGGCGCGCTCCGTAGCACCCGGCTCCGCGGCCATGCTACGGTGGCTATATGCCTGTTTTAGTGAGCGGCGTTGAGACAATGGTTGACACGGCCGCGTACCCATGAAAGACGCGGCATCTGCGCCGGGCCCTCATCAAACAGCTGAAATGACAGCGCGCGTACGTACGCGCGTAAGCGACTGGCTGTCATGGCGCACGTATGTATACTAGCCACCCTACCTGCGTCTTTCTGCCCAGCCTCGCACGTTGCTTACACCATTTCTCTTTTGTGTGCAATTATTATTACAGACGCAGCACGATGGAGCGCTTCCATGAGAGGAAGATTGTGAGATGTTTTACACTACGTGGGCGATCGCAACGTTTGTGACTCGCTGCGACATCACTACTTCCGCTGACGACAGCGACTGGACTTGAGGTCGCCGTCAGCCCACACCTTCGCCAGCCAGTTAGCCTCTGACACGGAGGAAGACTATATAGGAATGGAAACTCCTCTGTCTGCGGCGACCAGAAAAGGTCACAAGCCCGCGGCGCCACTATCAATCATGCTAACGGCGCCTGGCGGCTTGGAAAGAAATTACCAGAAATTTCGGTTGCCAAGGCAACCGGTCGAGCGTGTTGCTTTCGACCGCGCGCGCCTGACTTCTATTGAGGGCACTCTCTCCCGAAGAGCAACTGGTGCTACGCTTCAACCATTTGAGGACAGTAAAAAATAAAACGCGTTCTATGCCATGACCACTATAAGATGATCTGTAGCCTCTGGTTGTACGCGGCGCTTTTGTTTGACACCCGCGCGATGACTTTGATTGGATGGGTATAAGCGCTGCTGGCATTTGTGGAAGGCAAACGTGCCTTCACGTTCGTCGAGTATGTGACCACGCTGAGTTTCATCTCCTGGAGGAGAACGCGGGCGTCGTACGGCGCAGCGTTTGTGACTACACGTCAGCCGAGAAGGCAACAAGCGGCTACCACTTCTCACCTTGCTCACCTTCTCCCTGCAACACTTGTAATCGCTTTTGCAATTTAGAACAAAACACCTGCGTCCCATCTTAGTCTAGCAAATTCTGAAGGAGGCCGCACTACGCGTAGCATCGCTGCTAGTATTACGGCCCTCGAACAGACACCGACAAGAACTGTTGCTGTTTGACTTAAGGGCGCAGAAATACAACGTCACGGCGTGCCCGCTGAAGTAAACATGCGTGTCGTCTGCTTGTCGTCTGCTTTGAGCGCGCGCCGGAGCCGCATGCCCGGGCGCTGCATTTTTTTTTTTTCGCTGCGGCTTCCACGAGGCGCCGCGCGGCGGCGCGGCGCCGCCACTGCATGCGGCCCCCGTCGGCGCATATCTGCTGTCGCCTGCGCTCGGCTCCGTGGCCTCTGACAGTCACGCCGCCTTCACCGTCCGCCGAAAGTGAACGCGATTGAGTTGCGTTCAAATATAGATCAGTCAACTCTTGGCGGACAACCGCACTCACTTTTTCATAGAACGGAAGCAGCCTGAATCACGCGTATACGGACTGTAAAAGATCGCCTCGAGCGGTACTCTTGCCCCTAACCACTGAGCCACTGCGGCGGGGCTGTTTCGGTTCGCCGTTACCGCAGACAGATTTCCAATTAATTTTGACCGAATGAAGCAAATACTGCACCCAAGCGTAATAGGAACAAGGAGGATATATAAAACTTATCCTCCTTGAATAGGAAACACAGTTTATATATTTTTTCTTGGTTTCGTTTGGCAAATCACTAGCCATTTCGTGTCGTAGTCACGGTCGTAGCCCATTCCTAGTCATCGCTATGGTGGCTCCACCATATCATCGCTTCTTCCGCCTACGGCTTTTTGAAATTTCCTAGGTGCTTTTCCAGTTTTGGTGGTATTACTTGTTCATGCATGAGTTTGTGTGTTCGTGTGTGTGTAGCGCGAATCGCTGAATGCGTGGTTGGAAAGGGGGGTCGTGACTAACTGAGACAGAGAACATGTGCATTGCTGCCAACAGTGTGATTTGAACAATACTCGGATGTTTGGCTGTTGTTTTATGTAGTACGTACGGTACGTTATTTGCTGTCTTGACTTGGGAAATGCATCCACGTTGTTCAATAAAACCGCAGCGACTATTCGGGTACTACGGGAAGCGTTTCGATCGCCGTTTGGTGCTTCAATCTTTCATCCGTAGAGAAATTGCTTTCCCGTGATTACCTTACGAAATGAACATATTGGTATGATCCCCAGTAAAGACTTGCGAAGACCTTCATTGTACATTGATTATAAGATTATTGACTAATGAATTAGTCTCGTCGTTACCGACGTGTGTAATGCTGACTGTCCGTTCTGCTTAATGTTGCAAGCAAAAGGGGGAGGCGGGGGGGAGTTAGTAGCATGCTTCAAAACACTAGTGTAACACAGTGAGCATGCTATGTTCGTGCGAACTACCCCATTTGCGAATGCACATAGTGGTAATTAACGCGCGTGGAATACAGAAACATGAACACATCAAAGACTCATACCTCTTGAATTCATTTTATTTTTCCCAATTTTTTTTTATCTTGATTCAGTCTTCTGACGTTTCCTTCCCCGCGCAAATGCTTCATTGGCATTCTACTCTATACCTTGGCCAATCCCCCCCACGTGGGTATGTGCCATATTACTTGAGGAGAAGAAGAAGAATACACATAGTGCTAACTAACGTCGTATGGAATACAGGAACACATCAAAGGCTGCACTAAAGTAGACTGAACAATATTTGGCACTGTACTGACTTTGTAAGAATTGGTAAACACAGCACAACACTGGACAACAAAAAAGTAGGCATACTGCATTGACTATCAACGAGTTCTTTTATTCCGCCAGCCGCGGACATGTAGAGGAAAAAAGGAAGGCAAGAAAAGCAGCAAAAAGATAAGACAACCATTAACAAAGGTAGTACACAAAACAAACATGGGACACAGTTCCTATCTTAATGATATACGACCAGCTCACCCAACAGCATATTCTCTTAGATAAAGCAATGCAGGTGACACCAAAATCCAATAATTGCTGGGTTTGTTTCAGACTAAGTGATGTCGGGCAAGCTAGTTCTTTTTCAAGAATGCGACAGACTGTGTGCTTATGCTGTGCACAGAAGTGTGGCGGATTGGGCTAGTTGGTACAAGTATGACATTTTTAAAAGTGCTGAAACAACATGGACAAAGAAAGAACAGACAGGGACGAGCGCTATTTTCCAACTGGTTTATTTTGTGAAACTGCAAGCGCTTTGTACATCTTCTGAACACTCCCATGCCAATGACGGTGGTCATACAATATAACGGTGCCTAGCTGCTGAGAACAGAACCAGTAACCATGTGCAGGATTACGTTACATTGATATACTCAGAAATGCTAGTTCTTTTTTTGATAATGAAATAGAAGGTGACCTAACACAAGTACTGCCCAGAGATGCTATTTTCTGTGCTTCTATAATCTCCCGGCTCAATTGATCTCGACTACGTTCAATGATGTGGAACTGATTTAACACAGAGAATAGCATCTCTGAAAAGTACATGCGTTAGCTCATCTTCTATTTCATTATCGAAAAAAGAGCTAGCGTTCCTGGGCATAAAAACGTAAACCTGTACATGGTTACTGGTTCTGTTCTTGGTAGCTATGCACTGTAATCGCGCACGTGTACTGTCATTGGCATGGGAGGGTTGAGGACATGTATAAAGCACTTGTGGTTTCGCAAAGTAAACCAGACTAATTGGAAGCAGCACTCATTCCTGTCTGTTCTTTCTTTGTACGGGTTGTTTTAGCGCTTTGGAAAATGTTATGCTCTGCTATTATCCCAGCAATAACTCTATCTTTGTATCTTCTGGGTTGTGATCTTTTTGTTGATTTTATTGCCTTCCTTTTTTCTCTACATATTCATGGCTTGCGGAATAAAAGAATCAGTTGATAGCGTGGTGTGTTGTCTACTAGGAGAAAGGAAATTAATCAGCAGCAAGCAAACATCCGCATACTCATGTTTAAGTTAATGTTGATTGCAGGTGGCAGAGGGTGCAGTGTTATGTGCGATAAAGCTATAGGCTGTACCTGGTCTTGAAGGCTTTTTATCATGGCATTGTGGACAGTGTTCTGATGTATTTTTAATATATATTTCACCAGTTAGCCAGCAGGCCGATTGTTGTTAAAAGGCATCTGAAGTGTTGGTTTAAACTGTGGTTGTGCTACTATAGCTTGTGAATCACTGACCCTAGAACCATTTCGTAGCATCAACGGGGGTTTGTTGCCTCTTGCATTCCCTGGTCACACTACAAGCCCAAGCAGATGGGTAGCCCTTCGGTAGCTGTTCTCACATAGCCTAACCTCAGCATCTGGGGAAAAGTCCCGAGGCCACTGATTTCTCGTTTTTTCACAGCTGCCGCGGTGGCTGAGTGGTCATGGCGCTCGGCTGCTGGCCTGAAAGACGTGGGTTCGATCCAGGCTGCGGCATTCGAATTTCAATGGAGGCAAAATTCTAGACGCCTGTGTATTGTGCGATGTCAGTGCACGTTAAAGAACCCCAGGTGGTCAAAATTTGCAGAGCCCTTCACTACGGCATCCCTCATAGCCCGTGTCACTTTGGGATGTTGAACCTTCATAAACCAAACCACACCAAACCTTTTTTCATGCTCTCTGGTCTTTATTTGGCAGCGGACTGACATTTTGCAAAATGTAAATGTTAAATATTAAAGCTGAACTATTTTCGTGCCATATAGTATGTTGGCCAAGCCAATAACATTCACCTCTCGTATAAGCCAGCTGCCAGCTTGCTGCACAGGCTGTAGTTAAAGCTCATGGTTGATATTACCAGCTGCAAACAAGTCCTAAATTAAGCAGTGTACTGTGTCACTGCTTTTAATGCTCTTCTGACAGTGTAACAGTGTTCTTTATAAGACAGTCTAATGTGCACTTTGTATGAGTGACCTGGGCACTGTTGACCCACTTTGTGGAAGGCACTGTCGTTTTCTTCTATGGTGTTTAAGCTGTGTCTTTTTTTGCTTTATGGATATTTAGCTTTTCTAACCATTATCATTTCTTTGTTGCTATGTGCAGGTCCTATGTGCATTTCTTTGCTGATTTGTCCTTTTTGTATTTTATAGGTGGCCTGGAGACACCATATAAATGCCACTGAGGCTTCTGAGAAGGCGCCGTTCAGGCTTCTTAAAGCAGTTAATCTTTGCATTTCTTGTTTTGATATATTGTGAGGTAAGTTCTTAAAATTACTAATTAGTATTTTTAATCTGCAGTTCTGTGCTCGATTTTGCATATCTGTATTACTAGACTTTCAGATGATTGTGCTTTTTCTTGGACTAGGGACCCAGTCTTCCGTAACCCAAGCCTTTTTGGTTTTATATGGTTTGTGGAATTTGACGTTTCGAAGCGACTCAGGCTATTAGGGACGCCGTAGTGGAGGATTCCGGATAGTTTCAACTACTGTGGATCTTTAACGTGCACTGACATCACACAGTACACGAGCCTCTAGCATTTCGCCTCCATTGAGATGCGACCGCCGCGGCCAGAATCGAACCACGTCTTTCAGGTCAGCAGCCAAGCGTCATAACCACTGAGCCACCGAGGTGTTTTTCAATACACGTTTTCATCATTATCGTCAAAATCAGCATTGTTCAAAAACAGTGCTGTAGCCGTTACCGAAAAAAAGTAACTAAATATGTTACTCATTACGCTAAGAAAAAAGGAACACGTTAACGTATTACCGCCCAGCGTTAGCTACCAAAAAATGTAACGCGTTACCGTTACTGTTATCAAAAAAAGTACCGCACGTTACTTTGCCGTTACTCCATGGCCATAAATTTTAATTAACGCATCTTCACAGCAAGAACTCACGATAACATTTTCATAAAGCTCATACTTTACATAAAAATTCTAGCCCAAAAAACGATTTTAATTGAAATCCTGATTTAACCAGAATACTTTGCACAAATGTGCAGGAGCTTAGCAATGTTTAGTCGCCTAGAGTTACATGTGATGGCTTCTAACTCTGCGGCACATGATAAAACCATTTCTGAATGTGACATTAAACACAAAATGACACTTCATAATTCTAACTTCACAAAGAAAACATCGCTGAACTCTCAACAAATACACAGTAATTCTGAAAAATGTGATGTTCCAAAATGCTCGGCATGCTTCCACTCTTTAGAGGGTTGTGTGTGAGGGGTTTGGGAAGGGAAGCTAGGTGAAGGCAAGTGTGTGATAGCGTGTTCATGCACGTGTTTCATGTTTTATGAGCATTCTGTATTTTTTTTTTTTTTAGTTGGGTGCGTTGTCAAGGTCAGATGTTTTCTGTCATGCAACAAGGGTCATCCAGAGCACCTGTGCATTTTGTTTATTTGCAACATCACTCTAGTTGCTCTGGCTTTTTTTTTTCTGAAAAAGGGGTGGAGGGGAGAGCAATTTGAATTAAAAGTAACTAGTTACGTGGCACCTCACATTACCGAAAAATGTTAACGTAAGTATGTTACCCGTTGCAGTTCTGAAATGGTAACAAGTATGTTACTAAGTTACCGAAAAAAGTAACGTGTTACCGCCAACACTGTTCAGAAATAGTTCTTTTCGTTTTTTTTCCTTTGCCTTCTACTAGAATCATTCAATTTGAACCTTTTGCTCTAGATATAAATGCTGACAACTTCTCCTTTGTGCGTACAGAATAGGAGGAGAGGCAAGGAGGTTAAATGCAAGAACAAATCGATTTGCTGCTCTGCACTGGGATAAGGATAGAGGGGGTGTAAAAGTGAAGGAGAAAAGGCAGTAACAGGAAAATGATATCAGTAAGCGAAGTTTGGTGCAGAAAAATTTCAAATGTGTTGGGGGGGCTGGAGTGTAAATAACAAATTTGTAGTAGTTAATGCAAAACTTGATTCTTGTGAGCCCCTTTAAGCATCATCATTGCTATAACCTGTCCATCAGTTTTCCTGAGAGCTATAGCTGATCATTTTTCACACTGATATGATATCGTGAACATTGCACTCGTCTTTTGTGTAATGCCACCTCTTATGTAATACCACTAAAAGGGTCTTTGAGGTAGTAAACTTAAGTGAACTGATAATCTGAAGAGAATGCCATATTGCCTGTGTTTTGGAGCTGATACTGCATGAAATAACAAATTTGCAAATTAAAGTGAGCTTTTAAAACTTCTCACATTCTCTAATTTGATTATTTTATGACTAATTTTGTTCATGGTGTATATAATTATCAAAACACTGAAATTTGTGACGTGACATTTTGCACTGAAACATTTTGGAAAATATTTTCAGGTTAAGAAATGAATGTTTTGTGTAGTAAAAGGGGTACTTAATCAAGAGGCCAGAGAAACAAGCATAATGGATGTTGCAGTCATGTCTTGTCTTTTTTTATGGTTTACTTACTGATCAAAGCACTTTCTTATTGTGGACAGACAGATGCATGCATATTTGGTCTCGTGCTGTTGAAGGGAGTGGTCATTTTACAGTTCATGGCAGTCCCTCTTCACAGCAAAAAGTTATTTGGAAGACAGTGACTGATGGATTTACCATTTTCCAAAAGTTTATTAGGTTGTTTATTATGTTGCAAAAAATTAATATGATCAAGAGAAAATGGGGGAGGGGGGAATATCTCGATATGTGGACAAGGAAAAAAGTATATTCTTGGAGTGGGCATACCACACTTGTTCATGCAACAGGACTAGGGGAATAAAATAAGCCACTCTCATCAGCATTTTCTTTTTGTGCCAGGTCGAACTAATGTGCACAAGAAGTGGTTGGGCAAAGGGTAGCTTCATAAATGGTTGATTGTCATCGTTAAGCTATGCCTATACTCCACACGAAAAAGTAAAGAGAGGTGTGTTACTCCACGCTTGTATTGTGGCCGAGTGGTCTAGTGCATGAGAAAGCGACAGCATATCGTTAGCAAAAATGAGGGCACACTCAATCAAGCTCATGACAAATGCATTGGGTAATAAGCATGCATGCAAGCAAAGCATTTATTATTTTTTTGCTCACCACAATGAACTCACTATGTTTGTATCGTGGATATAGGCAGCACAAACAAGAGCGCTAGGTTAGGTTTAACTGCATTTACCTGGTGTATGAAATGGAGTAGACTACCAGTTATACAGCAGCTGAATTCACACTGCTGCTTTCATGTAAGTGACGTCCAAGATGAGTGTTCTGGCCTGTGATATGAAAGACATAGGACACCCAGCATGATCTGACCTTTAGTATGAGGAACTTTGTGAATTCAGCTTCTGATTAACTGACACTTGGCAAGCCTTCAACAATGCTGCGCTGTTTTAGTGAAGTAGGGTAAGTTTGCTGTTATTTTTTTCTCTTCAGCAGTGCCCCCTTCAGTTCTCCCATGCCTTGCTCAAACTCTTTGTTATACTTATGGTTTATTGTGTCTATGTCTCTGGCACTCCACTGATGTAGCTTTTTATTTGGAGTTCGTGCAGCATTTGAAATGCTTGAAGTGGGTCCAATTCAAACCAGTCCTGTCCGTTGGCACAGGCCCCCATAACTTGAGCAGATAATTGCTCTGGTAATGCCTGTAAAATGGCCAGTAGTGCTTGTCATTTACCGACCAGTGGTTCTCTGTAGTTTAAAGGATCAGATACTCGTCATAAGTTTGAATTTTAATGCTTTATGCACCATAAAAGAGCAGTGACACCTGTTGAATGTGGTCATATTGAACGATAAAATTAGTTGATGTCAAATTAAATGAAGCCTACTGCATTATGCTCCAACTCCAATAGCCAAAAACCAGATTTCCATTGCTGTTGTGATAGAAAAAAAAAAAAACCCGGAAATTGCTGAAAGGTGGCTCCAAATAATCTCCTAATGCTTTGTAAGCAAGCCTGCACCTTACTGATCTCTTAAAACGTGTTGAGGCTGTCCTTTGAGGGCTATATCTTGATTGCAGTTCACTGCATAGGCAGGCACAAGGAAGAAGGGCAAGGGACCGTGGTTCCTTCCAGCCTGCTTTAGTGAAGTAGTGAATTTGCTAGGCTAAGTAGTGACTGTAGACATAAGCTATGAGGAAGAAATTATGGGGAGAATATAATTAGGTTGGAGCATATTTAGCAGACACTCTCAGGTTATCAATGGTAGCCTCCAAATGTCCTTCAGAAGCAATGTACGTAACAGTTGTATCTTGAAAGTACTTACCAATGGGGCTGAAACCTGGACGCTAACCAAAAGTCTTGTAATTGTACTGAGGAAAGCTATTGTAACGTTGTGGATTTCAAGAGAAGACAAGTATAGCAAGGGCTAGCAGAATGTCGGGTGGGCAGGTGAGACAAGAAATTTTGCTGGACCATGGCTGGTGCAGGACAGAAGCCATTCAATGGCAGAAGCCATTGTCCTGCTGTGGACATAACCAGGGCTGGTGGCGACAATGATGAATTTTCCCAAAAGGGGCACAAAATAAGCAGAAATGTGGGAGGAGGCATGCTGCCTTCGTTCCCCCTTTTGTGGCAGAGAAATTTGTTCATGCTTATGACCAACTTGGTTAGCAGAATACAGAGCTGGACTAGAGCGATCTGGCGGGAACTGGACCCTTGAAGCGAAATTAACTATCGTGATGCTAACAAAAGAGCACGAATGACAAGGGTGGAACCCACAAACGCAATGCTGTTTTTCTGTCCTTTGTTTCATGTCTTTCATTTGCACAATTTTGTTATTATGAAGAATCATCTAGCCTGTACCTCTACCTTTGTAAGCTCCACTGTCTTGAATTTGGATGTCTTTAATGCTGTCACTGGTTTCAGGACTGGCAGCTTTGGTACTCTGACAAATGACTCTTTAAAATAGTGGATGCTGCTTTCCAAGGAACTGAAAGCACTTACAGTGGCATACATAATACCTTTTGTGAGCTCAGAATAATACACATTTTACTTGGGGCATGCTTGGCTGAGGTTTTGCAAAATAGTGCTACCTAATATGGCTTAGCCCAACAAGAGAACATTCAATCCCTGTGAAGTGTCTATACTCTGTTTCTGGTCCTCATGTGCTTTGCCAAAAGCTGGTAGCGGTTTCTAGTGGTGCACTTAGCTTGTTCTGCGAATGTGTCTCCTTATCCTTCCTTCTGTTCCTTTTCTCTTATTTTTTATGCAAAATAACTTGGCAGGAACTTGAGCACAATGGTAGAGCCTGTATGTACATTTTTAGGACACCATTCTTCGTGCTGACTATAACGACACTTATGATCTAGAAATTACTTGACAAACGATACATTAAATGTGTGTAGCTTAAAAACTTGCAAGACAATTTGTAGTTGTATTTATAAAACTGCAGTAGTTATAAGAAATGTAAAAGCTTATAAACCCTATGTCGTGCTTTATTCAGTGTACATTTGATGCATTTCTTGTATCAGTGCGTGCAGAGTCAAGTCGGAATGGAATGCAAGCGGCGCTTGTGAACAAAACAAAATATCTTTCCTATGCACTTTCAGCTGTAGTGTACAATTAACCTAATTTATGTTTTTGGGTAAAGGTTCCTCCAAAGTACATATTCATGAACTGGCTATAAAGGAAGATCTTGCTGCAGAGTAGGAAAGCACGGCACATGCGTGTTCGCGTTTCATTTTGGCCTGGCTGTGCAATGAAAGGGGAGTCTGGATATTTAGTAGCTGTTTTCATTACTTAGTCACTGTTGAAGCTTTATTGCATGGTAATGGTGCCAAATATGAAACAAATGCAGGACTTGGTTTAATGCAGCGTATAGCATTGAAAGTTGAAGGGCTACTGCAGTTTAAGACAGAGGTAGAAGGCATAGTGAGGGACTCGTTGACTGTTGGTAGCACAAAGTACGTTAAAAGCATAGTTTCCTTAAATTTGACAATTATGTGCACTTAGTTTTTATTTAATTTTGAATTGTTCTGTAAAATTTAGCTTGCTCACATGGCAACTTGGCTTGCCCTGTCATTTTTTGGCACAATGCATTTTGCGGGAATGTTTTAAAGGTCCAAGAAAGAAATTAGCCATGGCATAAAATTGCATATGGACATGGCCATGTGGTACATATTGCTGCTGCTGCTGTTGCAATAAAATTCCTTCTATTGATAGTATCAGCACCAATGTGTGTATGTGTCATCTTCTATGTCCCGTCTGTTGCACTGCTAATTTTAAGAAATGTTTGAAAGAGTTACTTCCAGGTAAACTTCCTTTGTTTTAAATATTAAGCTGACAGGGCTGCAGTGTCTGGTAATGCTGTACCAGATAAGTACTGTTTATGTGTATAAATATTTGAACATTTTTGGAAATCAGACTATGCAATAACAGGGTAGGCAAGCAAATATTTGTGCTGCTTCAAAGAGCACAAATGGAATGTAATCTAAATATCTTTATTGTGCATTAGAAAAGAATTACCTTTTTATCACTTGCTTTCAAATTATAAACCAGTTAATGCAGTTTAACCATGAAGGTAAACAACCATCTAGGTGTTTTATGTTGGTGCAGATTACTTCAGCCATTATTGTACTAGTCAGTTCCGTCATGTTTTTGGTGTGTGAAGATCTTGTTTTGAAATTTTGGGAAAATGAATTTTCTAAAAAGATTTTATTTTGTTGCTTCTGTAGTTTTCATTTAAGATGTAGCACCTGTCCAATGCTGTAGCTTTCAATGAGAAGATTAACTTCACTTAAATATCAAAGGACCAAAGTGCTTCCACTTGCCCTAGAAGACTAATTTGTGTTTAGCACGAAGGCTACCGTTGAAGCACTTCTGTGTATTCCTAGAAAAAAAAAACAATGAACACTTTTGCTGCTGAACATTTGTTCTAGAGAGCATCGTGGATGTCCAAGACGTGTTGTAAGTGGGCATGCATTACGAGAGTGTCAGGGTATGTTTACCAACTTCATGTGCAATGAAAGGCTCACTTAACTTATTCTTTCATTTTGTGCACCTTACACTCTGTGTGCTTTTGAAAATATTATTGTAGTTTCCTTTAGAAGCTAGAGTTATAGAATTTCTGGAGTTAGTTTTTTAGAGCACTTAACAACAAGTGCTATGCAATGGGCCCTGTAACTTATGACTAGGGGCGCATTATCATTATGAGGTTTTGTGTGTGTGACAGGGTGTTCATATTTTTGTGTTACTTGTAAATATCTCTAATGATTACCTGTACTTTAATGAATTTAAGCAGACTCAAAGTCTGGTCACAATTACAATTACACAGTTTTCATTGTATTAACTGAAAAAGCGTGAGACTTCTGTGATTCCCAAACACAAAGCCAAGATATGTTGGAACGACACTTGTTCTTCCTCAGGTTGTCATATATTATGTGGTGATTGGGCAGTGCTCATGGCCTCACGTGGAGAAATTGGAACAGGGCAGATTTTCCAGTCAGGAGGAAAGAGAGCCATTAAAAATGATGCTACTCTCCGACACTCATCTTTTGGGTCCTAAACGTGGCCATTGGTTTGACAAGTTGCGCAGGTGAGCTATGAAACGCATTCCTTTTGAAGGCATCATTGTGTTGGCGTCAGGAAATGGCAGTCGTTTATGCTTATTTTGTTTTGTATTATGAGCATTACTGAAAACCACCAAAATGTGGATGACTCTTTGAATGTTGATCACTGACAGTGTAAATACATTATTAGTCTCTTGCTCTCTCTCTGAGCTGCAGCTGGTGACAACATGACGTACTGCAGACCTTTGTATCGGGCGAGGTAGTCGCTGAAACACCTCCTCTGTGGACTGTCGGAAACCGGTTCTACTGCTTCCACTGTGTTAGCACAAGGTGCACACGACAGTTCAGCGAACAATATGGCAATACCCAGAGTGCCCTTATTGCTAAGCTCTATTAGGAAAAGGTGAAAATATGATGCAACTTATGAGGCTGTAGTGTTGAATGCCTTACCAATAATGATGTTTCCCATTTGTTGCACTAGAGTAGACATTTGGGCTAGTTGGTGTGGGTTCATCTTAACAAACAACACAAAGGACTGGATAAGAAAGAGACTCGTCCTGTTGTCTTTTTCTTCTCCTGTCCTTTGCGCTGTTTTTTAAGGTGATCTCATTTGTTGTGACCATTCAAAATAATGTTGCATTAGGGCTCTTTCTGCAGATTCTGCAGAAGAAAAAGTCCCTGTGCTGTCTTTTTTCTTGTGTGTTGTACATCTTGCTGCTAGAGTCCTTTTATTATTCTGTGGAGTTGCATAGGCTACCATATAATTCCTCTTATTTTTCTATTGCAAAATAAGGCAGGCCAGTGCATCGTGATGCCTACTTATTGCGTGGTGCTATGAAAGTCAGCTGTGCTTCTCTGGGCACAGATGTATGGAGCTGTGTCATGCAGTGCATGTCTGTGTTTTGTTTGAAAACTTTCTTATTGTGAAAGACAGCTTGCTTCAATGGCTAATTCACATGTTAGTGTTCTCTTCTTGCTGAGAAAAGAAAGTGGTACTTAGCCCCAGCTTAAGAGGCGACAGTGCAAGGAAGTGATCAAATTATTATTCCAGATGCTTTTGAGTGCTTAAAGTATTTTAAAGCCAAGAACATCAGTGAGTAATACTAGTTTGTGCTAGGCTATATTTGATGACACTCATGTTGCACTTAATGCAGCCTTCTTCAAAAATTTCCTTACTCTAATTCCATTAGGTGCAGTTGTTTGCTGCGAATAATGCAGTGAAGCATAAACTGCTTTTACAGCCTGTGGTGTTTTGTCGTGCCATGATTGTGCTAGAGGCGTTGGCCACAGCCAGACTGTTATCGACACCGCAGCCACGCGTTGCACCTTGCATGGGCAGGAAGCCCTCTGTTCTCAGTGCATCTCATGCATCTAGCCTGTCACGCTCACTGCATCTGCCTCTCTCATCTTGCGTTCCCATCGGCTCAGTCTGGAAACGATGCTGAAATAAGCTGGTTGCCTTTTTCCATTGTGCTCCTTCTTCACATAACTGGCGATGGCGACGAGGGATCTAGCGAGGTCTACGTGAAGCAGTAATAATTGAGATTGTTTTCCCTGTTTCTCGTTGTGGGAACATAAACCGCTGGAACGTCCAAAAATGGAACCACTAGTGATGCAAGTTACAGGGCGACTTGGCTAGATCGAGCCATTTGATGACTCCTCGAGCGACTGGGCTGTGTACGAAGAACGGCTAGCCTTGTTTGTGCAGTTCAACAAGGTGCCTCAACAAGACAAAGCTCATGCATTCCTGAGTTTCATCAGACACAAGACCTACAGCTTGCTCAAGACCCTGACCACATCTAGCCTGGCATCAAGCAAGAGTTTTCATGAGCTGCGGAGATCACTTGGAGATCATCTGGCACCCAAGTCATCTGCACTTGGTGAGTGAGCCAAGTTTTACTGTAATTCACTGCTTGAAACTGAGTTCTTGCTAAGTTTATCGGAAAATTGCAAAGGCTTTCTAATGCAACCTAACAGAATTTTTGGATCAGGCTCAAAGCGACGAAGTTGTCTGTGGCTTGCAGAGTTGACATCCAAAGTGTTATGGAAGATAAGGATTTGACAGTTCATAAGGCTGTCGAACGAATCTTAGCAATGGATGCCACTATAAAAAGTGCAGCGGTCGTGCAGAACATTGGAGCTCCTGTTTCTGACGTGCACAAAATGCATGCTGCGAAGAACTCCAGTCAGAAGCAGACTTTTTCTGCGAGGAAGTGCATAAGAGCAAGGCCGACATTGAATACTTGCTTCCAATGTGGTTCACCTTAGCACAGTAGCAGAGACTGCATGTCAGCTACATGTTACTGCTGTGGGAAGAAAGAGCATGTTCAGAGCATATGTGTGGCAGACAAAAACTTCCATGTTCAAACCGGGGGAAGAAGGACATGAAAGTTCTGAGGACAGGGGAGAGTCCCTAAATGATGTCAGCTGCTCTACCCTGAAGCAAATACTGGTCTGCATCGTGATCAACGGAACGTCGCTTAATATGGAGTTGGATACAGGAGCAGCATATCAGTGATGTCAAGAAAGCAACAGCGTGAGCTCTTTCTGCATTTCAAGCAGCAAACCACAAGCTTGTTACTGCAGTCCCGCACAGGTGCTCTTGTGTGGCCTGCAGGTGTGTTCAGCGTAGGTGTGTTCAGGTTGGTGTTCAGCGTAGTGGACAGATGCATGTCTTGCAGTTGTACGTCGTTGGGCAAAGTGGTCCGCCAATTCTGGGTTGGCACTGGCTTGAACATCTTCTGGATTTGAATGCAGTCTTTTCATGCAGCAAGTTGTCATCAGTGCATGGCATGACTGGCACAGAAACCAAGACCGTGGTGAGAAAACTCTTGCACAAGTATTGCGACCTTTCTAAGGAAGAGCTAGAATGCATCAAGGGAGAGAGAGGCAGCAGAGTTGATCTTTAAAGAAGAACCTGGCAGAATCACAAGACAAAGGTTTCAGATCATGTCAAGAGTGACACAGAGCTCCAAACAGTGTCCGTTGCAACCATGGTCATGGCCAACGTTTCCTTGGAAACGTGCTCATTGACTTACAGGACCCCTATATCAGTGCCTGTTTTTCGTTGTCGTTGATGCTTATTCAAAATGGCCCAAAGTGTGCATCATGAAGAACACATCAAGCAGAGGAACAACTGACTGACTTAATGAAATATTCTTCAGGTGTTGGTACCCTGACACCATTGTCTCAGTTAACATCTGCAGAATTCAAGACATTTGTTCAGAAGTTGGGTGCATGCCATATCATAATGGCACCAAACCATTAGAGTTCGAGTGGCCTGGCTGAACATTTCATCTAGTTGCTCAGGAAAGCATTAAAGAAAGCCAGCAGCACTGGCAGCCTGAAAGCAACACATTGGACACCCTTAAACCAGCAGTGGTCAAATGGTTCCAGCACAAGCGGTTCATGCAATCCTGTCAATGCAGTTCCACATCTCATATTTTCATAGGGCAGTTTTGTTTTGGTTCCAAACTGCACAAGAATGTCAAAGTGGGTGCAGGGCACCATAGTGAAAGGGAAGGATCATGCTTCCTGCATTGTGAAAGTGCAAGCATCTGAAGGCACCATGCTACGGCATCGACACTGTGATCGACTTCTACACACTCCTCCTGACCCCGGCCTGGATTCCAGCTGTCAAGACACCCTGTGGGACTACCACATAGTTCCTGGTGTAGTGCCCAACAATTCAAGTGATGATGCAGCTGTGGTGACCACTCTGCACGCCCGCAGGTATCCGCAGAGAACGCGAAGGCCACCTAGGTGCTACAGGCCGCCATAGAACTGTGGAACTGGCTGCTCACTTAAGCGGGAGAAAATGTGGCGTTTTGCAGTGCTGTGTTTGTGCTAAAGGTGCCGGCCATGACCAAACTGTAATCTACACTGCAGTCATGCGCTTGTGCCTTGCATGGGCAGGAAGCCCTTTGTTCTCTGTGCGTTTCATGCATCGGGCCTGCTGCGCTTGCCGTGTCCTCATCGCCCATCTCATGCTCCCACAAGCTCAGTCCAGAAATGATTTTGAAGTAAACTGGTCACCTTTTACCAGTGCGCATCTTCTTACTAGCCACTGTGTTTTAAACTAAAGATTGTCCTTTCCTATATGCACTGCCGGAAATCACTATTTTTAGCTGATACCTTCTCTTGTGGAACAGGATTTTCAGATTGGGATTTATATGTTACATATTATCGCCACTGCATTAACATGTGAGCTGATGCCGTGTTACTGAGATAGGTGATCTGTCAAAGGCACCGAGTAGCTTTTGTCGCCATGCTGGACTCAACTTTTCTTCTTTTTGTAGCGATAGCTACATTACGGTAGCATTTCGAGCCTTCAGCGTGGCAGCGTCGTGGCGGTGGCGGTGCCGCCACCCTGTGGCTGCACCGGCGCCCTGTGGCTGCACCACCACCCCAGGCTGTGCCATCACGCTGTCACGTGGTTGGTCACGTGGTGCGGAGCAGCTGCCGGCAGCACTTTGCAATTCAACTGAGCAAGTTCCACTCGGCCAGCTGTAGCTATCGCGTCACTCCAGGTTTAACCAGAGCTAAACCACCGCCAATTTTTTTTTGTCATAAACAATGCACAGATATATCCAGAATGATAGTGAAATGTGGTTATAACAGCCGGAAATTTCACCTTGTCTTCCTCAAAGGGAATGGCAGATGCACCGCACATTTCAGACTGCTTTGACACTGCATCGTCCTGAGGTGGTGGCTTTTCTAGGTGAGACTTTCATCATATTATTGTTTATATATTTTACTGTTTCATGCTAATTAATGCTTGCCATTTCAGGTGAAAAGGAAGAGGGGAAAATAAATGTATGCAGAGACTGATTAAAAGTACATGTATTTCCAGAACTGTGGTACATTAATATCCTGTGTAGAGTGGCGTAGTAGGTTGTGTGTCTAGTGCACTTTTATTTGAACTACAGCAGTGAAATCTTGGGGTTACATTATTAACATTTATTAAATACTGCTCTGTATAGCCGTGAACAAACGTTTACTGGATGTGGGTTTGCAGAAAAAAATTTATTTCTGCATGGTCAGGCAAAGCAAGCCTATGAGAAGTATAGTAGCATAAAAGGACTTGCGTGTTCCATCTGCAGGAACAAATATCAACTGACAACACAGGAATAAATTACTTTCCACAAATCTGCATCCTGAAATCTTTTGTTCATGACTCTACTTTCGTGATCAATATGACTTGCAATGCCTCTGGAGTGCATCGGCTGATGATTTTGCTTTCTAGTAAAATAATGTGCCATTACACAGAGCACCCAAGCTGCACAAAATTCAGTGGGCTTTGGTCTTTGCATCAACGACTGTGTGCACATATTTCCAGCAGCACTGGGCTCGCAGTGTTTCTAGGACTGGCTTCCTGCCACAGCTCGTGTGTTGCAGCTCATATTGAGCACGAGAGTACATTTTGGCAGCTGTATATTCACACATATATGGGCAACTGCACTTTTTGTGGCAGCAATGTAGCTTTTTCTTGGTGATAGTCAGAGGTGCTGTTATGTGGTAGAAGTCACCAGGTGTTCTGAAATTCTTTTGTTAAAATCCTGAAGTCGGATTGTGTTTTTTGAGGCTGAATAGTTTCGAGAGAATGAAACATGTGGGCTGCTTCAAAGCTCACTTGGTTGACATGTGTGGCCGAGTTTAGAATTCTGCTACAAGCAATGGATTTTTCTTTTATACTGTGTTTTATCTTGCTGAATTACCTTAGTGTAAATGTTAAGGTACTTATCTCTCTCAAGTTTTGCACAAACGATAATTTTGTGAGAAAGATATTGGATCTCAAGGTTATTATGTCAACCTTTTGTGTCTTCAGCAAATAAATTTCTAAGGCTTCTGTCGGGAAATTATGATTGACTTCGATGGAGTTTCTTTTGTCTGTAGACAAATAAGCTGTATGCAGAAGCTGGTCGATTTTGTTACTCTGTTCTCATCATCACAGAGTGTACGTCACTTTTTTTTTTCTGTGCACAAGCTAATATTAGTGTAAAAAATGTAGCGTATGCAAACTTTATCTGAGACGGGAATAACTCTAGGTAGCCTGTAATTTGTTGGTGCTTTAGTATTTCTGAAATTAAAGAAAAAACCTCCAGCCGGTTTTGAAAAATGCCAGCAGCATGAATTATTAATGTGTGATATGTTCTTAAAAAGTAAATTAAAATGAAAACCAAAAAATTTGTAAGATTTATTGAAGTCGTTATTTCAACAGAACTTTAAGCAAAGCTCACTGTTCATTGTTGCTGCAGAGCTAAGTGGAAATGATCCCTAACTACTTTCTGTTGTAATTAAATATGCGACATCACCTCTTGAGGGGCTATTTTGCATTTTTAATGCAAAAGTGGTTCATTCAGTAATGACCGCTCTTGCCCATTGGTTTTGTAAGATGTAGGCTTGCAGAAAGGCAGGCACAGGATGAAAGCTGTGCTAAGGCTTCTCCCGTCCAGTGTTCCTTGTTGGGTCTTTCTTTTGTACCTTGTTTTGCTTTTAATTGTTAATCATTGGTGTTAGTTTTTTAATTGGATCATTCACCATCTACACAATGATGTTTGAACTAAAAATAAATGAGAAAAAGCATCTACCATTTTTTTTTTTCAATAAATGAGCACCAGAATTTGACCTTAGTTGTCGTAATTTCTAGGCTGCAGGGCTCAGTTTAGCTGGAAAAAAAAAATCTTTTATTAGATTTTCCACACCCAGTGTGAGTACAGGTGTGGATTGTAGAGTGAAATATTATAAAAACTGGTCTTCTAATCAGATCATTACAAATATGCATGTGCTTATTGCCTTTGATGTTTTACTATTTCAAAAAGTGCATAGTATCGTGACTCATCTTTTGCCATTGACAATATAGTTATCATAATTGCATTGCAGTCGCTGAACTCATTAAGATTGGTATGATTCAGACTGTCAGAGACAGAAGGTCTGTGATTTCAAAACTGATAGAAGGCTTGTCTTTTAACTGTAATTGTAAGTGCTCTGGACAGGCATCCATAGCACTGACTGCAGGGCAAATCATAAACCAATGCATTGGTTGCACTCATCACATGTGATACGTACAAGATTTTGTGCGTGAGTTTTGTAAGTCAGGTGCTGATGGTCAACCGTGAGCTTTACTTTCCTAATTGGGACAGAGTATGCCTGCGATATTTATTGAAATTGAGGTAGCAGCTAGTGCCAGTAAACAAGCAGACAATCAGTCATACAATGGCAGCAGAGGCATGGTGCAAGTGTGACTTAAAAAAAAAAAACTCCTGGTACTGGGAGTTGCATTGGGCATGGAATGTTATAATTGAAAATTCTGAAAATAAAAATACTGTGTAGTCTTGGGACATCAATGCAGTGCGAAAACCACAAACACATAAGGAAAAAACACCCGCAGACATGGACAAGCAGTTGTCTTTGTCCGTAGGAGGGGGGGGGGGGGGGGGTTAAGCAGTTTTAAAATTGCTTAAGGATGTAACAGCCTTAACTTCTAACTCTGCAAAAACTACCAGCACTGCCATAATGCAGCTATAGGAGGTACTGTTAAGTGCAGAGGAGGTGTATACCACTTGAGATTCAGTTTGACTGTATTGTAGCACCACTTACTGGGGGTGCAAAATTTTAAAGTGTAAACATGTACAGTCCTCAAATTGTATTCCAGAAGATGCGGTATGTTCCTTAACTGTGCCAACATTGCTACACATGCTTTATGAAAGAAGAATCTAGGGACACTGCAGAAAGTGCTGTGCTGTTTGCTCAGAAATTTTCAGCTCTTCTTTTCCAAGTTGTTAATATCCCAAGAATGCATTCTTAGGATTCTGCAGATAATGGTGCTCATGCTTACACATAGTAAATAGGTATGAGCAGAGCTCTTGCTTTGACTCTTTAAACTTGGGTCCCTGTGCTACAGTCTGCACGAGCACTTGTACTAAATGATAAGGAGGTGAGCTGCCTCTTTTTTCAGTTCAATTCCACAGAATTTTTTTATGTGGAAATAAACTTTTATGCTAAGTAGCGAGGCATATTCAGTGGAATTTAACCTCTGACTTGAATGCTTGCTAACTGCAGTGCTCCAGAAACCATTACAACTTGTTATTGTACCCCTACAGGTGATGTTTTTGATGAAGGCCAGTGGAGCAGTGACGAAGAGTTCAAGGCTTACATGAAGCGCTTCTGGGACCTCTTTTATGTGCCTGCTAATGTGAAGGTCCTTGTTGCAGTTGGAAATCATGATGTTGGTTTTCATTACAGGTAGGTAGCAGTAAGCAGGATGTGACCTTATCATTGGTGGTTGCTGAATGTGGTGCCAAATAGTGTTGAATCAAGACAGTGTAATTGTTTTGTTCTTTGCAATTTCTCTTGTTTCAGCATTACTTGGCATCATGTGTAGCTGTAGGTGTTGTTTACCTGCCTATAACTTTACTGGTTGCTGTTTCAGGATGCACGAATATTTTGTGGATCGTTTCGAAGAGAGTTTTAACACCTCTGCCTTGAAGTTGACTGTTATAAAGGGAAACTTATTCGTAACTGTCAACAGCATGGCATTGTATGGGGACAACTGCAACTTCTGTGCCCGTGCTAAAATAGAGTTGGAGCAAATCCGGCACAAGCTGCGGTGTTCAGAAGGAAAGGTTGGTGATTGTAAATGTCTTCTTTTTATTGTTGCTTTGGCAAACTGGTGAACATAAGCATTGTTGACTTGCAAGTTCAGGAAAAAATGTGTTTTTGTTTTTTATTCAATGCCCCTAACTTGTGCTAAGCTCTCACTTACCCTTCAGTGCTTTCTCACAAGAAAGTCTCTGGTGTGTACAGTGTACAGCTGTGAAGTTTTTGGCAAAGTATTGTTTTTTGATGCACTGTACAAAGGTGGCAATTAACTAGAAATTCAGCTTTTTCAGAACTGCGACTACTTCTGACCACATTCTGAAGTACTTTCTGCAAATTTAGAGCTTGGGAATGGTTCTTGGTGAGGTTAGAGCCGTAGAAGAGAAAGACAAAGTCAAATCCTACAGTGATTATGCACCTTAATGTGTGGGCTCACTCAGAGCTAATGGTAGCAAAATTGCTTCTCTTTTTTTAAAATAGTTTTTTTTGTAACTATCTTCACTGCACACCAGAATTGTTCTGGTGGTACACCCTTTTCCAAAAGTATGGAGCCCAAGGAGTTTCCTTCTAAGTCTTGTATTAGGGATCTTGTAGCAATTGTGGAAATTCTAACTTGCCAAGGGCTGAGGATGAGAGTTCCTCGCACCTTCAAGAGACTTTCAATGCTGGTGGTGCATAACGAAAGACACCGTAAGTCCCAGAGGTAAATCCCTTGGGCTCTGTACTTGTGACAAAGGCCTGGTTCTGTATGGTTCCGAACCTGCTGTAAAAGAAGTCCTTGTGAATGGAAGTACAGTGATCCAGTGTTAAAACTGCTTAAGGATGTAACAGCCTTTACTTCTAACTCTGCAAAAACAACCAACACTGCCATAATGCAGCCATAGGAGGTACTGTTAAGTGCAGAAGAGGTGTATACCACGTGAGCTTCAGTTTGACTGTATTGTAGCACCACTTACTAGGAGCACCTGCAGGCAAGACAATCATAGAGGTGACCATTTTTATCTGGAAGTATGTCAGTTTGCTCGTCTCAGTCTCTAGTGCTCGTTCTCGAGGAAAATGCTGAAAGGGGTTGCAAGATCAGCAGGCCACGCAACAGTGCATGGTGTACACCGCTTTTATTCATGACAGTACGTTGAAGTAATGGTGTAAACTGTTTCAAAAGAAAAAGCATATGCATCATTAGGATTGTATGCCACAAAAACTTGGTGTCATGAGATAATACTGAACGACGCAGCACTGCAAATGCATGTCCAGATGTCCAGTTAGAACCTTTGCCACATCGTTGGAAATGTGCACCTTGCCAAGTGGTTGGCTAATGGCAAGGGTGATGCCAATTTAGGAAACAGAACATACTGGATGTGTGGAACACATACCTAATAATAATATGTACGGTATACAAAATATCTGAGCATATAAAATTGCAGCAACTAGTTGAACGTATAAAAGTAACAGCCCTTTTACAAAAACACATGTTACACAGTCATTTGTTAACAATAATACAGTTGATTTGAAAAAGTTGACATCATTACATTAATCCTGTCGAAAGCACTTAACTAATGGCATATTTCAATCGGTGGTCGGAAGCAGAGCCCCAAATCCATGAAGGAGCTTAAAATCTGTCTTGGCCAATGAGTACTCAGGATGTGAACCCAAATCACAAATTGAAGCATGCTTTTTGGTTCATGGAGGAAAGAAACATGCTCCGGATCGCCGATTGGAAAACGACATGTTTGCTAAATGAAGCTAATCCAGAAACTGTATGATATTGAAGTTAATGCAAAGTTTTTTGGATAGGTGTGTACCTGTTTGCACGTTTGGCAGCAATTTGTTCGCTTAGTGGGTTAGCAGTCGTCTGCCTTGCCTGGACCATCCAGGGTGTTGCAAGGATTGGTATTGGTTGCCAATTATTCCTACTTTTACATCAACACTACTGCAGATAATATGAACCTGTTAGTATAGATTCAATTGCTTATTGGTAACTGTTTGCTATTCCGTTGAGTGGAAAACATGAATGACCAACTTTTGTTCAGTAACAGTTAAAGTGTTTTTTGTACTCCCACGAATTTTACTGAAACCTCCAGGGTAAGTTCTCTGCAGTTTCATGGTCATTTGTGCCAAATTTCGCAGCCAGGTGACGTGTTGATGCAGCACAAATGAATTTTAAAATCTTCTATTGGTGATTTCTACTGACAACTTTGCGTGTCTGTGATGTCACAGTTTGGAATGTTAATTGATATTCACTGTGCATTTGTTGAAGGGCAAATTTTCAAGCTTGTTTTTGGTCAGTTTAGACAAATAATGACCCAGGCTGTTGTTTACATTAGTTTAGCTAATAAATGCACGTACAATAAGTTTTAGAATAGTATCCATGACGTCATAGTCCGGTATGTCGAGATGTCATAATTTGCCCAAACCCAGTTTCAGTTTTGGTTTCCTAGTTTTTGCTGTTTTCAAATAATTCTCGGTATTTTGAAAAATGTTTTTTTTTTTGTACCGGAGAGAAGGGACTCTAAAGAATGCGATGTGATTATCAACTCAAAATGTTCAAAAAAGCACTGGAGCTGCTCTTTGAAAGCATTTGTTGTTTTTGTGATAAGTGAGACATAGGAATAAATTTTTGCAAATCAGTTTACATGGTATTCTTCTCTTGGGCACTCGGCAACAGCTGATCAAACTATGTACCAAATTAAGTGTCTCGGTGTAACTATCACCAGCAACTATAACCTGAGTGATTACATTGACAACATTTATAAATAATTTTAACAAAGCTTGGTTTTAGTGCGCTAGCACTTATAGTGGTCATTCCCTGCATTTAGTCGTTGTTTGTTTGTTTGTCTGTCTGAAGCATGCTTTGTGGCAGGCTGTCCACCTGATTACTGGGTTGTGGGCAACCTGCCCAGTGTGGCAGGTGGCAGTTCAATTAATGATTGGCCATGAGAGGTTACTCGGGAAGGGAAACCTAGGTCTCATAAGCACCACCGATGGCAGCGGCTACAATCGCAGGGCAGTGGCGCATCGCTTAAATGCTGCACCACTGTGCCATGAGTAGTATTAGGACTCCCAATGATCTATGAATATAAAGTAGATAATGACCAATTCTGCATGTATGGGCATCAACCCATTATTGCTATCCGAACAACTTCCATCCGTGAACAATAGACCTGGGCACCAGAACTGAATTGAAAACTGAAGTGCTATCGCACCTAATTCGCATTTGGCCTAACTACGCAAATCGACCGGCATTTTTCTGGAAGAAAAGTATTAAGAGGTTCCATATGGTGTAAATAAAATTCAAAAGAACTGTTGTGTGGCTGGTGTATCAGTGCAATCAGGAACGCACATCAACATCATCTGATAAATAGACTTGAATGAGCCCACTGGCATGCAGCTAGATTTGTCTTCTCTGCTTATCGCTGCATGTAGTCAATGGCACCTCTGTTTTTCAAATCCTGGTGTCCTAATTTGAGCTACTCACAGAAAAATACAAAGGTTAAGACCACAGTGCCAACCATATAACAAAAAACGAAATCTTAATCCAAACTTATTCTTCAACTATCATGTAGGACATCAACATGTACTTATCACCATCGTCTTGTTATGCCATACGTGCTGAGAATTGATGCCCTTAGATATTCATTTTTCTGAAAGAAACAAATTTTTAAATGGAAAGCTCTTGACCCACATGTGTTCATTTGTACAGCTTCTACAACTGGATGCTTTGAAGAGGAATCAGAATTGCTCATGCCATGTACAATGCTTTGTGTGCAATTCATTATGTGTACCTTCAGCACCTTTATCAACTTAAACAGGCTCAAAATATTGATAAATAAATGGGTAGAGATTCTCAGTATGGTGCTTTCCTCACTCCGATAGTGATCATTGTACATGCTGTGATTCTGTTAGCCATGTTTGTTGCTGAAAGTCTAACAACATTTATTATTATTAACAATTTATCTGGCATGACTACTCTGTTGGTATCCACTACTTTTTATTATGCATTGTCTTTGCTGCCATTTTGTATTGTTTCTTATTTTTGTTTTGTCCCTCCCCTCACGTAATATTCTCACCACAAAGGTCCTTTGGGTTATTCTAAATAAATAAATAAATAAGTAAATAAGCACGAAACATGCTTTATGCATAGGTGTGATATTAAAAACAGGGGCATGCAATTGTGTGTAGCAACAAGAGCATGTTGCACTTTCCTTTGTACAGCAGATGCTGGTGTATGCATTTCCAAGCTGTGTGACTTCACTGAAAGAGGAGTTATTTATAAATGCAGACTTTGCTGCTAATTTAAAGTAAAGCTATGTGTAATGGGAATGAGAAAATGGGCCAGGCATACCCAGTTGTGTACAGGTGTGGACATAAGTAAACTGGGCATGCGATTTTGTTCTAAGTGCAAACACGTCTTCCCTGTAGGGACTGAAGAAAAATTGTTCGTCTATGAGAAAGCGCACTGGCGCCCCCTACCAGTAGGCACACCATTGCTGGCAATTTCAATTAGGCAATACGTGAAAAATGTTGGAAGCCAATAGCCTGCTCTGTTTACTTTTGTCCGCACCTATACATAAATATCAGTACACAAAAACTTCTTGCCAGCTGTGGTTGTCAAAATTGTATGTAAAAAAAGAAAAGAGCAGCCTTATGCTTATGTTGGCTGGTGTGCACCAAAATCAAGTAATGGCAAACAGTGCAGTTCAGCTGGAAGCAAAAGTGGTAGCAGGTCACATTGCACAGTAGCATTATATGCTTTGTGTGTTTTCTCAATTAGCTACTGTGTAGCTATGGCTGTGAAGGCTAGCAGGATTTTTTTTCATGTCCATGGTCTTCAGCAAGCTTCTGAAGTTTTGTGCAATGCTGAGTTGTAAAGGTATTTTCAATTTTAGTCTATCAGTGACTGGTGCAAATTTTTTTTCTGGCTGGCCAGCTGAGCATAATACTGGGTTGAAGGTAGCTGCTTAGGGCTTTCTATTTAATGGTGCTGCATGTTACAATTAGTGATTTATTTGAGTAGTTGGTTGTTTAGTTATTTTGAATTCGTAATGATGCGTACAATATGTACAGTTAGGCCAGAATGATACGTGAACGCGCGTATGCCATACTTCTCTAATTTGCAGAGAAATTTTTCTTTACAGCTGGTTTATGAATGTGTACTTCTGTAGACCCTTTAGCTAGAAGCATGAATCAGGCTATTTGCACTCTGCAGCAGAATGTACACAGCTAATATTTTGTTTTTTTCACAGGTGCTGTTCGCATTTCATTGTGGCCTTAGTGTACTTTACTTTACTTTTACTTGTAAAATTGCACTGTTTGTTTTTTTCCATACCTGACATATCACGCTTACTCTAAGTATTGTTTTTGTTTCTTTATTGTTAATACTTCCTTAGGCTTGCTATGATGAGATCTCGGTGCCAAGTTTGAAGTTTTTATTATTTGTTCTTTTCTGTTCCAACAAAGGTAAGAGCAGTAGTTGCTGTAAGCCTTACATAATAAGTGTGGAAAAAAACAAGCAGTGCACTTCTTTTTCTTGCTTCTCAGAACCGGCCTTGTAGTTTTGAGTATCTGCCTCACATGCGGGGGCGCCGGGGTCCGATACCAAGTGCTTCTGGGCACCCATTGGTTTTCTACTGGGTAAAAGCTTTGACCCAATCTGGCACTTGGCTTCTCTGGAATGAAATGCTTAAAGGGGCACTGAGGAGAAATTGAAGTTGGCTTGTATCGATAGAATAGCAGCTCCTGATCACAAAAACGCCACTCTTACTGAAAGTAAAGCTCTTGTAATGTAGAAAATAGCAAGAACCAAAATACAGGTATCGCCGCCACAGGCCAATCTCGCAAGTACAAGCGTGATGACTTCCTAGGACAAGAGGCGCCACCTTGGAGGAATTTTCGTTACCTCATGGAAATCCACAAATCTCTGAGGCTGGCTAAAAAAGGTTGCGCACCGCACAGCTAGCCATTAGAAATCACGGAGTCTGCGTTTACGTCACGTTTACGTCACTCCGTTCTGTGACGTCATAAGAGTTGCCGTGCCGTCATAAGAGTTCCCTGAGTTTGAATCAGAGCGGCGGGAAAAACTTTTTCATCTTCGAATTCAAATTTCTTTGAAATAAATGCATCTTTCGCGCCCGGACAAGTGGAAACAAAGCTATGAAGTGCCGAACTATCAGATTTTGATAACAAAAAAAAATTGATAGAGTTCTCCTCAGTGTCCCTTTAAGAAAATAAGGCCTTTGGTCCGCCTTTGGTTCAAACTATGGTGGCCATAGTGCTGTTTGCAATCAAATCTTTTTTTTTCTCGGTTTATATAAAAATATTGTAAGCATGTGCGTGATCCCTGTAAATGCTGTGTTGAAATCTTGTAAAAAAATATTAGTGCATATCAGCCTGAGTCACAGCTCTTTTGTGTAGGTGACACGAGCAAAGAGCTGCCAAAAGGGTGACAGACTGGGAACAAATGGTCGGCCTATAATACTTATGGTGAGAAAATGCTATATTCTTCATGCGCAGCTTTTGTCTACTTATGTATGCTCCCTGAGCTTGGCTAAACTTTTAATCCGCATTGTACACAATTGTGTAGATTGGTAGCACGTTTTCCACTATTTTCTTGCTGACCGATTTTTCCACTAGTACTAATTTCTATTTATTTTTTTCTGAATTTCTTGCGTCATATGCTTATTCGAAACACAAAATGATTCCAAAATACCTAGGTCATTGATTTCATGAATCAGGGTGCTTTAATATTAGTTTTCAATTATTTTGAGAGCTTGTAAGAAATTTTGTATATCCATGTAAAAATTAACTATTGGTGCTTTCCGGTGTGAAACTAGTGAATTGGCTTCCTTGAGTCTTGGATATGCTAGTTAGGCCAAAAAATATTTGTTTTTTGTCGGAATCAGAAATGGCTCCTGAAGGGGTTAGATTAAAGGTTTGGGTGTGCTGTGTGCAGAATTGTTTACAGATTTCAAAAAGTTAGTTGCGTTCTTGTGTATAATTCGGAGTTTATTAAATAATTCTGCAGTAGTGCTTGGGAAAACCTGGTCAGAAAAAAAGATTTGGCAGATTCATTCAAAGGAAAAGGAACGAGATGGCCCTTTGAATGGGTTGTTCGTTGTTCAGGCTAAGAGTGCAGAGGGGTGAAAAGAGAAGTTGGAGAGAGTTGCGGGGTTGCTATGGCTGAGGAGCCCGCTTCCCACGGCATGGGGTCAAAGGGCTATTTTTTTCCCTTTCCTGCCTAGCCTCTGCTGCATTGCCATAAAAAGTTGCCGAGGCGATGTCAGGGCTGCTCTTAACTATTGTCCCAAGTAAGAGAACGTTGCCATTGTGAAGGAATTTGCGTCGCACAGAGAAGCTGATGTGTAGGTTTTGCAACCCAGATATCTATGTTGTGATTGTTTTCTCGACTTTGGTAGTGCATTTTAACTTGATATAGAACTCTACTAACACTTCACCAAATGTCTTCCCTGTTTTTGTAAGTCTTAAACTTTAATTAAACATTTATTTAAGTCTACCACACAGCCATTCAGTTGTTGATGTAAAGTATTTGTACTTTTGCAGGTTAAGTGGTTGAGTTTCAAAGGGCCCCTAGGACCAAGAATGCTATTTCTTAGTGTGTGTTCTCTTAGTGCATAAATTTGGATGCCTTTAAAAGAGCTGTTTATTGCAGCACTTCCCGTTGTATAGGAGCTCTGACAGTGCATGCTCAGAACCAGATGCTGCATCCCCAGAAGAGAAAGAAGAATCGTTTCGTGAAAACTGGGAGTGCTTATCACAAAAGGCTACAGTGTTGGTGAGCAACCTTTTCATGGGTTTCTATGGTGGCACATTGTAGCTCTTGTGACCTCTATAGATGAGGCATTCTTTCTTGGGCGCCACACACAACAGTATGCTGGCTGTAGCATGTACACACTAAGATGTCAGTTGATATATTCAGGAGTTGAAAGGCCTGTTAAGAGTTCATAGCATTCTTTGGACTGAATACTTTCATATGATATCTGCCACCTGGGAGTCATGCGTGCAGAGCCATTTTTTATGAATGATGACAACTAAAAGTGGAACATGAATTCATGTGCACTGGTCTGCTCTCCTTGCTCAGCTGCCCATTTATCAATAGCACTGTGGCATGGCATCAGGACTCATTCAAAAATATTGTTCACCCTGAAAATGTGAACAGAGACCAGCAGGTACTTAGTCATGGTGCACTTCTTTCTGTGTTCATTGTGTTCTTGTCCTCGTGGTTTCATGGAGCAGACAATGATGAGAACTGTATGTACTGCTGCTTACTAGCATGATATTTGGTTGGCACCTGGCATTTGCTCTGTTATTTCAATGTACTACTTCGTCATATGGCTGCAGGTGAATCTCACAACAGTCAAAGAATTGTTACTTCATGCAGTATTCTACACTTTGTTGCTTCTTAAAAGCAAGAAATGGAATTGTCTCTCAATTACTGTCACATTTTTGGGCACCTTTGGCTGAAATTCAGAATTAGAACAGTTTGCAATTGCAGCGATGGCGTAGAGGTAGAACATCCGCCTCGCGTGCAAGAGGACCGGGGTTCAAATCCTGGTGCCGCGCAATTCTCCACCGGGTTTAAAAAAAAAAAAGAAAAATCCGCGTGTCGATGGAATTGCATAACCAGGCCTGGAGTGCGGCCTTATCTCGGTGACCAGAACCGACAACGCACTCTCTCACCAGAGCAGGATTTGGCCACCCTGGTGTAGTACTTGGCCACAACCTTCTATGATCAAACCAATTAACCCTCGGCCCTCAGTCCCCAGCGGCTGCAGAGCAACTGACCACGGCGGCGGCCAGACCTGTGACGCAGCGGAGGGTGCTAAGAATCTCTGGCTCCGGACAGGCCGCCATTGGAATCTGAACCTGGCAACGCTTAACGCTAGAACTTTAGCTAGTGAGGCTAGCCTAGCAGTGCTGTTCGAGGAACTAACGGGAATTAAATGGGATGTGATAGGGCTTAGCGAAGTTAGGAGGACAGGTGAGGCGTATACAGTACTAAAGGACGGACACATACTGTGCTATCGCGGGCTAAAGGATAGACGAGAACTAGGTGTGGGTTTCCTCATTAATAAGGATATAGCTGGCAACGTAGAGGAGCTCTACAGTATTAACGAGAGGGTAGCAGCAATAGTAATTAGGCTGAATAGGAGGTACAAGCTGAAAGTGGTGCAGGCCTACGCACCCACATCCAGCCATGATGACCAGACCGTTGAAAGCTTCTATGAGGACGTAGAATCAGCAATGAATAGAGTAAAATCGCAGTACACTGTACTGATGGGCGACTTCAATGCGAAGGTGGGCAAGAAGCAGGCTGACTACCACGCGGTAGGTGACTATGGGATAGGCTCTAGAAATAGCAGGGGAGAGTTATTAGTCGAATTCGCGGATAGAAATAATTTACGGATCATGAATACCTTCTTCCGCAAACGAGAAAACAGGAAGTGGACCTGGAAGAGCCCCAATGGTGAGATTAAAAATGAAATCGACTTCATACTATGCGCTAAACCTGGCATCATTCAGGATGTGGCCGTCCTCGGAAGGGTGCGTTGCAGCGACCATAGAATGGTAAGGTCTAGAATTAGCTTAGACTTGAAGAGGGAACGGAAGAAGCTAGCGAAGAAGAAGACCATTAACGAGTTAGCCGTAAGAGGGAAAGCACAGGAGTTTAGGATAGCGCTGCAAAACAGATACTCGGCTTTAACTGAGGAAGATGATCTTGATGTTCATTCAATGCACGATAACCTGACATCAATAATTACGGAGTGCGCAGTAGAAGTAGGCGGTAGGACAGTTCGAAAAGATACCGGGAAGCTATCTCAGGTGACGAAAGATCTGATTAAGAAGCGCCAAAACATGAAGGCATCTAACACTACCGATAGAATAGAACTAACGGAGCTATCAAAGCTAATAAATAAGCGCAAGGTAGCCGACATAAGGAAGTTTAATATGGAGAGAATTGAGCATGCTATAAAGAACGGAGGTAGCCTAAAAACAGTGAAGAGGAAACTAGGCATAGGTAAAAACCAGATGTATGCATTAAGAGACAAGCAGGGCAATGTCATTAGCAATATGGATAAGATAGTTAACGTAGCCGAAGAGTTCTACACAGAGCTGTACAGTAGCCAATGTAATCAGAGCGCCAATGAGAAAGACAGCAGTGCACAGCAATGCGTCATCCCGCCAGTAACGAAAGATGAAGTAAAGAAAGCCTTAGAAGCAATGAAAAGGGGAAAAGCAGCTGGGGAGGATCAGGTAACAGCAGATCTGTTGAAGGATGGAGGGGACGTCGTGCTAGAAAAACTAGCCACCCTGTATACGCAATGCCTTATGACCTCGACTGTACCAGAAGCTTGGAAGAATGCAAACATTATCTTAATTCATAAGAAGGGAGACGCCAAGGACTTGAAAAATTACAGGCCGATCAGCTTACTATCCGTTGCCTACAAAGTATTTACTAAGGTAATCGCTAATAGAGTCAGGGCAACGTTAGACTTTAATCAACCAAATGATCAGGCAGGCTTTCGTAAAGGATATTCCACAATAGATCATATTCACACTATCAATCAGGTGATAGAGAAATGCGCAGAATATAACCAACCTCTATATATAGCTTTCATTGATTACGAGAAAGCATTCGACTCAGTGGAAACCTCAGCAGTCATACAGGCATTGTGTAATCAGGGGGTAGAAGAGCCTTATGTCAAAATACTGGAAGATATATATAGCAACTGCACAGCTACTATAGTCCTCCATAAAGTCAGCAATAAAATTCCAATAAGGAAGGGCGTCAGGCAAGGAGACACGATATCGCCAATGCTGTTCACCGCATGTTTGCAGGAGGTATTTCGAGGCCTGAATTGGGAACAGTTGGGAATAAGAATAAATGGAGAATACCTAAATAATCTGAGATTTGCTGATGACATTGCCTTGCTGAGTCACTCAGGAGGTGAACTGCAAATCATGATCAACGAGTTAGACAGGCAGAGCAGATCGATGGGTCTAAAAATTAACATGCAGAAAACCAAGGTAATGTTCAACAGTCTAGCAAGGGAACAACAGTTCACAATTGGCAGCAAGAGCCTAGAAATTGTGCCGGAATACGTCTACTTAGGGCAGGTAGTGACAGCTGATCCGGATCATGAGAGGGAGATAACTAGAAGGATAAGAATGGGGTGGAGCGCATATGGCAAATTCTCGCAGATCATGAGTGGCAGTTTACCAATTTCCCTCAAGAGGAAAGTGTACAACAGCATAATCTTACCGGTACTCACCTACGGGGCAGAAACGTGGAGGCTAACGAAAAGAGTTCAGCTTAAGTTAAGGACAACGCAGCGAGCCATGGAAAGAAAAATGATAGGTGTAACGTTAAGAGATCGGAAGCGGGCAGAGTGGGTGAGGGAACAAACACGGGTTAATGACATCCTAGTCGAAATCAAGAGAAAGAAATGGGCTTGGGCAGGGCATGTGATGCGAAGGCAAGATAACCGCTGGTCTTTAAGGGTAACGGAGTGGGTTCCAAGAGAAAGTAAGCGTAGCAGGGGGCGGCAGAAGGTTAGATGGGCGGATGAGATTAAGAAGTTTGCAGGCAAAGGGTGGATGCAGCTGGCAAAGGATAGGGTTAATTGGTGAGACATGGGAGAGGCCTTTGCCCTGCAGTGGGTGTAGTAAGGCTGATGATGATGATGATGATGATTAATACAAATGCTATGTAAAGTATGCTAGTTTCGTTGCCTCATTAATGTGAAATTATAACTAGTACTTTATAAAATGGTTTTGACTGTAAAGGAAGAAGAAGGGGAAGGGGCTGCACAGCTATAGTTGTCACTTTGTTGACGACGGGAAACACATGAGCTTCGCGCTGAAGCCCCACAGGGCGCTAGTTAGTGCATATCCCAAGATATTGAAGGTGTGGTAGCAGTGCAAGTTAATGAACACACCATTGCAGTGGTAATGCAGTGTTCTTGTCCTACTGATTTTGCAGAATGCAGATGACATGAATCAAAATTTTCATGGTTTGGGCCTCTTCTCGGTTATGGGGTACATCAGCGTTTTCTAACTGCGTAGCAGTTATGGAAAAACTCGTTGAAGGGTGCATGTTCCTATTTATTTTTGCATACGCTTGATAGGTTGTACCATTACAAATACTGAGTTTAGGAGGTATGCTGGGCTATCAGTGTCAAGCCCCTTCCCTGGGCTCTCATCTCACGCGTTGCAGCTATTTGGGCAAGTTTACATGCGAGAAATTTTTGACCAGTCTGCACTTATGCTTGCAGTACTCTGAAGCAACACAAGGATACCGCTGCCCTAAGGTGAAAAGTCTAGGAGTATTTCACTCAAACTGAAAGTGGCTTTGAAAGTTAGAAAAGTGAGCCTTCAGTAAAATGGACAGCATAACTGAAATTTTTGAATAATTGTTGTAACATATTTCATCATCATCACTGTTGCCATCATTGTAAACACAACCCAACACGGTGTTTCTGTGGGTTTGCCGTTTGGGTGCTGATTCCTCAGCCGGGGCATCTGATCCCAGCCATGGCAGCCGCGTTTGCATGGAAGCAGACTGCACGTCCTTGTGCTGTGCGTTGTCAGCACACATTAAAGAACTCCAGGTGGTCTAAATTAATCTGGAGCCCTCCACTGCGGCATCCCTCATAGCTACGGACTGGACTTTTCGGTTTAAACTGAAAAAACACTGATTAACTCTCGCTGAATTTATTTTTTGAAATTCGGTTTTAACCAAAATGAGGTCAGTATTTCTGGCATGCATGTCACAACTAGCTGGCTCTTTGGCCTTAGATGCGCCATAAAAACCTAGCATCATCATCACAACTAGCCGGCTTTTTAGTACCAGTTTCAGTAGGTCACAGAAGATAACTAAAGTGCTGGAATCAGGGACGTGGTGAGACAAAGGTGTCTTGGGAATTTAGTGCAGTGACTGAGTTAAGAGGCATTTATTCGCAAACAGCTCGACCACTTAGCTAAGCTAAGCGCTACTGGCTAGCTTAGTGCCGTCTGCTCAGACTTAAGTAAGTTTTTCCACTGCATGTAAGGACACTGAAAACGTTTGGAACCGTAGCGAGCAGCTGTCAATGCGAAACCATGCATAAACGGCGTGAAGGTGTCGTGTTCTGGCTTCCGTGATGGTTAAGCAGCAGTTCCATCGCTACCTCAGCATGTGGAGCATAGGGTGCGCAGTCCTCTCGTTTAGCTCAGAATGCAACCAGAATGTGGCAATCATGTTTTTAGAACTGAAATTCCACTTACGTTTTGGCTCACAGCCCAATCATTAAACTTTGGCAGTGTTACTTTTTGTTGTGACTGAACGACTTCCTTCAGCAAAGACAGCTCTTAAAGCAGCCATTTATGTGGTACATACTGCAACACGAGTGGCTGTTTTAAAAAAAAGAAAGGTTAATGTAAACAGTACATCACTTTTGACCACACAGGGACATCATATATTTCACCGATAAAAACTGAAAATTCTTTTGTCGAAAATAATATTTTCCGAAAAAAACTGAAAGTGGCGTTCTGATATAACACTAAAAAATGTTCGCTGAATTTTAGAAATATAAAAACAGAAAAATCTAACCCCTGCCCATAGCCTATGCGTCATTTCAGAACATTAAACACCACATGCACGCACACACGCACATTGCAACAGTAATAATCATCACAAGTCACAGTTGCTGAGTCAAGTTCACTGTGGGACAAAGGCCTTCTGCTACTTCTGTTTTGTGTTAGTCTTGACTGCACTGTCCCAGCAGATTTCCTAAGCTTGTCGCTCCACTTGACTCCGCCATCTTCGACTATGTTTTTAATACCCTGCCCACGTCCAATTTCTCTTCTCAAAAAACCGTGAAACAACTTAAATGGTTCTGTTTTAAATGGTTCTGGGAATGCTAGGGGGAACCTTTAATGCTTCAATGCCCCTTCTGTGCTTTAGTACTTTCTCACTCTTGTCTGTTCTATACTTCTTACTGCCACTTACATTCCATTTACTGGTGAGTTTTGACACTTGTCGCTGGGGGTTGAGACTTTCACATGATCCTTTGTTTCCTGCTAGAGAATACATATGTCTTATCCAGTTTCCTTGCCTTCTGTTTTTATTTTGCGCGCTCAGTGGTTCTCTTCGTCAGGTTGGTTTTCATTGCCTCTATGTCCTGCTGGTTTCCTCAGTTAGAAAGGAATGTCTGTTTTTGAGCATATTCTTCCTTACTGTTGTTTAGGTGTCCTGCTTGCATTTGACTACTTTTTTTGTTGTCCTTTAGAATTTAAGCTTATGCGAGGCATCACATTTCTGTGCTTATTGCTCTTATTTTTGGCTAATACCTCTATGTCTTGTATAATAATGGGGTTGATGTGCAGTGTAATGTCTATTTCATTTTTAATTTCTGCATTCACGCTCATCTGTGTCCACTTCCAGTTCTTGTATTTTCAGAGAAAGGTGTTCATATTTCAAAGAGTGTTTCTTTCTTGAAAATTCTATGGGTAGTTCTCTCCAGCCATCTATAGAGCTTGTGCTATGGTTTCCAGCTGCCTTTCTACCTACTGGCTTCTTCTGTGCATGCATCAAAGTATTGTACTGTTTTTACGTCTTCTCAGCACCTTTTGAATATTTTGTCGCCATCATTTGTAGTTGACGTGTGTGCATATACAGCATTCACTTTGCATCCATCCCTGATCGAGCTTTATTATGATTAGGGGTTAAATTTTGTTTTTATTTTTTGCGAATTCGGGTTTTTTTTGGGTGTTTATTTCAGAGTGCAACTTCTTTTTTTGAGTGAATATGATTTTCTGCAAACGAATTTCAGTCTCCCCCCCCTGTAGGGCCCTTCATACGTAGGGCCCTTCATTCTGGGGCTTTATTTTTTCCAGAATTTCGGGGAGGGAGGTAAAAACTGGGCAATATTTTTTTTATTTCGAATTCGGGTACAGGTCAGGAGATTCAACAAAAATTTCCATAATTTGAGTTTTTTCATGTCCTTTTACTGCTGCACTCATTTTTGTGAGGGGCATTAAGTGCCCTATATCTTGCTTGATATTTCGCAAACAACGTGGAAATGACAGGTTGCACAGAAAAAACTGTTCACAAAATTAAATTTTTTCTCATCTGTTTACAATTATTTCATCACATAAACTGTCAATCTCCTACACAGCACTTCGCGTGTATGCAAGACCTGCCTGCATTGTACACTGTGAAAACAGTCGATAAACATCACACAGGCTGTTTTGGACGGGCAAGAGCCGAGGAGCAGGCCGTCGTTTGCATGGATAGTGCTTGATACATAATGCTGAATAAATCTTCGAAAAGCATGAAAGGACCAGGACGAGTAAGAGCAGACAAACGCAGCGCTGTCTTGTGGACGCTTGTCTTGGTCATTTCGAGCTGTTCAGAGATGCATGACGTACACCGACTTGCTTGCATTTTTTGGTCTGCCGAATACATGCCTGGTCAGTGCCCGTGTTTTGGCCTCATGCTTCCCAAAAGTTTCTTTTCAAACACATCCTCAAATTAAGTCACGTCATAAATAACAAGCATTAGGAAAAGTTTACGATCACCAATTGAACGAGCACTCATCTGGAATGCACAGAAAAGCTGCTTATTTTTGTTCAATGTCTTCATCTTTGTTCAGGGAAACATGCATTCTCTACGCCCTTTCGTGTACACCTATGTACCTGTTAACCAGCCCTTTATTCTTTTGCTCTTGTGTGTACTCTAGAAGAGGCATTTTCGGAGAGAAGTCGGGTTTTACCCTATCTTTAAGAGGTGTGTTTAGGGTGCAAGAATCGGATAAAATTTCGGTTTAGCAAACAAAAAATAAATTCATAACAAAAGCTAAAGATGTTGAAGTTAAGTTTTCGGGCAGTGAGACAACATAACTGGAAGTTGAGTTTTAAAAATTTGTTTGCCATGTTTGGTTGCACACTGTATTGAACGAGAGGACTACTCATATGATCCATAAGCTGAGACAGTGATGGAACTGACACTGCCATGCAAGCTACAATACATTGTGCAGGGTTTTGCCTTGATGGTTGCTTACTTTGGTTACAAAAGTTGTGTTGTCAATGTACTTACAAGCAGTGGAAAAACTTACTTAAGGGGAGGCGCAGCTTTCTAATCACGAAAATCTCTGAAAAAGTCCAATTTTAGAAAACAGCAGATTTTCTACCTGTAAGGGTTTTCTAATTAATATCCCCCAAATTTTTTTCTGAAATAGCCCAAAAGTGACTTGAGAAAATGCTTTTGTGACCATAGGTAGGAAAAAGCAGGCTGAAATCTCCGTCAAAATGCCATTCTTCTCAAAAGTATTTTTTGACCTTAGTGCCCTGCTTGCAGAAAACATAGCATGACTATGGCTTCACAGATTTTCCTGTGGTCATTGTAATGTGTTCTGTGATAAATTTTTATGCAATGATGTTCCTATATTTTTGAATTACTTTCTCATTTTTTTATCTGTCACTAAATTGACATGATTATATTGAGTATATTATGCAAGCATGGATATAACAGTAAGTGTGAAAAAAAATCGGGTTTCTAAATATATTTGGAGAATTTCACTGCATCAACCATTCCTTTGGGTAAAACTTAAGTGTGACTACAGATTCCTACTGCTTTTTGTTGCCACACCAGGCTTTCTGCAAGTTAAAGATAACAATGAAGCATATCAAAATTTAATATGTCAGAACTGGTTAAGATATTTCAGCAAAATTTTGTATTGATGCATTCAGTGGACTTTCCAATGCGCTCACCAAATTTCATTGCTCTACACAAAAAAATAAAAAAATTCAACTCTGAAACCGATGTCCCCCGTTAGCCAAATGATGGCCCTAAGCCGGTGGTAGTTGTGACACGCAGAAATGCTGAACTTTTTCGGTTAAAACTAAATTTTAAAAATGCATCCCCGTGGCAAACCTGTGAGAAATAGTCTTTCTTTGCCTCTCATTTTGCATCATAGTTAACGCAGCAGTGAAATTAATATGTAGCAGAGGGCATAGTGATGGGGGCTTGTACTGTGCACTGGTGGCAAGAACATATTTATCAGAAATACATGCAATGCTGCTGGTGTGATGGCAGATGTTGTGTATTAGGCAAGAAAATCTGTGCTATAAAGTTTTTCAGTGCATCGCTTCATTTCTGTTTGTAGGAATATTTTTTTTTAGCAGGAATAAATGACAAGGCGTGGTTTTAAATATATGCAAGATAGTCTTATCTTGAAGACAATTCAGTTTTACCTTTGTGAGGAAGTTTTTGTGAAGGAAAAAGCCTGCTAATTTTCATAGTCGGAAAGGGCCTTCATTCAGAAAAAATTTTAGTATTGAAGGTTCTGATTTTCAGGGATAAGGAAAAATGACATGCAGGCTATTGTCACTTTCCTATAGAGGTGCTTACCAGTCATGGCTTCTTAGCTGAAATGATTGCCGTAACCTCCTAATGTTCACTTATGATTCTGGAATATTTTATTGCTGGGCAGAAGAACAGTTTGGCCTTGCATTTGTGGAATCTGGTTCAGCTGTGGTGCTTTGCCGAGAGTTTGATTCTTTTCGGACTCAAGTTCACTCTGCTAGCAACCAGTGGGTAGCGTTATGTTGCTGTTTATTGCAGGTGCTGCTACTTCTGTGAATGATAAAATTGAACAGTACTATATCACATTTTTGACTGCCAGCGTTTTGGAGTAATTGCCTAAAACTGCATGTTTTGTTGCCATCATTTACGGTAATTTTTCACTAAAAATGATTAAAAAAGTAACAGACAGAAGCAGACTGTGGGTACATGTTAGAACATGATTGTTTGCACAACAGGTATTTCAAAACGTAAAATCACTGTTCGTTTTGTGCACTGCTCTGTGTAGCTCTTGGATGCCCTAAATCCTCGTGCTGTCTTCACTGGCCACACCCATCATGGCTGTCTGACAATTCACCGCAAGTCCATACCAGAATGGACACTGCCATCAATCAGCTGGAGAAACAAGCGGGGCCCCAGCTTTGCTCTTGTAAGGAAATCAAACTTTTATTTAACTTTTGCAAGCAGAGTAGTAGCTGGTGTGTGATTGAGTTCACTGGTGAGTATTGATATTATATGCAAGTTTTAGTCATTGCTAGTTATGCTGATTTCAGGAATTAGGAGAATTACAAAAATTAAGAGTACTAGCCTCTCAAAAATAAAGTGTATGCTTGTTAAGCAAACAGTACAGTTGAATATTAATAATTCAAAGTCAAAGGGTGCTTAAAAATCTCAATCGAAACGAGTGGCTGGTTTAAGTGGGTAACCACTGCGCACATACGGCAAACCGCACTGGGCCATTTTGCACATAAGTGACATGATGCCGCTTGCTGGCATCACGTCTGTGCCACTGAGCCGCTGTTTCCTTCGTTAGCCCCCCTCCCCCGTTCCAGCTATGCGGGAAAAGAAATTGGTTTGGTTTGGTTTGGTTTATGGGGGTTTAACGTCCCAAAGCGACTCAGCCTATGAGAGACGCCGTAGTGAAGGGCTCGGGAAATTTCGACCACCTGGGGTTCTTTAACATGCACTGACATCGCACTGTACACGGGCCGCTAGAATTTCGCCTTTATCGAAATTCGACCGCCGCGGCTGGGATCAAACCCGCGTCTTTTGGGCCAGCAGCCGAGCGCCATAACCACTCAGCCACCGCGGCGGCTGGAAAAGAAATTACAGAGAAAAAAAAGTGGAGCAATGAATGCCAAACACAGCTGGTGTGAATGGCATGCGCTGATGGAGGCAGTGCTGCTAGCATGCGCCGGAGAAATTATGATGCTGGGAGAGACGTGGCCACCTGGTTTAGTCGCACCTATCTAAGTGACCGTGGGAAAGTTGCCAGAAATGATGGAGCAAGGTGGTGGTGATTTGGGCTAGTTGGAGTGACATAGCAATGGATAAACAATGCGGTAACAGTGCAACACGATACAGAGAGATAAAGACAAGGAAACATTGCTAGCCAAAGGAACGCAGAGCAAAACACCATCTAGGGCAAGGATGGAAATTGCAGGGCAAGGCGGCCAGCGAAAGGGGGCGAAGTTGACGATTGGAACTGGAGAGCTCTGTTACGGGGTGGGGTGAGGAGAGCAAATGGCGGGTGAAAAAAAAACAAACAGGAGAGGTGGGAGGTCGTAAAACCCCTCAGGAAGAGTGAAGAAGTGGCGGTGGAGCTGGAAGGAAAAGGTATGGTTGTGGAAGAAGAAAAAGAATGAGCAGAGAGGGAGGGAAAATAGAAGTGAAAGGAAGCACACACAAAAAAAAAAACGTAAAGAGACATGAAACCATTCTAAACAAGAAAGACAAATAAGAAAACAAATTTAAATAGAGGAAGTTTATGAAAATCCTGGAGAACTTATACGTCCGAGGACCGGCCAGGTTTATGGAAAGTGACATTTCCATTTCTGTGAGAATGATAGAGGGAGCGCCGACACAGTAATTTTTGGGAGAAGTAATTTGAAAGGGTTCAGTATTTTTTTTTTTATTATTTACATGGGCATGAAAGAAGAGGTTGGTGTGTTACAGCAGTGCCAGCTACTCCTTTTCTCATATAGTGGAAGAAATCACTAGAATTGACGACTAGAAGCTTAACAAAACATAACTGTGATGCACAGCATAGAGGACAGAGTGCACGTGTCAAAAATGTTGACAAAATTTCTGACGTGTGCTCATAAGCTTCCTTTGTCGCTCTGGTGAGGCAGTTTCTGTATTTCCTGTTCCGTGCAGTGAACACGCCAAGGTGCCTATTGATCACTCTCCACACTGTACTAGTGCTCACGCATGCTATTGTGTGTGCAGCTGCCCGTTTGGCCAATACAGACCGAACCACAGGTTAATTATAAGTTATGGAATAGACAACTGCGTAGGCACACGCCACCAGATGTATGCTATAGCTGCTGGTGCATGCACTTTTCTTCTGTCGGGCAGGCTAATCAGGAGCAGAAAATACAGAGACCATATTGGCAAGCCGCTGGATTCTTTTCAGTTCGCGAGAAAAATTGTGAATATAGAAGATTGTAGTGTGCCTTCTTTTTTATCCTTTAGGAAGAATATCTGGCGATGCATTCTTATGTGATCGCTGGATCACTGTCTATTGAACGATAGTGATCCAGCGTTTCTGTTGATTGGCTTCATAGGGTTGTTTTGGAATAGGAAAAACCTTGTCCCTGGCAAGTTTACGTATGTTCTATGGCAGATTGCGGTGCAGCAATTCATGTCTGATGACAGCATGCTGCCAACACACAGAACAAGCGAAGAATACAACACACTTTTTTAATTGGTCCTCTCAAAATATTTGTAAAAAAACACAAATGAAAGTGAGAGGAGAGCCTATACCAGCAGAGCTTTGCTGGGCTTAAAGCCAATTCAAGATGAAGAAAAAAGGAGCTAAAAGGTAAAAAAAAAAAGAATAAAGGGAAAAGAGTTGTAAAAAAACGAAAACATGAAGAACCCTGAGTCAAAATCACCAAGTTGTCGTTCCAAGATACAAAGAGAAAGAAAACAAAAAATTTGGCAGTGACACTTAAGACTGTTTAGGTGTGGGAATGCAAAAGCATTACTGTCCCTGGGTGCATTGTTTACGCGTAATGTTTGCGACAAAAGGACCTTGCATCACAATTTTGATACAAAAGTGCATATGTCATTGGTTCGAATTCCTGTCGCAAGCTATCCTCCAACTTGGCTAACATATGTAAGCTATAGACTAACACAGTGTTTACAAAGCAAGGGGTTTTCGGCAGGCGGATCCGACTGGGGGTGAAAAGTAGGCTTAGTGCCCATGGGAATGCATGAAATCAAAAGTTTTCAAAGTTTTCTGATTTTACAGTGCACCTGTGCTGTCGTCCCTTCGTGAAGAACAGCCAAATTCACCCCGGAACAGGTTCTAAAAATATGAAGCATCATTTCGAGGGTGACGTATGTTTAAAATGCCGCGAAACGTGTGCATGGGAGCCTCCCGCCACTGCGGGTACAAGGTAGTAGCACGTCCCATAGAAACACATGTAAGCTCAACTTGCCAAATTATATTTTTTATTTTACAGAGCCCCCATGGGGCAACCATCCTTTACCACTAGGCAGATGGTTTGAAGAAGTGTGTGACAAAGTACAGTTTGCCATTTCGAAGCTATCCTTTTATAATGCCACGATAAATGTGCGTTGTGAAGCCGGACATACCCCAAGAGGCGCTTTATCTGCTGGGTTGTTCCCTTGAATAGTGCATGCTTCTCATGGAGTCTGACATTTCTGCCGTGTATGCTGTATTCCCTTGCAAATATTGCTGTTCAAATGAGAGCAAGGTTTACGATAAACGAACTGCGCACTGTAGCAGACGACTAGCACCATGTTTACTCACATAGGTGGTGCTGGCGGGCGCCAAGGGGGTGATGGTACTGTCTGCTGGGCCGTCTGCTACAGTGCATGGTTGTATTTCGTGTGCTTTCCTTGGCACTTGAGAACTAGTGTTTCAGGTAATGCTGTGTGGGATGCTTAGTTTGAATGACTGTATTAGTGAATAAATGTAGCACGTAGAATCATGTCGGACGTAATGTCGGACTACACGAGAAACTTGCACGATTCAGGGAAGCACCCAGCGGATATAACGCTTTTTGTGGGTGTGGCTAAGCTCATGTACATGTTTATAGTGGTGTTTTAAAAAGATGCCTTCGAAATGATGTAGCATACTATATTACATTCTTCTTCAAAGCACTCGCCAACTGCTAACAAACAGCCATTTGCATGGGTGCTCTGTGAAACGAGAAAAATATTTCTGACAGTTTTGCTTACGTTTGTTTCAATTGGCCGTGCTCCCCTTCCGTAGCCCCAGCTGGCAGCCACCCCCATGCGCACTTAATGCTGTGTTTTGATAATACATCGCCTTCGAAATTACGCTTAATTTCAGAGACTGTTCTGGGATGAATTTGGTTGTAGTTCACAATGGGACGACGTTGTAGTTGGACTGTGAAATCAGAAAACTGCTTTGAAAACTTTTGCTTCCATGTATTCTTATGGGAACTAAGCCTACTTTTCACCCATAAGTTTTCCCCCATTCATTCCAGCCGGGGGATGACAGCACCATCGCATCTTGCTTACGTCACAGATCGGTGTTGGTCTGTATGTAACGAGAAATTGTATGTAACCATCCAGAACACTGTACAACAAACGGTTGCGTCACAGTTTTGGTGCAAATGTCAGGAAAACTGGCGCCACAATGGAGGTTTGCCAGTGGTGAGTATATATAGATGAATGACATGTATAGGATTCTCTGAAGTGGTGGTGCTCGGCTTGTGTGCATTATACGGCCGCTTGATGACATCACCCTATTTTTTTTTGCCATCACTGGGATTTTCTGTACCATCTTTAAGTACCCACACACACGTGCACGCGTGCGCCGCCAGCTTTTCTTGTAATGGGACCAGTAATGGGCGTGCATTAAAACGGAAAGATAGGAACAGGGACAGAGAACCACAAGTAAGGTAAGCAGGTGACACAAGACGGTCAGGAGGTAGCGTAGCGTCTATGGCGCTGGCTGGTGGGCGCACGTCTTTACACTGTCTTCCCTTTCCGCTGTGAGGGGTATGTGCATCGGTGCCGGAGTCTGTTTTCATTGGCGCAGTGTATAGAGATTGCTGGAAAGGAACACAGGCCCCTATGGATTTCTGGATATTGAGGGAGCCTGTGACAGCGTTATTCATACTGGGCATACTGACATACTGGGACATACTACACATAGGATGTGGATGATGTAGTAATTAATCTTTAAAAAAATATCTATAAAAGTAACAAAGTGCTTATAAAATGGGGAAAAATTATATCAGAGCCTATAGAGATACAGAGGGGGCTTAGGAAAGGATGTCTTATGTGACCTTTGTTGTTCATGTTGTACCTACACAGTTAAAGACCAAACTAGAGAGGAGCAGTAAAGTTTCTCACTGGGGTCCTTTTCCTTGCACCAGGGGTGCGCCGTCCGAGACGGTTTCATGAAGGGAAGGCTAGTCGTACCTGAGGTGCTCCGTCAGTGACAGGGTAATGGCGACTTGTGGCGGCGGGGGTTGACGAGAAAATGAAGTTAAGTTTAATAAATGAGATTTACAAAAACAGCATATTTAAACAGAGAGGCAAGCAAGATGGACCTGGCTAACAGGGAAATCTTCCCTCCTCGGCATAGCCGAAGATGCAGAGCATCTAAACCTAGCCCAGAACGACGGATTGGGCTCCCGGACTCGGTTTTAAGCCCTTGGGAGTCCCTCTCGCACTTAGGAAGCATCCAATAGCAGCAAGCCTCAACACTATTGGTGGCTTGCTGCGTGCTGCCCCTTTCAACTTTGACAATGTTAACAACTCTTCCCCAGAACACAAAATCCAAAAAAAGTAACAAATTATTTACAAAATGTGATGCACAGAGCGATCTCCACAAAAGCAATTGGCTCTCTGAATCGTGCGTCCCACCCTACAACCTTCATAGTGCGCATGCCAAACCCTCTCTCATGGTAAAACAAGCACAAACGAACACAAACAAACTAGACGGAAGCGGAGTTCTTTTCCGCAGGTGTCAATCTGACGCCTCTCTAGAATAACCAGCTATGACCCCGTGTGTGGTTCCCACGCTAGAGACATTCCAAAGAGTCGGAAAGGTACTGGCATGCAGTCTCCACTTGGAAGAGAAGGGAGGGGGTTCTTTGTTGCGCCCCGCTGCTGCCAGCGGCTTCATTGAAGGGAATGTGGCCAGTCGAGGTTTACAGGCACAAAGGCAGTGGCCCTGACCTTTGACAAACTGGCCACACGGTGATGCCTGTGGCCCTGACCTTTGACAAACCAGCCACACGGTGATGCCTGTCACCGGGCCCCCCTTCCTACATAGGCAAATCTGTTGAAGGAATGCTGTATTTCTTCCCACCGTCCCACGCACCTGATGCTGGCTCATCGACCCCTACAGGAGCAGACTAGGCTTCAACCTTTCTTTTTTCCAGCAAGGCGAATAGATTGAACAGTCATTACCAGGACTAATGTATGTGGATGATATAGTGCTGATGGCTGACAACATGAAAGATTTGTAGAGGTTAAAAAACATTTGTGGTACAAAGGGAGATAGATTAGGTTTAAAGTTTAGTAAGGAAAAATCTGCAGTCATGACATTTAATGATGACGGCAGCAAGCATAGAATACAGGAAATCATGCTAGAGGTAGTGGATAAGTACAGGTATCATGGGGTGTGGATAAATAACGGTGCTAAGTATTTAACGAAGCATGAAAAATATGTAATGACCAAAGATAGTAGGATTGCAGCTGTCATGAAAAACGGGGCATTGTGGAATTACAATAGGTGCAAAGTGGTAAGAGGGATCTGGAAAAGGGTGATGGTTTCTCGTCTGACTCTCGGCAGTGCGGTCCTGTGCATGAAACCAAAGGTTCAAGCAAGTTAGAAATCAAACCGGCGTAGGGAGGCTTGCTTTGGGAGCACATGGGAATGCACCAAATCAGGGGGTACAGGGTGATATGGGATGGGCATCATTCGAGAGAAGAGAGGCTAGCAGTAAGATAGCATTTGAGGAGCGATTGAGAGAAATGATGGAAAAGCAGTGGGCTAGGAAAGTTTTCAGATACCTGTATATAAGGAATGTTGACACGAAATGGAGAAAGCGAACTAGAAAATTGACAAGCAAATATCTGGACAGCAGTTGGGGGCAAATCAGGAATTATCGGTTAAAAAAAGGTTAAACAAACATGAAGGGCTCTGTGGAAAATAGGGATGCTGACGAAATCGGCACTGGGAACATACAGAATGTTTAAGCAGGAAATTGCCAAAAAAAATCTACAAAAATTTTAGGGTAAGGTTCTTGTTGTTCGAGTCCAGGGCAGGAGTATTGCGGACTAAGACATATCGAGTCAGGTACAACGAGATAGACATGCTATGAGGTGCATATGGAGAGGACTAAACGGCTCAACACTTGACACTTTTTTATAAAGGACGTCACCCTACAGTTGAAGACAGCAAGGCTGATTTATTCAAAGCATTGGGGTTTAGGAAAATTAGACTTCAAGCGGGTGGAAATAACCAAGTGAAGGTTATCTCATTGGCGGCTAAAATCAAGACGAGTGAAATTTCACGAGTAATGCCTAGGTGGGTTGAGCCACCCGATTTTAAGGGTTTAGCCTTATCCATCCATCCATCCATAGGTATCTGCCCATACGCCCGCTCGTCTGTCAGTTCGTCCGTCCGTCCATCCGCAACATGCAGTTGAGCTGATGCTGAGCGTTTGGACCTTTAAGGCCCCTCGGCGGAGGAAACACACCTCTTTGGCCCCAGCTTCCTGCAGACAGCACCCCTGGCCTGACCCGACCGGGGAGAAATCCGCAGTCATTTCCTGTCATCCCCCTTATCTTTCATTTTCCCACTCCTTTCTCACAACTCTCCTGTCTCCTACTCACCTCTTGGTTTTTTCCTTTTTTTCCTGGTGGCGAGGGTTATCCTTGTGTGAACCAACTGTGCTGAGTTTCGTCATATTTGGTTATAGTTAGGATGTACAGCTGGCATGGACAGGACTTGCTTTCAAGTTCCTGTCCTGTCCCCTTGTTGGGCTCCATGGTAGGCAGCTGTCACCGTGGCCGAACAACACACCTATTTCATGGCTCCTCGCCCTTCACAAAATGATCACACTCGAAAAAAATGCGGACCCAAGTGACTGTCCAGTACTTTCAAAAATCGAAAGAAACATTCCCAAAGTTTCACATTCTTCACAGCGAAGCAACAGATATGACAGCTGGCATGGACAGGACTTGCTTTCAAGTTCCTGTCCCGTCCCCTTGTTGGGCTACATGGTGGGCGGCTGTCACCATGGCCGAACATCACACCTATTTCATGGCTCCTCACCCTTCACGAAATGATCACACTCGAAAAAAGTGCAGACTGAAGCGACTGTCCAGTACTTTCAAAAATCGAAACATTCCCAAAGTTTCACATTCTTCACAGCGAAGCAACAGATATGACCGCCCGAACAATATCCCCATTCATGTGTAGCAGGAAGCCTAACCGATGCCTTGGGTATGGGTTACAAGCTAAAAAAAAGGCGTAGTGGCTATCTCCTGCTAGAACTGAAAGACAATGCCCAGTATTCTAAACTGTCCAACATAGTGTTCGTTGGGGATACACCTGTCTCAGTTACTGCACATAGGTCTTTAAACACTGCCCAGGGTGTAATCTCCGAAACCAATTTTCTTGCCTCACAGTACAAGAAAGGCTCGAAGGTCTCAAATACCAAAATATTATCAATGTTCACTGCATGAAAATCGGGAAAGAAAACAAAGTAGCAACAAAACATCTCGTCCTCATGTTCAGCTCAGGCACACTCCTCGAATCAATAGAATATGGTTACCTGAAGGTAAATGTCCAACACTAAATCCTGAACCCACAACGGTGTTTCAACTGCCAGCGATACGGTCATGGCTCGCAGAGTTGCCGTGGTTGAAAAACAAGTGCGAGATGCACCTCACAAGAGCACGTTTCTGAAAACTCTGAGCAGCAGCACTACACTGTGCAAACTGTGAAGGTGATCACCCCTCCTATTCAAGGTCATGTCCCTCATAAAAGAATCAGAAAGGAATAATAACAATGAAGACAAAGCGAAATATTATTTCAAGGAAGCGCGACAACTCTTCCATGCAAAAACACTTTCAACTTAGCAGCAAGAACAAAACTTCGCTGATGTGGTGCTTGGGGGAACTGCAACACACCGCGTTCCGGCCACTGCCCAGGCAAAGCCTCAGGCAATGGCCATCTGCATCGCTGGCAGGGCCAGCGAACGCTGCCCTAGCACCCTGCAAAAAGGTCTCACCGTCCCCTGAGTTGGAGGATGATCAGACTCTCCCCCCCTCGGAGGAGGTCTGAAGTTCGTACATGTGTGGAATCCCCGCAGACCTCCAGCACCTCCAGCGAGGCAATGGATGTATCATCCAGTACACACGTCCTGCATGGGCGGCACATCTCACTTGAACGTTAAACCAAAGGAAGGACCCGTATAACGGGTCCCCCTAAACCCCAGGAACCTAGGTTTTCACTTCTTCTATCAAAAAAAAAATCCACAGAAAATGGCGTTCTTTATACAGTGGAACTGCCGTGGACTTTTTAGTAACTTCACTGACAAAAGATCTTTTAGACAGTCTTTCCCTTGTGGCTTTATGCCTGCAGGAAACAAACCTATGGGCACTTTTCAGTAACTACACTGACATAAAAGCTCTTTTAGGCACTCTTTCCCCTGTGTCTTTACGCCTACAGGAAACAAACCTAGGTTCTAAACATGAGAACTTTTTAAGGAAATACAAAGTCTTTCGTTGTGACAGAGAGCAAATTATCAGGCTCTCTGGAGGTATTGCTATTGTCATTCAAGGCGGTGCTGCAACTTGCAAAATCACACTTAAAACTAACTATAAAGCTGCTCTAGTCAGTGCCCTTCATTTTAAAACAATCACAATATGCTCTATATATCTCGGGCCACACCAAAAGGTTACACTTAATGACTTAGAAACACATTTAGAACAGCTACCAGAGCCATATATAGTAGTTGGGGATTTTAATGCCCACTCTGGCTTTTGTGGAAGCAAACAGAATGACACTATAGATCATATTTTAGAAGATTTTATATTGTACAATGACGTTTGCCTGCTAAATACGGGCAAACCCACATATTGTTCCCCAACTTGAGAGAAAAAATTGCCGGTGGTTTAGCTCTGGTTAAACCTGGAGTGACACGATAGCTACAGCTTGCAGAGTGGAACTTGCTCAGTTGAATTGCAAAGACAGTCTTTCACGGCTCCGTCTCGTTGGACGTTCCTTCATCTTCATCCCACTTGACACGGTGCATGTGCACTGCTGTGGCAGCTCGGTTTCGCCGGCGTGCCGCCGGCAGCAGCAGCTGCTCCGCACCACGTGGCTAGTCACGTGATCAGCCACAGTGCCGCGCTGCCGACAGCTGCTCCGCACCATGTGACCAACCACGTGACAGCGTGGTGGCGCAGCCACGGGGTGGCGGCGCCACCACCGCCATGCTGAAGGCTCGAAATGCTACCGTAATGTAGCTATCACTACAAAGTGAGCTGCATGGACGTAGTTTAGTTCATCCTCTGTTTTTACTGATTTTAAATGGGATCTTCTTTACACTCCGTATGGAAGCAATCACCTTCCTGTAGTAATGAACTTGTCATCACCACCATCAATCATTCCAAGAAAACCATGTTGTTGGAAGCTCCACGTAGCTGGCTGGGTGCTATTTCATGAAAAGGCTACTCTGGAGAAATTCTTTTTCGGACGATCTTAGTGTAGGCGAACTCAACGAAATAATTACAACATGTATTATAACTGCTGTATGCCTAGCCATTCCTCAGTCTTTGGGTATGGCATGCTAAAACCACAATGTTTGGTATGGCCAAGGCTGCAGAGAAGCAAAAAAGAAATAAAATAAAGCCTGGGGAATTTTTCGCAGGTATCCAACAGCCGGGAATCTTGTAAGTTTTAAAAAGTGCGTACAAAAGCACGACATATCCGTTGCAATGCGGAAAAAACTTCATGGCAAAGCTACGTATCATCTATAAACAATTCCATCACATTCAAAAAAATATAGGAGCAAATTCGTAAACTAAATGGCAGCTTCTCCCCTTTCACAGTTCTCTTTCTTACAGCCCCTGGTATGCAAACAGGTATAGAGGAACAAGCAGACATCTTAGGTGAACATTTCTGAGGCGTTTCCACTCTTCACACTACACAGAAAAGTTTTTAAAATATAAAAACACAGCGAAGAAACAAAGACTCCCAACAAGTGGCTGCACAAATGAAGCATCCAAAGTTTAATCACAATTCATCAAATAAACAGAGTTCTACCCGCTGCTGTGGCTCAGTGGTTAGGGCACTCAACTACTGATCCGGCGTGCCTGGGTTCGAACCCGACCGCGGCGAGGCGCCCCTGTGCTGTGCGATGTCAGTGCATGTTAAAGATCTCCAGATGGTCGAAATTATTTCGGAGACCTCCACTGCAGCACTCTTTCTTCCTATCTTCTTTCACTCTCTCCTTTATCTCTTCCCTTACAGCATGGTTCGGTTCAGGTGTCCACCAAGATAAGTGAGGAAGTTACTGCATCATTTCCTTTCCTCAAAAAAACAATTCTTAATTTTCACTTCCAGAGTTCTGTCTGCCAGCAAACAGACTGTGCCTAGCTCTGATCAAATTCATTATGAAATACTGGCACATCTTTTCAGCCCTCTGTAGAAGCACTTTTGAGATTTTTTAACAAAATATGGATGCCATGAAAAATACCCCAAGTGCGGACAAAGGCCATTATTGTACCATTTCTGAAACCTGGCAAACCACCAACCTCCCATAGCAGCTACAGGCCACTAGCCCTTACAAGCTGTCTCTTTAAATTGTTTGAAAGCGTTGTGAACATTGGGCTGATGTTTGTTCTTGTATCTTGTGAACTTCTTGACATCCATCAGTGTGGTTTTAAAAAATATTGTTCAACAGCTGACCATTTTGTCGGCCTAGAAAATACAGTCAGAGAAGCTTCCATACATAAACAACACTGCCTAGCAGTTTTCTTTGATATGTAGAAGACTTATGATAGCACATGGAGTTTTGGAATTCGCCATGACTTAGCAGACCTAGATATGCATGGAAGGATGCTGAACTGTTTAAAAGATTTTCTGTCTGACTGTTCATTTCATGTCTGCCTAGGTTCCACCCTTTCCAAAAAATTCGTTCAGGAGAATAGCGTACCCCAAAGGTATATTTTAACTATTACCCTGTTTGTCGTGAAAATGAATTCCATAGCTAAGATAATTCCAAAGTCCATTATGTATTCTCTATATATTAGTGACCTTTAAATAGCATGCACATCCTCCAGCCTATCAACCTGTGAGTGACAGATACAATTGACATTAAACAGACTTGCGGTCTGGGCAGACAAAAATGGGTTTAAGTTCTCCGCAAAAAAGTCAGTTGCTGTTCTTTTCTCACTCAAAAGAGGTTTGCAGACTGATCCCACCCTGCGCTCAAATGAAATTTACTTCCAGTAAAACAAGAAGATAAATTTTTGGGCATAACATTTAAGAAAAAACCCACATTCCTGCCACACATAAACATCGTCAAAAGAAACCTTCCCAATCTATGGATATACGCAAAGTACTGTCATGAAAACGCTGGGGATTTGATAGTACATGTCTTTTACAAAACTACCGGTCTGTAGTATGCTCAACACTAGACTATGGATGCGTTGTGTATGGATCCGTGAGGCCATCATATCTAAGGCTACTGGACCCAGTGCATAACCTTTGGTTTACGTCTCTCAACTGACACATACAGAACATCTCCCATAATCTCTATGTTGAAACCAATGAACCCTACCTTACAGCCAGAACTATGCTCACATGCACATATGTCCTGGAAATCCGTTTTTTGCCGAAACACCTCTGTTATTCCATAGCTACAAAGTGCACCTCCAGAACACTGTTCAACAACAAACCCTAGTCAGTCTGACCTCTGCATCTCCGCTTCGAGGATAGTTGCCAAACTTTGGGAATACTGGATACCCTTCCTGATGTCGCCTCAAGACATGACCCACTGCTCCCATGTTACAGCCTCCCCACTGTATGTGACTTTACATTAACACAGTTTCAGAAAAAACAGACACCATGCGACATACTACAGGAATATGTGAACTACTCAGAATTTTACCCTGACGGCTCAAAAACAGCAGATTACTATGTCGGAAGCACGGTGGTACAAGGAAACTGGCAAAAAATAATAAGGCTGCCAAACTGTGCATCCATTTTTACTGTCAAATGTTATGCTGTCTCTAGCTGTAAGCAGAATAATAAGTAACAGTATTAAAAACAGCATCATCTACACGGATTCACTCAGCATGCTCATGGTATTACATTCCAGAAATGCAGCCGAACCATTAGTAAGAAGCATAATACACAACATAGAAAAAGTTGCAACACAGAGGCATATGATAAAATTCTGCTGGATGCCGAGCCATATTTTAATAGATGGAAATGAAAGAGCCGACCTGTGGGCTGCAGAAGCTTGCAGTCATGAAATCAAGAAAGGCAGCATGTCCAGTAGAGACTGCATGAAGTGAATACATTGTAACTTGAGGCTAAATGGCGGACAACTTGGGATAATGAAGTAAACAACAAGCTGCATTTTGTAAAGCCTGTCCTCGTTAAATGGAAGACCTGTAAGCACCAGGAACGTTCTATAAAAGTAAATTTATGTCGTTTCCGCATAGGACAGATAATCTTGACACTTAACTTCCTACTGATGAAACAAGACAAACCTTTTTGTGAAGGATGTGGAGACGAGCTCACACGAAACCATATTTTACTATCATGCTCAAAACTTGAAAAATTACGAAAAAAGTACTTCACTTAACTTTATGATAAGCCCATTCCTTTTCATCCATTGCTACTCATGAGTAATAATGCAGTTGTTGACATACCTTACGTTTTTAGCTTTTTAAGAGAAGCTGGTTTTCTTGATAAGCTGTAAATGCCAACCCAGCATCTCACTTCTTTTTGATACATCTCAGCCACTTTCTCATTCCTGAGAAGAAGGCTGAGGTCTCTATTTCATTGGTTGCAAGCCTCGAGATCTTTGCCCAGCCAAGGATGGCTGCTGAGGTTACCTGACCTTCTTTGAAGCTTTTACCATTAGCCATTTCTCAAATTTTGTTCTTTATCTTCACTAGGTAGTACGGTATAACTTTCTAGGCCTTTTACACCTCCATTGATTTACACTTTTTTATAAAATCCTGCATAAAACAATGTTCTATACGCTGTGTTTGACGCATAATTGCCTTAGGTGCTTATGGGCCGCTAAACCCAACACAAAACAACACCCATCCGTCTGCCCGTCGATCGATCGATCAGCAGTATGCAGGTGTTCACTGCTGGGCTGGAGGTGAGCAGGTGCGATGCTGTGATTCACAGGCTGGCACAGGTCAGCTGCATGCACTCATGCGTTCAAATTATGGGGCACTTACTCTCGCTGAAATAAACATGAGTTTGTCGAGACCGTTTGTGCTATTTCGAATTAAACGGAAATTTGAATTAGCGAGATTTCATTGTTTTTTTTCTCATTTTTATTTCTTTAATTCATCTGCCTTCCTTGTGACATCAAGGGGCATGTGAAAGTATTCAGTATCTTAGTAATACCTGTGATTTAAGTATTATAGTAGCATATTTTTTTGGAGCTAGCCTTTTTAGAAGCGCTGGTCTTTGGAATGATGGTGTGTTCTCTTAGCTGATCAATTTTTTCATGGCTTCAAATGCAAATACAGTTTAGCTTCAAATTAGTTTCTTCTGTAGTGGTTACACTGATTAGGTAATACTTTGTGTCCATGCACATGACATTTGTCGCATATTTAACTGTAAAACCAGACTTGGCTTATAATACCTGATGTGTCATGTAAAAAATGTAAGCTTCAACTGTTGAGTTTGTAGCATTACGCTTCCAGTATTTCTATACACTGATTCAGGAGGACATGCTTTGGTTGAGTGGTGCAGGCAAGTATCCAGGATTTTTTTTTCTCCAGATTTTCGGTTGCATGTCTTAAACTTTGAAGTGGCACATAAACATCAATATACATGGATCACCACATGTGATTAGTCTACACCAGGTATGTAACTTGTAATTGAATTTTTGCTCATATGCTTTTCTGGTTTCAACAGCTAAACAGTGGCAGTGGTGTCAAAGTTGGCCTCAGGTCATATGAGGTAAACAAAATCACCGTGATACAATCGCTGCTTCATAGTTTTAATTTATTCCAATCTTACAACAGCCTGCTGCAAAGTTGGCATGACAACAAATGAATTATTGTAGTTTTATTATGTTTCACATGACCTGAAGTCAACTTGAAGCCATAGCCACTGTTTGGGTGTTGAAACCAAAACAATGCAAGAGAATAAATTGAATTATTAATTTTTCTGGGCACAAGCGAATTCCGTATGAAAATTTACGTTTACTAATCTCTTGCGCATCATTGCAATGAACAAACAGCCAAACATTGGAGTTGTATGCCTTAGAAAGTGAGGTTTCTGAAAGCATTCACATTCTGATGTGGCGTGTGTTCATCTTTTTACCGTTTTGCAGGCTGCTTTTACACCGAATGACATGGCAGTATCAAAGTGCTACATACCAAGAGAAACAACTGTGATCTTCTTGTACATTATAGCGGCTATTGTGCTGATTCTCTTTTCATTCCATGGTCGTCAAAGATTTTAATGAAATAAATTTTGTATGCTTGTTTGCATTATAGGGTTTAAATCTGTGTTACGATAGTGTGCAAGTTTTACATGTTCTCTGTTATGTGCCCTTGTGAATATACTTGCAAGTTTTTATTATGAGGTTCTTGGAGCAACCACAAGACATACGTTGCAGCAGTGTCTGCTGCGACCCAATAACCTCTCGTTGGTGTAAAGGCGCGTTCACACTGGCGAGTTGCGAAGGTGACGTGACTTGCTCTGGTCGACTCGCGACGGCCGCCGAGCGACGTGAAGTGTTCGCACAGACGTGTCGAGGTTGTGACTCACCTCTCAAGACCACTCCCTCAGAACGAGAATTCTCGGGGGAGGAGAGGAACCGCTCGCGTGCCCTCTCCTCCTTCAGCTTGCACATGGGGTTGTGAGCGAAGGAAGTAGTGGCCATGATCAAGTGTAATGCGACTTTGAAAGCCCACAAAGCTGTAGTGCACCTACCTGTGTATGTGCTCGGGCTTGCGGTGGTGGCAAGTAGCCAGCCATGCAAGTGTCTCCAGACATAGCGGCGTGTGCTCAACGAATGGCACTACCGAAAGTCAGTTTCGTCTTTCTGGCTGTCGTGACGTATTCGTGCTATCATGTGACACACTGTACCTCTTCTACCAGATATGGAGAAAAGGCCAAGGACACATACGCATCACCTAACGACACGTAGTGAGAGTAACCTAATCACAAAAAAAGCATATCGTTAATTGTCAGTCAGGAAAAATTACTTCCCTATATCACAAAGGCAGCATGCAAAATGTATGCATGACCTGTTTCTGTATAAATGTTCAAGACAACTCTGATGCCTCTTTCCGCATTTCAGCTTTATTTTTGTAGCTACATTACGGTAGCATTTTGAGCCTTCAGCGTTGCGGTGCCGCCCCGTGGCTACAGTGAACTGGAATAGGGGTAGTGTGCTCACTGGCCGGGCTGGAGTGCAGCTGCCACTGTTGCAAAATGGTGGCGGCGCTGCTGTCGTGTTCACTGTAAGAAAGCCGGGTAAGTGGTCCAAGCGTATGCGGGATAAAATGCCGCATTATTGCTGAAATATCATGCCTGCGTGGAGCAAATTAGCTCGCATCATGTGTGTTGTTCAACATTAGTGGATGAAGGTTCAATAAAACCTTCATCCGCGCGAACACAGGGAGAGTCAAGTGCGCGGAGTGCAGGTGCACAGCGGCCGCCACTTTGCGATCCCAAGAACTCATCAGCTCGAATTGTGGACTCGACGCTCAGCATCGTCCTATCAGCGCGACGTAAAGCAAATGCTTTGAGCCACCATTTCAGCTACGGTGTATCACTTTATTCCCAATTTTAAAGTAGACAAATATCTCTTCAGATCAATGCTAATGGTGGCTGTGAAAATTCACACATCCTTGCAGTTCACATCACGACTCGCTCACTCTTTTTGAATTGCATGTACCTACCCATCACTTTGAACTTGCATGCAGTAACTCATCTGCCATAGCATCAGCCCAAAGGTTTTCAGCAGATTTGAAGTGAAACAACACACGAAGCCCTTCAGCTTCACATGGGGCAAAGAAACTTATTTACATCATTTGAGATAAGGAGATAAGCTCCCAGGGAAAGCAACAGTGGCAGTAGTTTAGCTACGGCTCAACTTCAAGTGCTTGGCCCATTTACGTCTGCTAGGCCTTTCAGTGTTCACTCCTTTCACAAAAAAAGTGAAGCCTGACTACAATGTAAAACTTTACAATTTCCTTGGATAGATCTGCATGAAGATGGCAACCAACCTCTTTACACAACTTTGCTCTGACCACATCCAGCACATCAAAGATGCTCTCTGAATGGAGTTGGCTTTGGCTGAAGCATTCTGTGAAAAGGTTCTCAAGCTTCAGCACAAAATTGTGAAGCTGAGCGGAAGGGCAGATGAGTCCTCCCTTGTCGCAGTATTTGGTGTATCTTGCAAGCTGAAAACTGTCATCAGTGGCTGGCATAGTTAGAAGGCCCATGTAGCTTTCACATTTTGCCTTTAAGACACATTTTCGCGCTACATAGCCTGCAATGTGAAAGACTAGTCGTGAGTCACTCTTGACTACATGCTGACTATGATCATGACTCGTCCCAGCCTGACCAACCAGCAATTTCACTGTAGTTCCTGCTGGCATGTGACGTTCAGATATCTCAGCAGCGTCTTCATAGTCTACATCAAGCAAGGAGGCCAATATAGAATCTTCACAGTTTCCCTGAGATATACATTTCACCAAGCCATGAAATGAAAGGCAGTTTACTATGATTGAAAACTGTGTAGGTGTCGGGTGCTCATCGTTGCCAGATGATTGTCTTATGATGCCGAAAAGGTTCGCTAATGGATCTTGGCATAGCTTAGATGCCACCAAGTACTTATATTTCAGCTTTTCTGTGAGGTAAGTCAGTAATTCTAGACTGCTTGAAATCGTTACACGAAGACCAGTAGCAGTACAGTTGCTCATGAACCCACCGTCGCCCTTAGTACGATCTCCCACTAATCGGTGAATATCAAAAATGCTTTCAGCACAGCAACTTGAGACAAGCTTGGCTGCAGGGCTTCTGCTGGAAAGCGCGAGGTCACCGCTTGGATCAGCTGGTGGATTTTCCTGCAATAGAAAACAAATATTACATCAGATGCAAAAATAAGAGTTCCTAGAGTAGTGCAACTGTTGCCTCTGAAAAGCACTGTTTCAACTTGAGGTGGCACTATTATGTACGCCTTGCACCTATTCGCAAAAAAAATGCTAAATTTTCTTCCAGCCAAATAGGAACTTAAAGCTGCAGAATGCACCTGTAATCAGAAAATGCAATCATACTTACTTGAAAAAAATTTGAGTAGCAGATATGCTACCCCATTTATCCTCCAGATCTGTCTTATAAAGATGAAGTCCTTGAAGCACCTTCGCACCGCATAGCTGGAAGGCGTAGGTGACCCTCATTTTCTCAAAGTTGTTTGGCTGCAGATGGCGTATTGTAATTCCCAGTATCACCTTCAACATCACAGTATTAGAATCGATTTTGAAGGCTTGCTTCACGTGATCCATGGAGACCTACAAACAAAGATTAATGAAAATACACAAGTGCGTCAATCACGAGTACTCCTTCAAGGCCTCGTGTTGCTAAAACGCCAGTGCAAAGAGAGAATATATAGTGAAATTTAACTTAACGCGACCATCTGGAGTGTTGAATGACCCTCCAGAAGAGAGTTCTGCAGACACTTGATCAAATGGGGGAAATCTGACTCAAAGAATAGGCTTCTTGAAAGGTCCACAGGATGCCGCACTTTGCATTTCATGGAGCATGCACTGCCCCGTATTCCCATTATGTTCCACATCGTCCTATTCCAACTTTCCGCATCACCTTATAAAATGACAAACAGCCCACTGTTCTCAGCCAGTATTGTGGCTTCCGTAATCACTTCAGGAAGTATTCTACTTTTCATGTTGTTCCTGGTGGCAAAGCGGCCAATTATTTGGTTCTGTTTGCCAACAAATGGCACGAAAAGAATAACCATGCCATGGTCAGAAGGCACATGCGGCTGCTCAGCCGATGTATATCTTCCCAAATCAACAAATCCTTCAATAATACCGGCTTTCTTGACAGATAAATGCTCAGACAGCTTTACTTCATCAATTATCAAGCCACCATGCCTGTTGTATGGGTCAATGCCAGCAGTCTTGTCCTTTAGCTGCCTCAAAACGGTGCTATTAAAACCGAATGATGATTGGTACGAGACCATGCGGCACTTTAGAGTGGATTTGCTCGGCAAACACAGGATGTTTTTTCTCGGGTGCTCAAACAGCCTTGAACTTTTCATTTTCATTATACACTCGAACAGCCATTTTTTAGTGTATCAAGCACCTTTTACCTTTATCTTCGCAGCTGCAAAACACTGCTTGATAGCTTCCTGCTGTCTAGGTGGAAGATTCGATATTTGTTGCTCTAGAGCATCCTCTTTTAAAGAAGCAGCCTTCTGTATTTGCAAAAGACGATGTTGAGCGCTGCAAATGGTCTGCTAGTCGGCGTTTCTTCTGTGCAAGTGTTTTCAGTTTGTGTGCAGCTGAGTGAATGCACTTTTGGGTTCTCCTATTCATTCTGGACCCTTGTGTGAGCAGAGCCCGTCTGAAGTACCTACAAGAGGTGCACTGTCTACCTGAAAAAGTAAAAAAACGCCACAACTGTATGTAGGTTGGCTGCAGATCTGACTGCCCTGTAAAACTACATAAACTAAACTCCACATGCTCTGCAACATAAGAGAAAAAGATAAATTGAAATATGTCATTACCTACTACTGGAACGGTGGTAAGGCTGCTTCTGCTGAAGTAGACCTCATCATGGGTGATAGCGTGGTCTTTAAGGTTCCGAGTCCAGCAATCTCCTGCATATTTTTTACAATGCATCGCGCCACGACAGAGATGAAGAGCATCTACTTCTGTCAGAACGTTTCCAGCTTCCGCTTGTGAATTCACAGGCTTTTCCTTGAGTAGAACACCCCTGAAATACACTGTGCAATACAGCACTGAGGAAACGGGACGAAAAATAACTTTTTCCGACACCACTTCATTCTTTGCTTTTAGGACCGATGTGCAGTAAAACGCGTCGTTTTAGCCAGGAAGCACATGCTTTGTCCTTAACGCTGAAGATGCACTCAAGCTTTCTGTGTCTTCTCGCTCCAGTGACTCGGAAGAACAAGCAAGGGCGTCGGCTGGCACAGTGTCAGAGAGACTGTTCTGCCAGTTCCGTCACCGAAGTACCGTCAATGGTAGCAACTCTCGCACCGTCTGCACCTCCGGTATCTTGCCAACAGCTTTCACATGCTGCGTTGGATGTGGACCTTTGTTCGTCTCCACCTGACCGTTTTCTCTTGCTGGACTGTCTCTGCTGCGGCATTTTCTTTGACAGGTATTTCGGCAAGTTGGGCAAGAAGGTCGGAATCGCATCAGGTGTTAAAGCTGGCTTGCCACGAGGAATACGAACCTCTTCTTCTTGCATGACGTGGATGTAATCGCAGATGACGAAGCGCATCTCGAAGTGTAGCTCAAACACAGAACAACTGTCGTCAAGCCTTTTGTCCGAGCGACGCAGGTTTCTTTCCCTCTGCTCCCTCAAAGAAGCCTCCTACGGCATGTTGAAGAGGGCTACCTTTGGGCCATCTTTCTTGTAAGCATAGCCGGTATTGCAACCCGGCGCGAAGAAATGGTTCTGCCGACGACCCGCATTTCTTTTCCCTTACAGAACTCTTGCAGTCTATCCAGGATGGTACAGACTTGCCTTGAAGGTTCGTGGGACAAGAAATAATGCCCTAAGCACGCCACAGAATCCTCCAAAGCAAGCACAACACATACACAATGCCACAACGACCAAAAAGAATTATGTGGATTAGCATAGCTAATCCAGTATATACAAAGCGAAATTGAGATTGAGGTCTCCACTGACACACGGGGTTGTGCGCCTTTCCTTTCCTGAAAATGAATGGTCTTTGCAAAGTAGTCAACGCCAATGAACTCTATGAATGCCATCGGGCTCACTTGTTTTGTTTGAATTTTGAGGAAAGAAAATGGCACAGTAACCGTCTTACATATCTCGGAATCCCGAACCCGCCCGCTGTAAAGGAAGGAATAAGGGAAGGAAAGAGAAAATTGAAATTTGGATTTTGAGGAAAGGCGTGGCGCTGCGCAGCGGCGGAACACCTACATGTGGCTCGGTGCTACTAGTGGCGCATGCGCAGTAGTGACTAGGGAGAGAGAGAAACAGGCCACGGAGTCGGCGGCGGCCACCTGCGCCGTGCGTGACGTCACTCGTGCTCCGACATACGCCGGCTTGCGCGAAGCGCGGTGTTGACTAGCGTAGTGGAGCTTTTCGCTTCAAAACAACTCCCAAGCGCGTCAGCGTGTTGCGGTGGCTAGTGTTTGGAACGGTGGCGGTACCTAGCGGACAAGGAGGAAACTAAAAATTCTCGACACCGGCGGTTTCACCTCGGCCCATGGAGACGCGACGCAGTGAGCACACCACCCAATATTCTAGTGCATTGTACTGTGGCTGCGCCGCCACGCTGTCACGTGGTGCGGAGCAGCTGCCGGCGGCGCCGTGGCTGGTCACGTGACCAGCTGTAGCTACGCGTCACTCTAGGTTTGACCAGGGCTAAACCACCGCCAATTTTTTGTTAGAGCGAATGCTCTACTCTTCACACTACAACTCCCAAATTCAAGTTTGGCCTGCTGATTGCCTCTCACATGCCAGTCTATTCCAACTCTGATTCTATTCCAATTCCGACAGTGCAACTATGCAAACTCTGTCACATTTCTAGATCGCGGCGAGTCCTCGTACCTCTACCGGAGCAGTGGCGCAGCATTAAACGATGCACCACTGTACTGGCAGGCGGCTGCTTTCAACACAGCCGCCGGTTGGGTTGTGAAAACCAGGTTGCTCTTCCCGAGCAATGCGAGAAGGAATAGCTCCCCCAGCTTCATTTTTGCACAGATAGTTCTTCGGGAGGCTGTATATATTTCACTAGGCCTGCTGTTGTCTGAGTCATCTTCTTAGTCATTTTCATTTTTGCCGAGTTATTCTTCGTCCAGCGTCCCCCTCCTTTCCCCTACATGTGGAGAAGGAGAGAGGGGCAGGTGAAGATAGGCAAATCTTACTAAACACCGCCTAGCAGGTGGTGACTTCACACAGACGTCGACGCCGCCGGACAGTTTTCGCTTTCATCGCCCTTCTAATGCTGTTGCTTTGAAGAAGAAAACACGAACAAGAGAAAAAAGGGGGAGAATGAAAAAAAAGGGGGGGGGGGGGCACGCTGACTGCATACGCGCGAGTCGCTGAGCGCCCGTGAGTTGTCACTATGGTTCGCATGCACTACCACGCAGGTTGCACTGTCTGGTCAGCTGCCACCACCACTGTCGAAGACTCGTAAGCTGCCACCACCGCCGCGGGCGGCGCGTCGTCGTTACGGGGCGTAGGGTGCCTCAATCATGGCCGGTCTCGAGGGGAGCGCGCGCTCTTTCGTTCGGCCTCCGCACTGAGCACGCGGACAATGGGGGCTCGTCTATGCGAGTCGCGCTCTCCGCCGCCGCTAGGGGCGCGGTGACCCTACCGTTCGCCAGCGGGGGCGCGCGCATCGAACCCTAACCGTTCGCGGGCCACTCGCATCTGTGGCGGCTGGTGGTGAAAGCCCGGTTTCGCACTTCCGAGCGCTGATTAACGACAATCGGCGCCTCTGAGAGAAAAAAAAAAACAAGCTGAAGAACAACACAGGCATGTACCTAGATGGAAAGACGAACAACCCGGCGCCAACACGCCCCGCTGTTCTAATTTATTTTCATCGCGCTCGGGTAGAGTAGTGCGCTTTGGGTGTTGCAGCGACAACGGGGGCATGAATGACCACTTTCGGCGCAGTTGGCTCAGTGCTGCCTGAACTGCTGTGGAAGTGTCAAAGCACTGACGGTACAGCAGTGTGTGCATGGCTCCAGCTCGCGCCTCAGAGAGTAGCGCACTCCCACTCCTGCAGCTTCTCCGTGGCTGGGGTGGTCTCTGGGTACTGTACAGAAAAGAGTAGTCTTCGAGCACATTGCTGCGAGCCACTGGGCCGTCTCCCCATCCCGCACGCGCGCCTGCACTGCTGGGACCTCTTTCTTACTGGCCTCCCTGCTCTGACTGCTCGAACAGGCCGGCCTTGCGGCTCAATGTGTGCAGGTGCAAGGTCCACGCTGTCCGGATACTTTGAGTCACAGGTACCGATAAACTCGGCGGGACCACCTGTTGTTCATAGTTCGCAGGCGACCTTCAAAGGCAAGTTTACTACATGCCTTGCGTGCTTCGAACGAGCCGAGGTCACGTTGTACGGCCTCGACGGCAATTCGTCCATGGCTAGATATGCCCACTTCGCGCTGGCCGCGCTCTAGCCAGGATCGTATCGTGCTTTGGCGGATACGCAGAACATAACGTTTGCGAACGTTTAGGCGGGCACATGTACGCTTTCCTGATTTCGAGGACCAGCATGCACTCGTTGCAGCCCCGTAGACAGCGGGCCACAACATATTTCCGGCCCTCCGGCAGGCTTGCCGCAGGTGTTCCTAGGAGCCTGTATGGTAGTACAGGTTCGGATCTAACGGTGACGCCAAGGTACTCGTAATAGGTAATACGGTAATAATATGGTAATAATATGGTTATAGGTAACCTGAAGTATCGGATCACCTTTAGTTAAGGTCACCTCAGCACCGTCGTGTGGGGGCCCGAGAACTGCAGCACAGCGGACTTGGCGTTGAACTGGAGCCCTAGTCGCCCAACGTAGGTGGTGGATGGATAGGGGACCAACTGCTGGAGGGCGTCCACATTCTCTGTAAGTAGCAAGAAGTCGTTGGCATATGGCAGGCCTGGCAGGATCCAAACGTCCGGTATTCCATCGTAGTGATAGTGGAACGCTAAACCCAGGCCTGACTCGAGAAAGGCCTGTAACGTACATCGCATAGAGCAGTGGAGAGAGTGGGCAGCCTTGTTTGAGGCCCGTCCACGGACAGCAGACGCCGCTAACACAGTCATCTGTGTTGTCACTGTAGAGTTGGCACAACAAGTCAATCAATTCATTCGGCATTCCAAGGTCCGACATACATCTCAAAAGGGGTTCGTGTGGGACACTGTCATAAGCCGTGACAATTGTCTAGGAAGCAGCTCACCAGGCCTCGGATTTCTTGCGCGGGCGACGTCTATTATTAGTGTTACCACGAATAGGTCGTTCTCCAGGCGTCGTGTTGGTCGGAAGTCATTCTACAGCTCAGAGAGCGCACCCCACGCACTCATCCATCTTTTCAAGACTTACGCGAACAGCCGATACAGTGCACTCGTTATGTAAGCGTAGGTTTCCCGCAAGAGCCTTGCATTTCTTCCTTTCTTGGGCGGAAGGCTGACCCCTCCACCCTATATGAAGGAAGGAAGGAGCATCCCCTATGAGACGGGGTAGTGGCAGTGCCACCATGCTCGGATTTTTAGAGCGAAAGCTCTACTTCACAACCAAAGCTGCAAAAGCCGGGCTAGCGCTGAAGTCTAGGCCTTAATCTTGAATAAAAAATTATTGCCGCGACTGGGATTCGAACCCGCGGCGGTACGAACAGATCAGCTGCGCCGGCCACAGCACGAGAGCACCATAGGCTATCGCCGCAGACGATCACGCCTCGTGTTAAACTGCAACGCGCACTCGCGCTCTACACTGCACATCGTCGTCTTCATCAACTTCCATCTGCGGCGGGAACAGATCAGATCATATTAACCTCGAGCATAGCTTAGCCTAATATCGTCGCCAGACGTGCCGACGACTCAGCAAAGCAAAACCATCAGCCAATCAGGCTAAACACATGCTTTTGCACGTCTACTCGGTTTAGCTACGTTAAAACACTGCCAATTTTTTCGCATATATTTATTTAGGCAATCCGTCAAGCTTAATGGTGCAATCTATAAATTCGCCATTTTCTTTAAATACAATGTTTAAACCTGAAGTTGTAACCTTGCGTCGCCGCCCTGCTTTTGCGCCACCAATCTTCCAATCGCTTTTTTGCTGACTTCTACCGCAGACTCGCATGAACTTTGGGCCGCCGTAGTGGCTCAGTGGTTATGGTGCTCAGATGCTGTCCCGAAAGACGCGGGTTCGATCCCGGCCACGGCGCTCTCATTTCGAGGGAGGCGAAATGCTAGAGGCCCGTGTACTGTGTGATGCCAGTGTACGTTGGAGAACCCCAGATGGTCGAAATTTCCCGAGCCCTTCACTACGGCGTCCCTCATAGCCTGGGTCGCTTTGGGACGTTAAGCCCCCATAAACCATTAACCAATCACAAGAGCTTTGTTATCTCTAAACCCTGAAGGCCCCAGGAAAGGTGACTGTGCCTGAATCGATATCCGGGTCGATACCGCTACATTTTAGTATGAGATGTTCAGTTGCTTCTACAGATTTGCCACAGCTGCTCGTGTGTCTTCTTGATTAAATAATTTTGTAACTGTGTTCTGGCATCCTGATCTAGCATCAGAGAGGAAGGCACATGCGTCTTGAGTTATCTTAGAACGACGATTCCTTCCAGATTTGCCTTTTTCCAATTTCTATATAGTCGTACAGTTTGCTTCTTTTCCATTGAATTAATCCAGTGTTTACCTTCTGCGTTTTTTACCCTTCGCTTAAAGCATATTATTTCTCTGTCCATGTTTCCTACATACTTACTGGTTAGTTTCCTGGTCCTTTCTTGCCACTGTGAGCCAACGCTCTTCCTGCATAAGTATTTAAATACCATAGCTGCCTACCTGTTACCGTCAAATTTTCTCAGGCGTTCTTGATATAATATTTTACTCTGACCTTTTCGTGCTTCGAACAATGCTCAGCCCGTGTCCCCCTGTACTGCCTCGTTTTTAGTTTTGCCGTAGGCACGAAGTGCTAATATTATAAGAGTTCTCTGATTTATAGCTTTTTCAACTGAACTTTTGCCCTTAGGCACAAAACCGCATTCTCAAAAGTAAGTCCTCTGGTCACCAATATCATTCCTTTCCAAATATATCTCAGTACTTCATACTTGTTGCACCCTCCATGACGCTCTCTGTCTCATTAGAGCGGCATCTGTTCGCCCTTCCGCCTTAACAGCATGCTCGTTATTTTCCATGTCTGGCCTTCGTTTACCCATTCCCTGAGATATTTGTAATCTGCCAGTCTGGGTATTTCATGCCTTGTGCTGTAAGCACCTGATCAGTGGAAGCGTTGAACAGCCGCTGGAGCTTCCTCCGCCGCTTGATAGAGGGTGCACGCGCCGCGGCGGCGGAATGGACCATTTGCGGAAAAGCGAGCGCCGCCTGTCGTGCAAACAGAGAAGCTCCGCCGGTACCTTTGGTTGGAAAGGGGCTCTCGAGCAAGCATGCGCAAGGCAGCGTTCAGCAGCTCACGTGCGCTTGTTTTGTTGTTTTAGTGTTGTTTTTTGGCCGGAAACGTGTGTCAGCTAACGAAAGAGTACGATGGAAGAGGAACAGGGTGTAGCGAATTATTTTCGCGTTGTAGCCTGAAAAACGACCATGTGTGGCAATACCTGCACTCTGCTACCTCAACGGAACGCCGAATGACCAAGTGAAAATGTGCGTGAATGTGCGCCTATGCGCGGGCGAGTGTGACAGTATAATGGGATGCACTTTCCTAATGCGCACAGACGTTTACGTATGCGCTTCCTTGATAGGGCCGGAGTTTCTGCTAACTTAACACAACACCTTTCGCCTCAGGGCACACTTAGCTGATTATTAAAGGACCCGTTGTACTATCTCAATCCCGGCTCGTGCTGATACGGCAGAGCGTTGCTTTGCGTGCTAACGGGCCGCGGGAGCGTTAGAATGCGCGAATGTACGCGAGGCTGCGCTCGGCCGTGCCCCCGCTGTTCAGGAAGCACATTGTAGCATTAATGGTGAATGTTCATACTAGTATGTATCATTCGGTTTTCCTGCGTCGGTGGCAAAACTCTTCTAGAACGACCGAGCAGTGTGTACTCGGCAGTAAGCGCGAAATAAAGCAGCAACACCCGTTTCGAAACGTGCTGGATGTGCGCATTACTGGCCCCATCAACGGGTTCGTCTTTTGCGCCTTGTATGTCGTCGCGGCCTTTATTACGTACAAGTCTCGCTGTTGCAAAAAACGTGGTTAGCTTAGATAAATCGCGTTGCAGTTACATGTCAGTTCCGTGGAAGTTACAGCTCACATCAGTCGTCGCTCTACAGCGCAGGAATGCACGGCTGGCTCATGTTTTCCAACCAAAAACCAAACCGCCCAGAGAGGGCGCTGCCTGCGCCTTCACCACGCATGCGCAGAAACTTCTCCGCAAATGGTCAATTCGCGAGCGGTTCGCTTGCATGTGAAACAGGCTGGTGAAACAGGGTGGTGCACTGGTGAAGGAGGAAAACCGGTTTCGCTGCAGGTGCAGCCACGTGGAAAGGACGAAACCCGTGCACGCCAGCTGCAGCCAAGTTGAAAGGAGGCTAACCGAGTTCGCGGCAGCTGCACCGCGTCGCACCAGCCTCCGTTTCAAATGTCGGCAGAACCGTCATAAGTAACCTATGCGAAGGGTCTATACATATTGTGCACCTACCTCGCGTTTAGTTGAACGAAGTAAATCGGGGTTAATCTTGTTTCCCACGGTGTTCACGGAATAACGGTAATATATATGGCAGGATCCAATCGGCTGGGTATCGCATTAAAAATTTATTACGCACTGACGTTCTTCCGAGGGCCCGCAATTTCTTGAGAGTTTTCTAGTTTGGTTTGGTATATGGGGGTTTAGCGTCCCAAAGCGACTCAGGCTATGAGGGACGCCGTAGTGAGGGGCTCCGGATAATTTCGACCACCTGGGGTTCCTTAACGTGCACTGACATCGCACAGCACACGGACCTCTAGAATTTCGCCTCCATCGAAATTCGACCGCCGCGGCCGGGATCGAACCCGCGTCTTTCGGGTGAGCAGCAGAGCGGCATAACCACTGAGCCACCGTGGTGGCTCCAGTTTTATAGTTTGGAAAAGCCAAGAAAAATTAGGGAGTACTTGCTCATTAGTGTCCACCAGAGCGCAGCGAAACGACTACAAAGGAAAGGTATACAGCTTCTTCAGAAACTTCACGGTTGAAGAAAAACTAATGGTGGTCCAGAGGACAGACCCGGAACCACCGCTCATTCGGGGCAGTCGCTTTACAAACTGAGCTAACCAGGATGGCTAGAAGATGGTAGGGCAAGTCCGATTTGGTCAACAACTCGGAGCGGGAATATTGTTAACCCAGTGGAGGTAGGAAGTATATTGTAGCTAGGGGAAAAAAATTGGCTGACGGTTACCACGCTTATGTAACGCGGCATTCTGCGAGCAGTTTGCGGAACCATCGCCGTTGCGGCTCGCCTATCGCATCACGGTAGCGGGATGTCCGCGGTTTTAGTGCGCTAGCACTTATAGTGGCCATTCCCGCATTTAGCCTGTCCGTCCGTCCGTACGTCCGTCTGTCTGTCTGTCTGCCCGTCCGTCCATCTGTCTGTCTGTCCGTCCGTCCGTCCGCCCATCTGTCTGTCCGTTCGTCTGTCTGTCCGTCCGTCTGTCTGTCTGTCTGTCTGTCTGTCCGTCCGTCCGTCTGTCTGTCTGTCTGTCTGTCTGTCTGTCTGTCTGTCTGTCTGTCTGTCTGTCCGTCCGCCCGTCTGTCTGTCTGTCCGTCCGTCCGTCCGTCCGTCCGTCCGTCCGTCCGTCCGTCCGTCTGTCTGTCTGTCTGTCTGTCTGTCTGTCTGTCTGTCTGTCTGTCTGTCTGTCTGTCTGTCTGTCTGTCTGTCTGTCTGTCTGTCTGTCTGTCTGTCTGTCTGTCTGTCTGTCTGAAAGCGGTTTTGAGACAACCCAGCAACCCAGTCCCATCCATTACAGCACCTACTATAAACGGGCAGTGGCGCATCACTTGACCGCTGCACCACTGCGCCAGGATTGGTAGGAAGTTTCCCGGAGACCTCTGCATGTAGACAATGACCAATTCCGCATAGATGGACATTAATTAACCCATGATCGCAATCCGAACAACTGGCATCCGCGAACACTCAATCTGAACACGGGAACCGAAGGGAAAACCGAAGTGGTAGCGCACCTAATTCGCATTTAGCCTTACTACGCAAATCGAACGTCATTTTTTTTTCTTTGTCGCGGTGTTTTGCGCGTCGTCGCGCACAGTGTGCCATGGAGGCCGCGGACATTGGGCACCCTAAAATGATTCCTTTAATGATGCCAAAGCGGATGCCACGAGGAGCAGCACTCTATGGAAGCGCTACTTTGCTATGTTGTGCACAGAGGGCGCCACGGATCCGGACTAGGCGCTCAGTCATTTTAGGGTGCCTCAATGCGCCAGCGCCGCGGAGGTATAGCGTCGTCTCTGGCACTGCACCGCTCAGTTTCAAAACCTCCGGTCTTTCAATCGCACTCCGTGTTCTCTATCGTGTACGTGCCCTGAAAGGCACACTGAGGAGAAGTTGGCCTGTATCGATAGTGTACCGAGTTGTAATCACAGAGAGACCGATTTCACCGAAAACGGAGCTGTTATAAACTAGAAAAGAAAAAAAAAAACGAAATAAAGGTGTCGCCATCACCTCCCGATTTCGCAACTAAAATCCGTGCGTCGACGGCGATTTTTTATTTATTTATTTTTTGCGCGGATAGCAGATGCTACACTAGACCGCCATTCACTTTAGAACGGTGAAAACTCGTCGTTTTCGTTAATGGCAGTAAGGACGTCATGAGTTTTAATCGACTGGCAGGAAGATTTTTAAATCCAGTTTTCCCAGCAATAAGTGCCTCTTCTTCTGCCTGACAAACGTCAACAAAGCAAGGAAAAACCAGATCTTTTTTTTTTTTTCTGAGTACCGCAGCAGTGGCCTAGCGGTTCGAGCATCCGACTCGCATGCGGGAGGTGCGGGGTTCAATCCCCAGTGCCGCCGGGTACCCACCGGTGATACAGTTGGTACAAGCCTTCCCCTGGCCTGGTGCTCGACACGGGAAATGGGTCTTTGGCCGCGCCATGTGTCGACGAAGATACCTTGTGCCACGAGGATCTTTGGCCATAGCTGCCCTTGCGCCATAAAAGTTCATCATCATCATCATCATCTTGCAATGTTGATGGGACTGTATACCTATCCAATATTCGTCGGTGGAGAGCACCAAGTTTTTTCTTCATTTGTGGAGAACGCTGGAACCGCAGCAAGTTCAGGCTACGACTGGCGGCTCGGGTGCTTATGCAGGAGCTTTGTCGATTAGTTCAGGCTGCCGTCACAGAAGGACGTAGCTGACGCGCACTTGCGTATCGGGCGTCTGCTTCGAGTCAGGCAGTTTGTTCTGCCATGGTTTCGAACAACAAAGGGCAGAATGCTCCACAACGTGGAGTGGAATGAGCTTGTGAAATAAAGCAATTTGTGAGTTTTTGCCAATAACCGTTTATCGCTATACAGCCTTCTACTGACCACACTGACGTTTTTCACGTGTGCGTTATGTCGCAAAGGCCACCACGCAGCCTTGACTTTTTTTTTTTGACAGACAGCACGCAGGACACCTTTCATATTGAGCCCTCCCGCCTGCTGGGCTGTTTTGCGTATTGAAAGCCCTGCTCGGGTAAGCTAAGAAGGGAAAAAAAATGGTTTCGTATTTTGTGATGGAGTTCTCGGCTCTCCGCATGATATTTGCTTTCATATATTCAGCCGGACGGCAACGAACCCTGACGTTGCTGTAGCTATAGTAGGATATAGATTTAGAATAAAAAAACAAAAAAAAAAAAACCGCAGCTGGTAGCACTGGGCCATGGTCCGTGGTATTGCTCCAATGGCCAATCATAATAGTAAACGACGTCAGCTTTTTAATGTTTGACCATACTAAGCAAACCAGGTATCAAAATTCTAGGGCTAACAATTTTTCCTTGTGATTAGCTTCTTGTTTAGGTAACCAGAAAAAGTTGTTACAACGGGCTACTTTTTTGTCGTGGAAGAACTTGTGCGGCAGTCCTTAATGTGGGCGGTGATTCACTGCAAACTTAAGCTGTATCCGACTGTGCAAAGTTTTAGCATTCAATTTGAGTGCGTCCTAGCACATATGAGCATCACCACACTACTAATCATCTATAGCGCGCGAAACCCTGCCGATCTGTTACTGTTCGAAATTCACTGGACATTAAACCTTTTTAATCTTTACATCTGTCTACCTGTGGCTTTCGATGTTCCCCCATGTCTGTGTCGGCTGTCTCCGCTTTGACTCAACGTGGCGAGCGGTGAAAATGTCGGAAGAAAGACAGGAAGAAATCGCTCACGCGTATTTTCTACGGTTACCTGAAACTGCATAACTGCGGCGAATTTTGAGCACGCAGGTGCGTGTGCAGTTAATAATAATAATAATTGGTTTTTGGTGGAAAGGAAATGGCGCAGTATCTGTCTCATATATCGTTGGACACCTGAACCGCGCCGTAAGGGAAGGGATGAAGGAGGGAGTGAAAGAAGAAAGGAAGAGAGAGGTGCCGTAGTGGAGGGCTCCGGAATAATTTCGACCACCTGGGGATCTTTAACGTGCACTGACATCGCAGCACACGGGTGTGCAGTTACCTAATCCGTATTGCGAACAAACGCGTGGGTGCAATAACTAATTGCAGTACATAAATTTGCTCATTTATTTTAAACTTTTTTGTACTAATGCAAAACGGTGTTGTAAATCTTCAATCGCGACCTCAGTTGTAACGGGCAAAGCTAAATTGGAGTAATTTCAGTTGCAAACGACGGAAGCGCCTTCTGCTGGTAGCGTGAGAAGCGTAACAGTGCAAGAAAAAAAAAATGCGCACAAAGTTCATTGACACTGAGGTGTCGATGACCCTTGCGACGCAGAATCCCCCGCCTAATATATTTGCGCAGATGTGGGTTCACACCCACAAACTTTTGCGAATCGTGCGGGGGAGTTGAAGCACTACAGCATTACATACCGGCAATTCACACTTCAGAGGAAAACTTACCAGGAGGTGCTCCTCGTGGGATAGGGCCTCATTCTGTCAGTTCCAGTTCTTCTCTCCTTCCGTGCGAGTGCCAGGGGTTAAGCATTATTGAACCCGGTTTGTATCTTCACGACTTAATCATTGCAACCGGCAGATTGCCTTGTTAACTGCATACTGAAAATTGTTCCAGATTCCGTCACATTATTATTTGTTTTTGTTTTCATTACTTCTTTCCCAAACAACTTTTTGATTCTATATTTCCTCTTCAATTGTTTATCTCTCTTATTTTAGTCTTGATCATATCCGCATAAAGCCTCCCTTCACCTCTCAATCTCGAATATCATTTCCTTTGGAACTCATCACCAAACCCTGCACCCCCCCCCCTCCCTTTTAGTTATGTGCCATGCGAAAAGAGGCCAACATCACCACTGAGGCTAATTTCGATGACGTATTCTGCGAATATTTTGAGTTTCCTAGACTGCGTGCATTCAGCCATCCATGAAATTTAAAACATGCGCGCGTAGAGTTTTCACCTCGCTCCTAAGACATCCGCGAGTACAAGACGTCTCAGCTAGCTAAAGACAGCGTTGCTTCACCGAAACATCCATTGTTTGCGGCTTAATAAAGGAGAGGCGATTTTCTTGCAACACTGCGGACGTGCACACACACATACGGGGGCAACGCCAAAAAAAAATAAAGAGTGCGCGTTGCGAAAAAGTACATGTTTATTGGTTTTTATGTCACAGTTTTTCTGCTCCATGTTGTCAACAGGTGCCTAAAAAATGCTTATACCTTGACATGAAAAACAGACTGCGCGCCTGAAATTTCCGTATGCGTTCATAATCGGAAAAAACAGGACATCTACAAACACTATTCACAAAATATATATTTTACAAATGCATCCATTGTCGCTGACTGTGGTTTGCGGCAAGAAGACAAGTCAGTTTCGATACCACCGCGTGACACCATCGATAATGCATAAAAACCTATGTACAGAACACAGTTTTTTTTTTTCGTTTTTGCACTCTATAGTTCCTCTTAATACACTGAGCCTCGAGTAATGGTTTGGAAACTCCCAAAAAACTTTATTTGCACCAATCGCTGTGTCTTTCGCGTTCCGCTCAACCGGATGCGACAATTTATAATCTATTTTATATAATACCGCGTTTGAAGACACTACTTGTCTGATTTGTCCGCAAAAAATAATAAAAAGCGCTATGGACGATCAAGTTCTCATCAGAGCCGTCACAGCCCTTTATCGCGACGCCATGTTTCATGCCGCATTCCTGTTCTTTCGTGGGCAAACCAGGCACGGTATGCGTCGGCGAACGTGGTACTAAACAAAACGAACGACACAATAATCTGAGCGCGATCGGCGCTCGACAGGCGTAGCGGTCCGCGCAAACCGTTTTACTTGGGAAGTCTTCACTTAGTCTTACCAGACCCGGTACGCAGAGTCACCTCATTTACTATCACTAACGCCGTCGCGTTCAAATGCCACTCAGCTTGGCATGCATGCTCGGCGTGCGCGCCCTACGGCCACAGGCGTAGAGTTGGCTGCTGCACGCGCGTTGCTTCAGTGAGATACCGACCCTTGGTTTTTATTAGCAAAAACGCCCAAAAAGGAGATTAAAGGAGGAGAGGTTCAGTAGCCAAGGCAGTGATTGACTATTTGCTATGAAAAGACTTAGTGCACGCCCGGAGAAGGGAGAAAAAAGCCCTGTGCATGCGGGACAAGTGCTCTGAAAAACACAATAACAGACGTTTTAGTTCCTCCCGTCGTCCGAGAAACTGCCCTCGTGTGTGTGTATATATATATATATATATATATATATATATATATATATATATATATATATATATATATATATATATATATATATATATATATATATATATATATATATATATATATATATATATATATATATATATATATATATATATATATATATATATATATATATATATATATATATACGTTCGCCTAAGGGATTCTGCTTAAGTACAGCCCATTGAAAAAAGGATGCGACAGGCTGTGGCACAGCTTGAGCATGTCGTCTCACCTGTTCGTGCTTAACATTTTGATTTTCCAGGATTGCTTCCTTCGCCGCACGGCGTGAGGCTGTGAACAGGAACCGAACTTTAAGTGTGACGACATTAAAAGCGGCGCAGCCACGCCGCGTTGTGCGTGGCGCGTTTCCGAGAGATAGTCTTTTTCCGCGGCAAACTATAATGACTAGTGAAAGGAGAGTGACGCCCTCCGCAAGCTACATCGAATACCGAGCTTGACAGCTGGCACAAGTAGAACCGTGAACTTTCAGTGCCGGTTAGATAGCTGGAGTGCTTCTGCGTATGCCTGGGATTCATTTGTACGGCTGCCCTGTTGACGAAATGGTGGGAGCTAAACTTGGGCGCGACTCGTGGTCTGTGCATGCGACTCGGGCCTTTCGAAAAGATGTACCTGTACATTTGCGCACTCGTTTGGCGATAAGCACTGGCCCTTTCCGCGCCTCTGTCGTCTGGGGACGCTGCCCATATACGACACCATGCATCAAGATCGTTTGACTTTGGGAACGAAAGCTAGACTGATCAGTATCACGGAAGGGCGTTCGAGCGGTGGGACTGCTTTGGCCAAGTTAGATGTGCTAACTCTTACAGGAGCCAGTACAACAAATTTCCACGTAAAGCAAGTTTTAAAGACGCTTGCATGGAGGGAGAAAGAAATGGACGAGTAGAAGCTTAGAGGTTAGCCTCGCTAATGAACGCCTGTAACAAAGCATGTATAAAGAAATGCGTAAAAAGTAAAGGATTGCTACAGCCGTGGCGCATAGTTGACTGCAGAATCAAAAATGCAGCTGTCATGTTGTTTCTTGAAAACAACGTGTCAAAAACTGACAGTGGATGGAGCAAGGCCCGGAAAACTTCACCATAAAGTGGCAATATTGTCGCCCCACATAAACTCAGTAACTCCACCCTCACCTCACCCACTTGCTGCCGAGGGCAACGTACACCTCTGCACCATCAGGAAGGAAAGTTAGGACAGTTCTGGCTACGGCCGATGTCACCGACAGGTGCGCACTCTTTTGGGAAATAAGTTCACAAACGGCGCCCTCGGTGGCTAACCTTGGGGGAGCAAACGGCGCTTTGACTCTGGCTTTGAAGCCAGAATTATCAGAAATGCCGCGTCGTCGAAACGCTTGACCCTACGTAAGCTGTTTAAAGGTCACACGGCGCTCTCCTTCGACACTGTCCGCATGCAGGGACAAAACTGGGGCGGGGGCAACGAATGAGTCAAGCCTGAAGCTTTGTTTTGTCACATACCCAAATCACTTGGGCGGAAAATCATGGTATTTGTGACACTATTCTTTATATAACAAATTTAGTCATCAATACCGCGTGTGCGGGTTGCCGACTGCTATAAAATAACTTCGGATTCTTGTCATAATCTCGATAAGAATTCAGTGAGGCGAACGTACTTAGCACCCAAAGACAAGAGCGACAAGAGAGCGAAGGAGGGGTTCCGTTTTTCATCTTTCGCTGCCTCCGTCGTCCGCATAATTTAACGCCGTTTCTTAATCGTTTTTTTTTTTGCAGCGACGGTGCTGGAAAACACGACGTAGCATAGAAATGTATTGGACTGCTCCACTTTTGAAGCTATACGTCTAACTGAAGCTATTTTTCCATTGAATCTACGAATGTGAACCGGCAACTGCTTAGCCCACATGCATAACCACATTGAATTAAAATCCACATTTTGTTGCTCGTAAAAGGGTAAATGCAGCACCACTCTCCACTATTTCAATTTCAATATGCAGGTAACGCAGTTAACCTAAACGCCAGAATTCGAAGAACTCCGTGCTACATTAAAGACAAGGAATGTGATTTCCATATCCTCCTAAACAATAGGCTCCGAGCAGACAGTGAAGACACCCGAGATAAATTGAAGATGGAAGCCAGAACATCGTGTTGACGTAAAGCAAGATACGATAGAGTTCTTTCAATGGTCTTTCCTTCCTATAGTTTCAATGCAGGAAGCTACGGTAGCCGGGAACTGTGCACCACACTTGCATGGGCATCCCAGCAGGCACCTCCATCGCAGCCTCCACCGCCCGAAAAGAGAAATGAATCGAATGTCCGCCAACTATGGTCTCGAAAGTTCTTTAAAGAGTAGCATCACTCGGAACGCTGAAGCTGCGTTCCTTCAGGCAGAATGCGCAAAGAGAGCACACTTTTTGTGCCGGCAGTCAAGCGTCATTTTCAGGGAACAAACGAGAGAGACGTCATGACAAAGCGAAATTTAAAACGGCGCATGAGCCGATGATAATAGTCCACCCGTAACAGTGCCAAGCTATCAAAAGCCGAGGCATACAAACACGTCATTACTTTGTGCACAAATGACAGTAAAAAAAAATCAGGTCGATTCCACGCACACGATGCAAGGTTCTAAATATCGACAACCTCGGAAACAGCGGCGTACGTTAGCATCAATATATATAACGTCGTGTCCGCGTGCCGATATAAGCGCCAGACATCGTATACCATTGTCAAGGGCAAGATGCAGTTCAGTTCCAAGCTCTTGACATGGTCATAACTGTACAGATGCGGAACTGTCGTTTGTTCATTGCACTGGCACACACTGGCGCACACCGGGCACACTGGATAGCTGGAGACGCGCACCGTTCACACCTGCGGCGCAGCGGCGTCGTACTCGACGGGGCTGCCTTCGCGCGGTCCCGCGGCGGCGCCGAGCAGCCTCGGGTGGAAGTAGGGGTGGAACTTGAGGCCCGGGTACGCAGCGGCGGCCGACGTGCGCGGCGGGTACAGCGGTGGCCCGGGCGAACTGGCGCTGGGGGCCGCGCGGCCTGTCGCCGTGGGCGACGTGGGCGGTGGCGGACACGGGGAGCGCGCCGGCGGCACGGGCGCCGGCGTCGGCGCTCCGGCCACCGGGAAGGGCGGGAACAGGGTGCGCGGGAAGCCCAGGTAGAGGCCGGGCAGCGCGTGCAACTGCTGCTGCTGGGCGTTCATGAGCGCCGTCAGGTCGGCCATGGCCATGGGCATGGCGGGCATCTTCCACGGGGACGCGCCGTTGGCCAGCAACAGCAGCTCGCTGCCCGTCGGCAGCCGGCCCAGTGCTGCTGCGTACATGCGCGAACGCTCAGTGCCACGTGGCGAGGGTCGCGCAACCGACATGATTCTCAAGGCACCGCGGTCATGGTGCTTTGGTGAAGCCTTCCTAAAGCAGCTATCCTATGTATGGGGGATGTAAGAATGACCACGCCGTCTTAGAAGACTGAGGGCGGCTGTGAACAAAAACAAAAAAAAAGGCGCTGCATTGGTGACATTTGTGCTGTACGCCAAGAGCCCGCCCTTAAGATGTTCCCTTTATCGGGAGCCAGGAGTCCCTTGGTACGAGGCCCTGGCTGTAAGGTGGGTGAAGAAAAACATCCGACCTCAATTTTTTTATTTTTTTACGGCGGCATCCAGTGCTTCGGTCGCAAAGCGTATCACCGCAGGTGAAGAGAGGTCGGCCCGAGAAACTTGTGTCCCGCCTGCCGCTCCACACCAGGGGAAAGGGGAAAAGAAATATGTACAGAGAGCGGATGGGAAGTGATGATGTCAGAATACAATGAGTTGCATGCTGTGCTGAAGACGACGTACTGCATCGAAAATCGATGTTCTTCTGGGAAAGCGGTATTCCGAAACTTCTATTTTAACGTAAGCTTCTTCAATTCCTTATCTTCAAAAACAAGTTGCACCCGAGAAGGGTGCAGTTATTGAACGTTCCTCGTATTTGGTCGTTCCCTACTTGGCTTTTGAAAGAATCACATGCCCGAGCATTCCGATTAGGGAAATGTGCCGTCTGTCTGCCCCTCAGAGGGTAGCGTGGGTGAACACGCTGCCTTCTCCTCTCCTACGAGAAGGCTGGCCAATGATAGCATTTTTTCAACTAGCGCAACACACGCCATTGAACGAACAGTAGTGAGGGATTCCACTGAACACAGGAAAAAGATGGCAGGAGAGTTATAGGGTTCCTTTTAAGCAATACAATTCAGCCTTTCCGCAGATTCGTAGGCCTGGGGCTGCGTCTGTGCGCCAGCTAATTTGTATCGCGACAAGGCAGAAGACCTCTAAAAGAAGATGCATGCAGGCTCACTACACACACGAGAGGCGTGGTGATCTGGGTCGTTTGGTGCCGCAGGGAAGTAGGAAAAAGTGCAAGAACTGGGCAATACTGCGAGACAAACGCGGGTGTGTTAGTCTCGCATGCATATCCATATTTCGTGCTGTTTCCTACTTCATGGAACACACACAGCACAACGGACGTTTAGTATGCTAGAAGTTTCACAACGTACCGTAATGCAGAAAATGAACCGAACTAGACGGAAGTAAACTGGTTCCAAGAGTCAAAGTGTGCTTGCTCGCGTACTGTTTGTCGCAAAGTGCAGACGACCGCGCAGGCAGTGCAACACTTCCTGAACATCTGTTTTTGACGGTGGTTACACCAGTAGTAGTGCATTGAAAGCCTTCTCCACTCAACCCCCTTCGATTCTGCTGCAGCTGCTGAACCGGTGTGACAGAACTAGCGTGTGCAATGCCCGTCGTTTAACTATATGCATGGGCGAAGGCTAGCGGCCTTTTCTGCGGCATTAAGTTTGACTGAAACAACGCAGCGAGATATGGAAAGAAAAATGATAGCTGTAGCGTTAAGAGACCGGAAGATAGCAGAGTGGGTCAGGAATCAAAAATGAGTTAAGGACGTCCTAGTCGAAATCAATAGGAAGAAATGGGCTTGGACAGGGCATGTAATGCGAAGGCAAGGTAACCGACGGTCCTTTAGAGTAACGGAGGGGATTCCAAGAGAAGGCAAGCGTAGCAGGGGGTGGCAGAAGGTTAGGTGGGCGGATGAGATTAAGACGTTTGCGGGGATACGGTGGCCGCGGCTGGCAAAAGACAGGGTTAATTGGAGAGACATGGGAGAGGCCTTTTCCCAGCAGTGGGCGTAATCAGGCGGATGATGATGATGATGAAAAAGGGTGACTAGACTGGTGTGGCGTGCGTTTATTTATTTTTATTTTACTCCTTCACAGTCTGACTATTAATGTGAAGCTTTTGAAGTTCCTTGTAACGGATTTATTGTTCAACATGGATCATTACGCGATGTTCAGTGAAGGAACTCACAAGTCGAGCATAAACGATTCACGTACCACCTGCAGTTGCGAAGAATTGGTGCTCCGGCGGTAGATCTCCGGTCATAAAGGCCCTGAACGGCGAGTGTCGAAAAGCATGTTCCCGGAGCAAAGTCTCCACAGATTCACTGAAAAAAAAATCGAAGAAACTATATTAGTGATTGCTGTTATTAACCTCCCGGAAATCAACGTTCAGAAATGATGCTGCTATGCTTGTGATTTGCATCAGTGATGTTCCATTCGGGGAATTTTCCCCCTTCCAGGGAATTTTTGGTCTAAAACCGGGCCTTAGGGGATATTTCGGGAGTTTTAAAGGGAAGGAAATTTTTTACGCTCATGATTGTACATACTGGATCGATAAACTCCTGCAGTTAATGTACGACATCTGTGACGCTGCGGAGGTTTAGGCTGTCTGCCGAACATAAAACATTAAGAAGGCGGTTCCATCTCGCGTCTCTTCTTGGGCGTCCTTATGTTCACCTCACTAATGCTTCGTCCCTTTCCACTTTTCCTCTCCTCTGTTATCTCCCTCCCTCTCCCCCACGCAGCCCCGTTGCGGTGACCCCTTCACAATCCCCCTGCTCTCACCATACTCCTCCCACTAAGCGCATTCCTTCCAACCTAACCTAAGAATGTCGGGAATATAGCCCTGTCTCCTGTGACTTGTTTATCACGGGGCTGCTACATCAGGGAAATGCGATACGCTTTGCCGGTCACCTTTATAGCTTGCAAGTTGTCAACTTAGGCCTTCCTTTCGGGGATCTTACATGACATTGCTACCTTTACTTTTTTTTTTTTACAGTTCCCGAAGTTAGGATTTCGCTCTATGCGATGGATTGACCAATTTGGAAGCTCTAATAAGAACTGAATTCTGGCTGACTATTAAGGTTGAAACCGGATTCTTAACTTTTCCTCTTAACGCGTAGCTTTAGGTGGTGATGGTATAGGAGGACGTTCTTGCGGGCTAGTTGGTTCATAGTTCCACAAAGGTTAAAACTGCGCAAAAGACGAGGACATAGGTAAAGAGGAACACAGAGGAACAAAGAGGAACACAAAGAGATGGTGGTGGCGGTGAACTTTTCTCACGGCTTGCCTCTGCTTGAAATACATGGTCGTGTGCGAAAAAGAAAACAAACACATGCAACGAGCAGCAAATTCCTGCGCTTTGGCTTTCACCCTGACGAAGTGCTTGGATTAATGAAGAAAAAAAAACTATATTATTACGCAGGGAAATATGCAGGAATTTTCCGAACTGCTCCAGGGTAAAAGCGCTCAGAATAGAGATTCGTAAGAAAAATTTTGACTACGACGTGGAACATCGCTAATTAGCATTTTGAGCTGCATTCTCGCAGCAAGTGCTCACCACTTCGCACGATCACGAGTCTTACGCTCATTCCTTACACCGTCATGAACTGGCAGTGCACGCGAAACATCAATCACTCGAGTACGGTTCCTAACCAAGGCATTGCGGCCGCACAGGCCACGGTTGCGAGAGTGTCTAACTTTTTCCAGCTGTTTTTTTCTGTCACTATTTCTGCACCAAAATATACGACCGGCTCTTAGTCTGCGAAGTGTTTGTGTCCTTACTTGTGGTTATCCCGTCCTCGAGTGTTCTGTCTTTTTCGATCATTTGAGTGAATGAAAAATCAGTATTTTTGGCAGTGCTGGTAGCGTTTCATTTTATTTTTGTTCAAATAATTCAGGTAGCTTGAAAAAAATATCATTTCTGAACTATGATTGATGTAAAAAAATCGGCAGAGACGCATAAGACTGCGGGAATGCGAACCAATGTTGGATGCAACACGTAGACATTTGGTTGCGGTTTGCGAACTGAGTTTGTTTCAGGCGATGATTTTATTATATTTATTTTCGAAGTATGAAACCACCCACACACATACACACGCTCGTACGACTCCACCTGGAACGCTGTACGACTAACGGTTGCATCACAGTTTTGATACGAAAGTCTGGGAAGGCATACAATTGAAGGTGCCTATGCCTTCGGTTATAATCCCTGTCGCAAGCTAGCCTCCAACTTGACTAGCACATGTAACCTATATGCGACAAGGAATCGTATATGACACCACCCCCAACGCTGTACGACCAACGGTTGCGTAACAATTTTGGTACAAATGTTGGCGGGAAAATTCGCGCTACATATGGAGGTTAGCATTGGAGAGTATATTTAGACTAACGACATTTATAGGCTTGTCTACAGTGACGGTGCTCGGCTTGCTGTGTGCGTCTTACGGCAGCTTGATGACGTCGCCCTATATTTGTTACCATAGCTGGGATTATCTGTACCATTTGCGAGCGAGCGCGCACACGCACACACACCGCCCGCTTTTCTGGTAATGGGACTAGTAATGGTTTGGCATTAAAAAAAAAGTGAAAAAAATGGGCACTTTGTTTAAGCCTGAGCCTCATTGCGGGCGGTACTGAATTCATAACGTGCTATGACCTTGCTTCTGCCTATCAAAAAAAAAAAATGTTGCCTTAACTCATGCATTTTGGTTAGCAGTAATACAACTACGCTTTAACTTCACTCTGAGCATGAGGACCATGGAAGAGCGCTTTAAAAACCTTCTTTGCCAAAAAAACGAGCTATGAGCTTATCCATGCCAAACAACATGCACTGCATGCATGCATGCATGCATGGGTGCACATTCAGAGGGATGAATTCTTGCTCTGCTTACCCTTCTAGGTCTGTCAGTCTTGACGAATCTCTGAAGCCCTTTGCGAATGGATTGCTGTCTATTTTTAGCTTCGTTATCTGAAAAAAAAAACACAGAAACGCTGCTTTATTAGATCTGCCGAAGGGCGTGTGAAATTTTATGGAGGAGCATTGCTAAGTGTCGCTGCCAGAACACACACGCACAAAAAGGAATTTTCTTATTTCTGCCCATCCTCTGCAAGAGTATTTTCGAACCGTTGCGCTTATGTAGGTGAAATATTATGCGCTAGCAAGTGCAGCGTCAGTAGTAAATTGTTACTGTTGTCATCTACAAAGAACGTATCGGAATTCAAGCTTTTTCACATTCCATCTGATAAAGCTCAGATGCGGGATACGCCTGTCTCGACTCGGAACACAAGAGTCTGGAGCAAAGTGCATGCCCAAAGGCTGTGCACACGGGACATCAAGATGTAATCTAACCCCTACAAACACAAATATTCGCAACTTGAGTTTTGTGTTGTGTTGGGTTTTATGGCACATCGGCAGCTAAGGCCATCATGCGGCAAGCACAAGGTATAGGGAAAGTTTTCTGCGGAATTTCATAAAAATGTGGAAAGCGATCGGTGGCGTAGAGGGCGTAAAAAGTTTGTACTACCTAGTAATAACAGAGGAAAAGAAATTTAGAAATAGCTAATGTTAAATGCTTTAAAGAAGGTCAGGAGCCTCAGCAGCTATCCTTGGCAAGGCAAGGGTCTCTAGGCTCCCAACCAATCAAATATAAAACCTCATTTTTCTCAGGAATTAGAAAGTCGTTTAGGTGCATCAGGTGGAGCATTGGGCCCTGATTTACATTTTTTTGAAGGAAACCTGCTTCTGTTAAAAATCTAAACACACAAGATATGTCCACAACTGAATTATCACCTAAGAGCAGCGCTGGGTGAAAAGGAATGCATTGATTATAAAATAGAGAAAAGCACTTTTTCCTTAGCTTTTCGACTTTCGTGCATGAGTATAAAATGTGATTAACTGTCAGTTTGTCTCCACATTTTTCACAAACAAGTTTGTCTCCTTTTGTCAATAGAAAGTAGTGTGTAAGGTGTGTGTGGCCTATACGTAGACGAAAAGAGAATTACTTCCTTGAGACATTCCTGGTGTACACATGACTTCCATACACTTCAAGCTGGCTTTACCAAGTGTAGTTTGTTATTTAATTCGTTGTTCCAATATATAACTATAATTGGTTTTTTGGGGAAAGGAAATGGCGCAGTATCTGTCTCATATACCGTTGGACACCTGAACCGCACCGTAAGGGAAGGGATAAAGGAGGGAGTGAAAGAAGAAAGGAAGAATTATAGGTGCCGTAGTGGAGGGCTCCGGAATAATCTACCACCTGGGGATCTTTAACGTGCACTGACATCGCACAGCACACGGGCGCCTTAGCGTTTTGCCTCCATAAAAAACGCAGCCGCCACGGTCGGGTTCGAACCCGGGAACTCAGGATCAGTAGTCGAGCGCCCTAACCACTGAGCCATCGCGGCGGGTTCGTTGTTCCAAGCTGACTGCCATTTTTTCCTTAATTTTCATTGTACTAGGTTTATGCAATCATTAAAAGGTATATTTACTTTTTTATTTCCTTTCCACGAGCTTGAGCAGCGCACAAATATGCTCTCTCGTTGACTTTTATTCCGACATGACTCGGGAATCCCAGCACAGTTTTATGTTTTGTCCTTGAGTTGTGGCAGTTACTATGTTCTGTATAATGTCACCAAGTAGAGGGGTGATTGCATTTCTAGAGTGGAGAGCTGTAAGTACACTTAAAGAGTCTGTATAAATAATACTGTTTGTGAGGTTCTCGTTTACTCTTTTTTTCTACAGCGACGGAAATGGCGTAACATTCGGCAGTGAAAATGAATGCACACTCTGGAAGTCCTACTGTTTCTTTCCAATTCCCTCGTACCACTGCGCTTCCTACCTAAACATCCGTTTTTGAACCGTCAGTATAAAAGCCCACAAAGCTACTGTATTTTTCTTGGATTGCAAGGAATTCTTGTATGATATGTTGTTGTGGAGTTTGTTTCTTATGGAAGTGTGTAAAAGTGAAATCACAGATTGCAGGGAAATTGCACCATGGAGGTAGTGGGTCTCGTCTTTGTGCAATGCCAGGTAACATGTCGATTGCAAAGAGATTCTGGGACACTTTTTCATATCGTAAGAGCAATGGTCTGGTAGTCTGAGGTTTGTTGTTAAACAGTGTTCTAGAAGGGCACTTTGTAACTATAGGGTAACAGATATGTTTCGGTAGGGAACGGATTTTTAGAATGTATGAGCATGTGAGTATGGCTCTTCTATCTGTAAGCGATGGTCCATTGGTTTCTACATACAGACTGTTTATGGGTGACGTCCTGTATGCACCAGTTGAAAGACGCAAACCTAAATTGTGTACTGGGTCTAGTCGTGTTAAGTAAGGTGACCTTGCTGAACCGTTTACTATGCAACCATAGTGTAAATATGATCTTACCACAGAACGATAAATTTGTAGAAGGCTTGCCAGACCCCCAGTGTTTGTGTGAAAGGACTTCAAGTATAATCAGTGACCAGGAAGCTTTCTTCTTATGTGAGGCAGGAAAGTGAGTTTTTTATCAAAAGTTATGCCTAGAAATTTGTGCTCATTTTTTAGAGGTAATTCGGTTTCGTTCATATATAGTGTGGAATCTGTCTCTAAGCCTCGTGAGTGAGAACAGAATGGTGACTGTTTTCTGTGGAGAAAAACGGAGGCCATTTTGGTCCGCCCACGTTGCCAGTTTATTTATTGTTAGCTGTATCTGTCTTTCGCAAGTTGATATGCTGGAGGATGTGCAAGCTATCTGAAGATCATCTAAATAGACTGAATACATAATGGACCTTGGGATTATTTTCCTAATAGAATTCATTTTTTTTTTCAATAAAGAGTGTTGTGCTTAAAATACATCCTTGAGGTACTCCATTTTCCTTCGAAAGGGTTGAACCTAGGCGGACATAAAATGAACGATTAGTCGAGAAATCTTTTAGGCAATTCAACATCCTGCCGCGGATGCCAAGCTCAGCCAGGTCCTGGAGAATCCCGAACCTCCAGGCTGTGTCGTATGGCTTCTCTAGGCCAAAAAAGACAGCAAGGCAGTGTTGTTTATGTATGAAAGTGCATACCGCCTTCGTGTTTCTCCGAAGCTGACGTTTTTCTTTGTTTTTATGGTTATAATTTTTCTCCTTCTTCCAGGATGGGCACGACCTTGAGTAGGCAGCGTGCTCTCCCTCACAGTTTGCACTGTGTAGAGCAGTGTAATCGTAGTTCTCTGAAAAATTCAGTGAAATACGAGAAGACAGGACAGCTGTGAGAAAGAAGATAGGAAAGTGAAAGATGAAGGGGAGCTCAGGAAAAGGCGACTGCCGATTTCCCCCGGTAGGATCAGGCCGGAGGTGCCGTCTACGGGAAGCTGGGGCCAAAGTGGTGTGTTGCTTCCGCCGAGGGGCCTTAAAGGTCCAAACGCTCGGCATCGGCTCAACCACCAGGACCCCTTTTCCCCGGACACGGCGATGCCACGCACTGCTAAGCGCCGGTGCTCGGGTCCGTGGTGATGAACTGTTCACCATCATCCCCTTGCGGGGATGTCCCTGCGGATGCTCGGGAACCCGTGGTGTCGCAACTCACCAATGCCTGCAAGCTGCAGACGCCCATGCGGGGTATTCGTGACTTTAATAGCTGAAGGATGCTCCAGAAGCACTTGATCCGATAAAAATTATCCATTCATAAACAGCACAAGGAAACCGCACGTACATTTACGGAGCCGAGAAACTCCCGCTCTACATAAAGTGAATTATTTTTTTTATGTCCTGACGCCATGAACTGAATAAATCTGCAGCGGGGCAGACTCGAATTTAATGCTTTCAAATTCTCAAGTCCAGAGGCTTATTATATGCGCAGCACCATCCAATACGGCAACGGTGAGAGGCTCGGGTTTTCCTCTTTACAGCAGAAGCCAGCATATGAAAAGGGGAGCGCACTCACTAGTTGATTTTGATAGGCTGTGACGGCGGTGAATACTGTTTCCGGGAAGATGTACGTGCGAAACTGCTCCGCTTCGAGGTCTGTTATGACGGGCGGATTTGAGCAGCAGTCCGGCCGCAGCTTGACCAAGTGGATCCGTGGCTGGTACTTGTGCATCGAGTTCAGTACGATCTGGAACAGACAAAAGCCCGCATTCACATATCGCTGCGACGGAAGTAAGGTTGCACGAAAATAGCAGCCGGCCCACTGCGGAAATCTTTGGGACAGCGTATGCCTGATGAACGTCCTTCAGCGCACGTGGGACACCTGGGGGTTGCTGTCTTGTTATCCTATATTGCATTGGGAGACAACTGTTTGTGGCGCTGCAGTAGAGGCCATGGCGAGCGCGAGGCGACATTTTCCACAAGCGTGTGTTCTCACGCGCCAGTCACACGTCTTTATAAGCTGAATGCTCACGACCTCTGCTCCATTGCCACAGACCGTTGTCCCCTAGAGTCGTCTGCTCTTTAAGAACAAGAGAGCACGCTGATGGACGAGTTGGTCGTACAGGGGCGATTATAAATAAAATGCGAACAGGCCGAAGTCTACGCGCCGCTTTACACATTTCTTTTAATCGTACATGGATGATGGTGATGAAATAATTATTGCAGTACAGTTAGAGGGTGGGTGGCAAAAAAAGTCTCTGTCATCCATGATTGTACCGTGGACGACTCTAGCGTCTTTTTGTTACCACCCAGGTACAACCGGCAAAGGATGGCATGGCGTGTTGCGCGTAGCCTTAGAGCAGCAGGCGCTGCAATGTAGCGGTAAATTAGTGACTGCTTTGTCTTTCATCGAACTCTGGTGTTCCCTTAGCCGTTCATTTACACTACGGCCCGTTTGGCCGATGTATACTTTCCCTCGTCTGGTCTCTGTGCGATCTCGTCCGCGGCGCCAACATTTCCTGATGGTTTGCCCATTGTGAAGGGCAGCTTCCCGTTTTTAGTGCGAAAGCACTTCTAGCCGCAGTCCCCGGGTTTAAGCGGTGTCCGTCTGTGTGAAGCCTCTGAGTATAGGGCAAGTGGGTCAGTGGACACCTCAATCGCGCTTTGAGTAGGCAGTGGCGTCCACCTACAAATTGAGGCAGTTATGCGCCTTTCCTTTTTTCAAAGCCAACAAACCAACGCAAGGTTTAGACTTCGTTCATTTTGGGGAAAGGAAAGGCGCATAACTGGCTCCCTGGGTCAGTGGACACCTCAGTCGCGCTTTGAGGTACGTGGCGGTGGTGTCCACCTGCAAAAAAAAAAAAAAACGTCCTTTCGCACAATATTTCGTGCTTAGCGATGCTAAACCGCCAACCATTTTTTACCAGAGCATGTGTCGCGCACTTTACCTTTCCGATCGTGAGTGCATATGCTATTCTGCAGGTGTAGTGTAAGGTCGCTGCCGTTATTGCGTAGAGGTCGTTGGCAACTCACGTGTCCCTGCTTGTCCATCTCGTTGTTGGTGAGCTTGACCTTCTCGAAGGAGACGACCTGCTTGCGCAGCTGGTCCCCCGTGAAGGGGCAGTCGGGGTGCGCGTAGAGGCGCGCCGGCGACGGCGGGTCAGCCTTGCCGGCCACCAGCCACGAGGAGCGGTGGTATGCGTACCGGTACCGCTTGTTGTCCACCGGGACGATGTCCAGAAGTACCACGTAACGTCCATCAGGATGCAGGCCGTTGAAAGAAACGCGTAGCGTGGGAAACATCCTCCTGCAGCAGAACCAAGGTATGTGCGAAAAATTCAGGATGCATAACGCCCTATACGCGATGACACGTTGGGAGGAACGCTATCCGAAGCCTCACACCACGGAACAGCTTGCAGTTACCTTTATCGCCCCTCGCGTTTGTGGTTAGAAACAGCGTAGTTTCGCGGCACAGTGCCGCTGCCGAGAAGAAAAAAAGTCTGCGCTGTTGCGGACGCAGCTAGCCTGCGGGCTCAACGTTTTTGCGTAAGTGGCGCTACATAGAGCTCGACAGAAAAAAAATCTGTCGCTTGGCCGCGGTGGCTCAGTGGTTAGGGCGCTCGGCTACTGATCCGGAGTTCCCGGGTTCGAACCCGACCGCGGCGGCTGCGTTTAGGCGCCCATGTGCTGTGCGATGTCAGTGCACGTTAAATATCCCCGGGTAGTCGAAATTATTCCGGAGCCCTCCATTAGGGCACCCCTTTCTTCCTTTCTTCTTTCACTCCCTCCTTTATCTCTTCCCTTACGGCGCGGTTCACGTGTCCAACGATATATGGGACACATACTGCGGCATTTCCTTTCCCCTAAAAAACCAATTATTCGCTTGGCTACGCGAAGAATATAAGCCTACAACAAGAATCTTTTTGGTGCCTACCTATTCCTTTCTTCATATCTTCATTCATCGTATCAGAACCAGATGCAATACCATATACCCAGAGCCCCCCCCCCCGCTCCCAGTTCTTCAAGCGAGAAATTTCACATAGGAAAGCCATGCTGAACCCTATTTCTTTCAAGAACAAAGTTCTAAAGATACATATGTAGATAACACGCAGCGAAAATCTTTTGTGTGGATAAAGAACACTCTTCTTTAATTTGGCGTTCGTAAAATTATAGTAAATGTTTCAAACGCATTCCCCTGAATTTTTTTTTAAATATGCTTTTTTGAGTCACAAGAGCGCCTTTTTTTCGGCATAGCATTGTCAGTGTTGTTGCGCATCAGAATACAGCTAAGATTTGCTAACTAGTAGGCTGGTCATCTAATATTGAGTAGTGAACTTTTCAATTATTACAGTTAGATCTCTTTATTTATTGAGAGGGGTGTAGCCCAACTTAAGTAATCTCCGTATCAGTTTTTAGAACTTCGGAAACGCAGTTACCCTCGGCGCTGTAGCCAAACAAATTTTGACTGTTTCGACGAGTTAGGTGAACTAGAGCAGTTGCTTTGGCGGCAAGCATCTCGAAAGTGCATGTAACGTGGCGCGATGTAACCAAAAACTGTTAGGCCACAGCGCTCAGGGTAATTGCGTTTTAGAAATTCTAAAAACTGATTTCAATATTGCTTACGGTGGTCTACACCCCTCTCAAAAAATAAGGAGACTAACAGTAATCGTTAGAAAGTTTACTATTCAGTATTAGTTAACAGCCTGCTATATAGATAGCACGTCTTAGCTGTATTCTGATGTACTACACCGCCGACAATGCTATGCCGAAGAAAGCGCTCTTCTAACTCAAAAGCCCCTATTTTTGAAAATTGCCGAACATCTTAGGTGAAACACCCGGTATACCTGTTGTTACGTCTCGCCTACCTACGACGCGCGGTATAGCCGGCGCGGATGCAACGGACGCCGCGGCTTCGTTCATCGCGGCCGCAACGCCTCCCGCCAAGCGCGTCCAGGCATGTTTCAGTGCCACGTGTCGTCGTGCGTGCGTGTGTGTGTGTGTGCATGTTTTGCCCACGCTTGTCAAAGCGCGGCAGCCGGGGAGAGGAGCTCCTCAACTGGGAGGCGAGGAGGTCTGACCGGCGCCGGCCTGGCGGACGCGCCCGTCACGCCTGAACATGTTCAAGCGTCGCCGTATCGGATGACTCTTCCCAAGCCGTTCCCTCTTGCCCTCGACTCCGTGGGTATAAAGCGAGCTGCCCCGGACGCCAACGAGAGACTTCGATTTCGTCCTTCGAGTAACGTGGTCGCCCTGACCGGCTGCTCTTTTGAGATGCCAGAATAAACAAGTTGTTCTGTTGCCAGTCGACTCATCCTTTGCTGGGACCTTCGTATGTTTCCAGCTTTGCCCCAGGCCGCCAGGCCAACGCTACCCTTGGGGCTTGCAACCCAAATGCAACAACTGGTTGCCAGCGGTGAGATCCCGACAACGGAGGCCAGCAGCGAAGATATGCGGTCAACTGTATGCTGAGCAGCACAACGACCATCCGGGAGCAGTGCAACGAGCCCTGTGTGATGACTGGTTGCCTGCAGCGGAGCGACTGCGCTGAATTCGTGGCTGCGAGGTTTGGTGAGTGCGGGACTTTCTTCTTCTGAGTTTTGCCAGGCTTTTGTTAGTGTCAGAAACAGAGCTGGTAATTGTGTTGTCGTTGCTGCCGGGTTAGTTTGCGGCAAGACAATAGTAGGCAGTAGAGAAAGCAGCATTCGGAGCAGCCATGGATTTGAAGTCGTTGCGCAAACCGAAATTGCTGGAGCTTGCAAGAGAGTTGGGTCTTGATGTCTCAGACAAACTCAGAAAACCAGAACTGCTAAGGGCGATTCTTGAGTTGGAGGCTGAGGATGACGAGCTGTCGGAATGCCTTGAGACCATTGAGGAGAGGGAACAAAAAGAGAAAGAGGAGCGCGAACGTAAAGAGCAAAAAGAGAAAGAAGAGCGCGCTTTGGAAATGAAGCGTCTCGAGGTAGAGATGGAACGCGCTCGTAATGGAAGTCAGGCACACGGTGCAGGAGAACGGGTATCGTTCAAAATGACTGACCTGATGCGGCCGTTTAAGCTTGGAGAGGACATTGGTTTGTTCCTGGTTAACTTTGAGCGAACGTGCGAGAAGCAGGGGTTCTCTCGGGAAACGTGGCCACAGCGCTTGCTCACTTTGTTACCCGCCGAGGCGGCCGACGTAGTCGCTCGCTTGAAGAGAGAGGAGGCAGAGGATTTCGACCAAGTGAAATCGAGTCTGCTAAAAAAGTACAGGCTGTCAGCGGAGGCGTTCCGTCGGAAGTTTCGGGAAAATGAAAAAGGCAGAAATGAGTCATATACAGAGTTTGCCTACAGGCTTATGTCAAACATGCAGGAGTGGCTCAAAGAAGAGAAAGCGTTTGGTGACCACGAGAAAATTCTGCAGTGTTTCGGGCTGGAACAGTTTTATAGTCGGTTACCTGAGAACGTGCGGTACTGGGTCTTGGATAGGCCAGACGTTAGTACAGTGGCTAAAGCCGCCGAGCTAGCCGAGGAGTTTGTGACGCGTCGGGCTCGCGGAGCTAAGGACGGTCAAAAGGGTGAATTTGGCTCCAAGTCTGAGAGGCCGAAGTTCACACCCATGAGAGCAAGGGGGGACACGCGTAGTGCGGATGCGAGTGAAAGCAGTCCGACCGAACGTAAGGAGACGGCGGCAGCCGAAGCCGAACGCAGAAAGCGGTTCGAGGCGAGGCAAGCGCGCGTGTGTTATACGTGCCGGAAGCCGGGTCACTTTTCGGCGCAGTGTCCAGAAACAAAAACAAAAGTCGTGTTTTTGTCATTATGCAGCACTGACGAGAACATGAAGCTTCTCGAGCCTTACATGCGAGACTTCCTCGTGAACGGGAAAGAGTGCCGAGTGCTTCGTGATTCCGCAGCTACAATGGATGTAGTTCACCCCTCTTACGTAGAACCCGATATGTTCACGGGCGAGTGCGCATGGATCAAGCAAGCCGTGGAAGCTCACAGCGTGTGTCTGCCCGTAGCAAAAGTGCTCATTGAAGGACCTTTCGGAGCAATTGAGACGGAGGCAGCAGTGTCATCTATGCTGCCCCCCCAGTACCCGTACCTATTTTCGAACCGGTCCGATCACCTCCTGCGCGAGAAGGGTCTTTTGTTTGGTGAGGCTAGCGTTCAGGCCTTAACCAGATCGAGAGTTCGGGAGCTCGCTGCAAAGGCGGTAGTTGCGGGGCCGACGTTGTCGAGCAATGAGAAAGGGTCGGAGGCGCAGCAAGCTGATATTCAGAGCACGTCCGAACTGAATAAAATTGAGCCTGTAGCGCTGAAGGCACCAGGTACTGGAGAGGAAATGCCCGACACGGGAAAATTAGAAGAGCTATCTACAGATTTGCTCATCGCGCCTACGTCCGATGGACTTAATAGGTTGCTAAAAGTCAGCCGGTCGGCTTTGATAGCAGAGCAAAAAAAGGATGGCAGCCTAGAAAACATGCGCTGCAATGTCAAAGAAGGTATCGCCAAGAAAAATGTTCGTTTTGTGGAAAGAGGTGGGGTCCTGTACCGGAAGTATCTAGACCGCAGAGGAGTCGAGTTCGATCAGCTGATCGTGCCTCAGTGCTACCGTCAGGATCTGTTGCGCTTGTCGCATGGCGGTTCGTGGTCCGGACACCTAGGAGTTAAGAAGACTAAGGACCGTCTCTTGCAAGAGTACTATTGGCCAGGGTGTTTTCGTGACGTAGAAACCTTTGTGAGGACATGTGACACCTGTCAGCGGGTTGGCAAACCAGGGGACAAATCGAGGGCGCCGTTGAAGTTGGTACCTATCATTACGGAGCCTTTTAGACGGCTCGTTATTGATACAGTGGGACCTCTGCCGGTAACAGCCACGGGGTACAGACACATTTTGACTGTGATCTGCCCAGCGACAAAGTTCCCTGAAGCAGTGCCGCTTAAAGATCTCAGCTCAGTTGAGATAGTCAATGCACTACTGTCCATATTTGCGCGAGTTGGTTTTCCTGCGGAAATCCAGTCAGATCAGGGCACAGTGTTTACCAGCGCTTTGACGACAGCCTTTCTCGAAAGGTGTGGGGTAAAGCTGTTACACAGCTCAGTGTACCACCCACAGTCGAATTCCGTTGAGAAGCTCCACTCCGTCATGAAGCGCGTGTTGAGAGCATTGTGTTTTGAGCAACAAAGTGATTGGGAGCTGTGTCTGCCTGGGGTGATGTTTGCATTAAGGACCGCGCCGCATGCGGCTACGGGGTTTTCGCCAGCTGAGCTGGTGTACGGTCGCTCGCTGCGGTCTCCGCTTCGCATGCTTCGAGACTCGTGGGAAGGCAGGGGCGACGACCCAGTCGTGGTCGAGTACGTGCTTAGTCTCCTCGAACGCTTAAGAAGGGCACAGGAGTTGTCAGGTGAAGCAATGGCAAAGGCCCAGCAGAGGGCCAAGGTTTATTATGATCGGACAGCCAGGGCCCGTCGTTTTGAGGTGGGCGATGAGGTGATGATATTGCGCACATCGCTAAAAAACAAACTCGACGTGCAGTGGGAGGGCCCAGCACGGATTGTTCAAAAACTGTCGGATGTTAACTACGTGGTGAGTCTGCCAGGAAAACGGAAAGCACAGCAAGTTTACCACTGTAATCTGCTCAAACCCTATAGACAACGGGAAGCAGTGGTGTGTATGATGGTAAACGTTCCCGAAGAGCTTCCGGTCGAGCTTCCGGGACTAGGCTCAGTGACGAACAGGGAAGACACTGATCAGGTCATTAGTGACTTAATCATTAAAGCACCGCTGTCAGCTGAGCAGAGAACCGAACTACACCAACTCTTACAAGAGTTTCAAGGTCAGTTCTCTGAGAGGCCTGGTAGGACTTCTGTCCTTACTCATGATATAGAACTTACCTCGCCAGAGCCAGTACGATCCAAGGCGTACCGGGTGTCACCCCGCCAGCGCGATATTATGGAGGCTGAGGTAAAGAAAATGCTACAGCTCGGTGTTATTGAGGCGGGTGAGAGTGATTATACCTCCCCTTTGATTTTAGTTGAGGTACCGGGCAAGGAACCTCGTCCTTGCGTCGACTACCGCAGGCTTAATTCTATCACTAAGGATCAAATTTATCCGATCCCTAACATCGAGGAGCGCCTTGAGAAAGTTAGTAGCGCTCAGTTTATTTCCACCCTAGATCTTGTCAGGGGTTATTGGCAGGTTCCACTTACAGAGGAGGCTAGTAGGTATGCGGCGTTCATTTCACCAATGGGAACATTCCGTCCTAAAGTTTTGAGTTTTGGTTTGAAGAACGCGCCATACTTCTTTTCAAGCCTCATGGACAAAGTGTTGCGGGGACAGGAAGAATTTGCTTTACCGTATTTAGACGACGTAGCGATATTCTCCGCATCCTGGGCTGAGCATATGGCACACTTGCGGGCAGTGCTAACCCGCCTGCGCGAAGCGGGCTTGACAGTCAAGGCTCCCAAGTGCCAATTAGCACAGGCCGAGGTTATCTACCTCGGTCACGTGATTGGACAGGGTCGTCGCCGCCCCTCTGAAATAAAGGTGGCCGCTGTGCGAGACTTCCCGCAACCGCGCACGAAGACCGATATTCGGTCGTTCTTGGGTGTCGCCGGCTACTATCAGAGGTACATCCCCAGGTACTCCGATATCGCGGCTCCCCTGACGGATGCTCTAAGAAAAACAGAGCCCCAAACAGTCGTCTGGAGCGAGACAAAGGAGAGAGCTTTTAGCGCCCTAAAGAGCGCCCTAACAAGCCAGCCTGTGCTACGATCGCCAGACTATACCAAAGGGTTCGTTGTTCAGTGCGATGCTAGTGAGCGAGGCATGGGCGTTGTACTGTGCCAAAGGGACAATGGAGAAGTGGAACACCCCGTCCTGTATGCTAGTCGTAAGCTGACCTGTCGTGAGCAGGCGTACAGCGCCACCGAGAAAGAGTGTGCGTGTCTCGTGTGGGCCGTTCAGAAATTGTCATGCTACCTAGCCGGCTCGAGGTTTATCATTGAGACGGATCACTGCCCTCTCCAATGGCTGCAGACCATATCTCCCAAAAATGGCCGCCTCCTGCGCTGGAGCCTCGCTTTGCAACAATATTCCTTTGAGGTGCGTTACAAAAAGGGGAGTCTCAACGGTAACGCCGATGGCTTAAGTCGAAGCCCCTAACGTAGGAATCCGCCTCAAAGTTGTTGGTTACTGATGTTTTCTTCCTGAGGCAGGATTTTTAACATATTGCTTTTGTTTAGTGTTTCAAAGTGATTATGTGCTTTCTAGTGCAATTTTCCAATTTGTGGACGCGTTCTGAGTGCTGCTTGACTACTGTAAGGAACTAGGCAGTAGTATAAAAGGGGAAAGAGCCTGGCAGAGCTTAGTGAGGGTTGTCTCGTGCTTGCTGGCTGAGCGGTTGCGTTTCGGCGTAGTTCTAACGCTTGCTGGGAACGAGCACAAAAATGGCAACTCTCCCGAAGTGACTTTACAGTGTCCTATGTGATCCTGAACCCGAGAACGAGGCCTTCTCTGTGCGCTGCGCTCAAGCAACGTCGAGGGACGATCGGTTTCGATTACGAGCATCATCGAGCGACATCCCTCTGGACAGCGGATGCAGTCCCCTGACCATCGGGATCTCCTTCTCCCGGCGGGGCGGTCTGTTACGTCTCGCCTACCTACGACGCGCGGTATAGCCGGCGCGGATGCAACGGACGCCGCGGCTTCGTTCATCGCGGCCGCAACGCCTCCCGCCAAGCGCGTCCAGGCATGTTTCAGTGCCACGTGTCGTCGTGCGTGCGTGTGTGTGTGTGTGCATGTTTTGCCCACGCTTGTCAAAGCGCGGCAGCCGGGGAGAGGAGCTCCTCAACTGGGAGGCGAGGAGGTCTGACCGGCGCCGGCCTGGCGGACGCGCCCGTCACGCCTGAACATGTTCAAGCGTCGCCGTATCGGATGACTCTTCCCAAGCCGTTCCCTCTTGCCCTCGACTCCGTGGGTATAAAGCGAGCTGCCCCGGACGCCAACGAGAGACTTCGATTTCGTCCTTCGAGTAACGTGGTCGCCCTGACCGGCTGCTCTTTTGAGATGCCAGAATAAACAAGTTGTTCTGTTGCCAGTCGACTCATCCTTTGCTGGGACCTTCGTATGTTTCCAGCTTTGCCCCAGGCCGCCAGGCCAACGCTACCCTTGGGGCTTGCAACCCAAATGCAACACTGTTGATACAAATAGCCTCCTCCATCATTTTATTACGTACTCATACTGATATCGATACGCACAGTGGACTCGGTGCTGCGAAATTGAGAAAAGAGTTTGTTGAGCGAACTTGTCAGCGTAAAACAAAGAAAAAAAACGCCTGCAGTACAACTCCAACGGCGGTGAAAGTAATGACCTGAACCAACGGTCGTCGGATAGAATCCTGCGGCTTTCTGCCAGATAAGTGGCGTTTCTGCAGATGTTGCTGTCGTCTTTGTGCTCTATAGATGCCACGACGTTCATACGGAAGTTGTTGCTACGCCTTAGTGAATGAATAATCAAATGTCGCAGGCGCATATTTGTGGCAAAAGCCAACAGAAAGCAAACACAAGGCGCTTGACGGCTTTGATGTAGAGTGAATGTCGTGATGTTGATTTCGTGGAACATATTCGCGGGTTTCAGGAGAAAATGATAAGGCCCGATAGTGTCCATAAAATTTTATTTGCACATCTCTGCAATCTGCAATACGGGGCTTCAGCACGTTGGCCTCTTCCATTTCTCTGAAAAGGAACAAGCCTGTATTGTTTTGCTTGATCCCCGCCTATTGTTACTGCCAAATCTTCCCGTGTTACTTTGTTGTTGTTGTTGTTGGCTTCTGGTGGAGTGGCACATACCCACAGTGGGAGATTGGCTATGGTGCGACACACATTTAAACGGTAGTGACACATTGGCGTAATTAAAGCGGACAGTCATTGGTGAAATTTTGTGTTAAAAAATAATTTCGAAATTTATGATTAACAAAGGAATCTCCCTGTCGCAATGATGAAATTATTCAGATAATCGCACACTGGTTTTAGGACATATACCCTGGCGCTTGCCCCACAGGAGAGAACCAGAATAGAAAGAGGAAGCTCTAATCTAGCGAGGGGGATCCCCAAATAAGCTCTTCGTAGAGAAGCAAACCGCCGACAGGAAAGGAGGAAGTGATCATCAAGTGATTCAATTTCGCCACACGCTTCACAAAGGTTAGAAAGAGAGAACCCCGATCGGCACAAATAAAGATTTATTCGCAGTATTCTGCGACGCAAGAGGGCCATGGACACTTGGCATTGCCGTGAACTGCATAAGTAGACACTTCAATGGAATCCCAAATTCTGAAAATCCGTTGTAGCAAGGAGAGGATCATGACTCAAGGAGTGGCGTTGTACGAAACGTTGAAAGCAGCCTATTTTCAAATGCACAGTGTTTGGAATAAATGGGACCGCAGGTCCGCAAAGGACACACTTTGCTAAAAAATCAGCCATCACATTAGAAGAAATGCCGCAGTGTACAAGCACCCAGTGAAAACGCACTTCTTTAACATGTGGTGGAATGGAAAATCCTAGGGAACGGCTCAGAAGAACGCCCTCTAGCCTTCGAGCGCAGTCAGGACAGAAAGGCTATCAGCAAGTATAATGACCTGATTAACATTGCAAGGCTTATACTCAGGCGCCCGAAATGAATAACTCCAATCAATTGAGCACTGGAATAAATGCCGATAGCTGCCTTTTCGTTTTTTCTGGGAGGAATCTGTGAAAATTGCAGTATTCGTAGGAAAATTGTCCAAATACTCCTCTATAAGCCCGTTTAATACATTTGCAGGCTTTGCAATCAATAGCACTGTTCTTGTCCTTCTTCCTTACGTTCTCTTTTCTTTTTTTTTCTCTGACCGAGGCCCGGTTGTGCGCCGACGAGACGACGACGAAGTGCTCGAGGAGGCGCGTGCGGCGGCGGCAGGGCTCGCGGTCTCCCAGCGCGAGAGTGGCGTTCGATCGAGCCGGACGGCGGCGGAGACCATGAGCTGCCTGAGGTGGACCGCGCTGTTGGCGCTGCTGGTTCTTTTCGTCGCGGTGGCCGTGCCCGTCTTGCTGGCGGGCAGCGATGCACCGGACGAGGAGCAGCCGCAGCAGCCGGCCGTCGCCTCCGAGCAGGCAGCCGGAGGGGCCAACATGGACGAGGACGAGCGGCGGCCAGAGGAGCAGCCTCCCGAACAGCAGCAGGAGCAGCCGGGCGAGACCTGGGCCAGGGGCGAGGGGATGCAGCAGCCGGCTGCCTCCGCCTCCACCGCAGCCGCAGCCGGCGTTGGCGACAGCTGCGGTGACTGCTCGGGGTTTTGCGAGGCCAAGAGCGCCGACGATGACGACAAGTAGGTCTGGTAGGCCTCGCTGCAGACCCCAAGGCGCCCAGCATTGGAAGTTGTGGCTTGTCAGCGCTGATGCGGATCGCACGCTTAGGCGGATCTCAGCGCGGTTCGGCTAGGTCGAGGTCGCATTACGACAGTAGCTGGAGGGGGCTTTGTCCGACGTAAATGGCGTCGTATGTCGTAACTGAAACCTCCCGCCTTCAACCATACGCAACGGTGCCCAGGTTGTCCTGTAGTGAAGGTGTGGAGCGGAATGTGATGTGGGCGCTCTCGAGGTTGCGTAATCTATTGGTAGGGTGTCCAGGTAGGACACTTGAAATCAATGGGGACGGGTGCGGTAGAGCTATCGCTGTCGCCCCTTCCCACTGGAGAGGGCGAGAAGGTTGTTCTCCGGAACAATTTCCGCCAGTGGCTTCATGCGGTCATATAGCGCACGACTGTGCGTTCTTGGGGCCGGCTCCTTCGCTTTCGCACAGGGCTGCTGATCGTTGAATCGTCTTGTCAGCGACGCTATTGCACGGACCAACTCCTCCTCGATTTAACTGCCAGAGCCAGATCAGGCGGCTCCGACAAGCCAAGCCCCCTCCTACGACTGAGATATAGGGGAGGCAGAGGGGGGGGGGAAGGGGGGGGGGGAGTGTTATTGCCGCCATGCCAGCAGCTCGCACTATCACGTAATCCATCGCTCCACGTAAGTGGTGACAGATCGCGACGAGGAAACGAACCGAGAGGTCTGTACTCCATCTCACAAGTTGCTTGCAGCACTGTGAAAGGTACAGCTCTCTCGTCCAATCAGGGCCAAGGAAGTGACAACAAATAGTAGCTCATATGTTTGAGCAGTATTGTGAATATTTTGCCAACAAATACTGCAGTCAACAAAAAGGTAGTCCAGGATGGTGTTTTGAAAGTACAGCGAGCGTTTCATTGACTGCTTAAATTAGCACACAAAGTCTGCACGAGCACAACGCTGCTAGGTAGTTCGCCGGCATCTGTAAATCGGCGACCGCTGAGTCGGCCGAGTGTACTGCGTGCAGTCACGATGGAGCCACGTACCAGTCGCGGGGTGCCCAGAAACACGCTTTGTAGCGCACTCCGTTCTGACTGGCTCAGATCGCCGCAGCCTTCACAGAGGTGCAAGAAACCTGTGCGATGGAGTGTAAACGGGTCCATCGCAAATCGAGCGATGCGACTGGCATCTGCGATAGTCACCCCCTGTACTCTTACCGTCCTCGCTTTAATTTCTGAGTATTTCACAAAGCCGTGTTCAGACGCATTTGGTTACGTTTTTAATTATGAGAGCATTCGCTCTAATGGCCGCCACTTTGGCGTACGGAGCACGGCGAAAGGTCGCGCGCATGTCTTGCACCTGTTCCTCCGGCCTGTACCGCTGAAGCAGCGCGCTGTACAACCAACTGGCGCACGTGACGTCACTTAAATGTCCCTGCACGGCAGCAGAAAGCAATATCCGCCATTTGTCTTAACAACGCTTTCTATTCGATTCTGCAAGCCTATGTTGTGCCAGTCAGCATTAGCGTTGCACATCGCGTAGATTCGAGCAATTCAAAGAGCGGGTGCTTTCCTTACTAACGACGGCTTGTTCTCTGCTTTTTTTCTACAGGTAATTGAAGACGTTACAAAATCGCTTCCGGTTGCTGGATGGCGTCTCCTCATCAAGCGGGGTCGTGGATTCCTGGCCACCCATTGCCCGCACCGGCAAACGTGTCTAAATTGCTCTTTTGCTCACGCCCCCACCCTACACTGGCCTGTGCTCCACTGTTGCTGGTTGTCTCAACATTTTACTGTTTGACAGCGCAAGAACTTCTGAAAAGAACTCACTAACAGGCCTGCGAAAATTTGTCTGTTCCTTCATTTTAAACCTGTGCAACTTTTTGACTCACCTACTCGTAAATGGTACATGGTATGGTATGGTATGGTTTGGTATGGTGCGATCACTGAGGAAGGGCTGCGGATTAATTTCGACCACCTGGGGTTTCGACCGCCTGGGATTCTTTAACGTGCCCTGACATCGCACATTCCGGAGTTATTGCATTTCGCCTGCATCGAAATGCGGCCGCCGTGGCAGGGGGTTGATCCCGCGTCCTTAGGTCTTCCACGTGGGGACGTCGAGGTGTTGCCTCGCCGTCGCCTCGCGGGCCTGCTGGACGGCCCAGAGTTGGTCACCGAGACTGGGGCTGCGCAAGGCAGCGGCCCGCCGCGGCGGGAGGGTTCCGGAGTTAGCACCGTCAGGGTTCTTGCTACAGCCCCAGAGCATGTGGGGTAAAGTTGCTATAGCAGTGTGGCAGACCTAGCATATATTCGTCGGGTATGTTCCGGGGTAGAGTCTCTGGTATTGTGCCGGGTTGGGGTACGTGAGCGGCTGCAGTTGTCTGAGGGCCACCGCGTGCGCCCTGTCCAGCTTGTCGTTGGGCGGAGGGAAGGTTCGGCGGGCCAGGCAGAGGGCCTTGGTAATTTCGTTGTAGCTGGTCAAGCAGTCTTTGGTGCTGTCCCATGGACGACGGTCGCCGGCTCAGTTGCCGAAGGCTATATAGTAGATAAGCCACCGCGGCGGGCACTCCTAAATAGCCTATACTTTTCAGTAAGTCAACCGCACGTTGAGGTCGACACCGCAATGATGGAACTGCTGAAGGAGTGTGCACTGGATAGGCACTTTATGTTTTTGCTTAGCAACGAACACGCAATATTTGGCAGCACAATCGCACTGGCACACATTTTGCGGCACTAAACCACTGAGAAAAGATTCGGCGTTCGGGGCATGCCACTTAATTTAAGCGTTCGTCTATTACGAGTTATTGCAGCGCCAGTGCGCAGATATAAGGCGGGGGGACACAGCTGCGTGTACATAGACGGATGAGCGACGCCAGGCAGCACAGAAGCAGCGCGTCTTGCGTTCCCCGCCACGGTGCGCTCCTTCCGCGGCTGTATACGGCAGCGCGGCGTGCAAACGAATTCTGACACTCTGCTGAGAGACAAGGCCTTTCGACAGCGTACCCGTGCTATCATCATGAAGAGCAAGTGGCCAGCGTGCCGCGGAAGGTGCGGGACGAGGGGAAACCATTAAATGGCGCATGGAGCAAAACAAACGGGCAAAAGGAAAAACAAAGAGCACACGGGACGTGGATATTCCAGCAAGAACAAAAGCAGGCACCCAGTGCAGCCAGGCGCGCGAGCAGGGCACGTCAACCGTGATCTCTTCACGTCGTCCATCAGCGCAAATTTTTGCTTAACTGTTGCTTTCGCTTGGTCGCTTGTGTTTTCATTGCAGGCGAGCCGCCCTTCCTCCCCGCTTATTCCCCCGAGTCGTCGTTTGTGCGGAGGATGTTATATGCATATCCGTCACATTGCGTTTGCCAAAAAAGAAAAGAGAGAGAGAGGGCTCGCCGCATACGGCGTCCCGCGCGCTTTCGTCCCCCGTTCTACTGCGCGCGCTTTTTTATTTTTCTTCTCTTCGCGCCATCACGCCACGAAGAAAAAGCAGCCTTTGACGCTGAGTGCTCGCTGGAGACCTGCAGAGTTTAACGCACACGTGTTGCGGCCGCGCGCGCACGCACACTGGCGCGTGCCATGGGAGGCGGCAAAGCACCGGCGGCGGCTGCTTGCATGCGGCTGCTGCGGGTTTCCTCGGCTGCACGCGTTTTCTCGAACGTGGACGCTTGGTCTTTTCTTGTGGGCGGCGGTGCGAGCTCTTTCTTTTTCGTTTCTCTCTCTCTCCTTATATACGCCCGCACGGCCGCGTGAATTATTTAAGGCGGGTAGCTTTTGACGATGACACTGCGTGGAAGTGCGTGTGTACGCACCACGCGCCAGCGAACGCAAGCGGCGTCCCGGTTTAGCTCGCAGAGATCCCGTCGCTCTAAGGTGCTGGCCGAATGAAGACGGCTCAGATCGTGCCTGAACGCAGTGCCCTGCGTCACTGGCCAGTGGTATATGAAAAAACACTAAAAATTACTGTACACTGTAATATTCCAGGGCTGACAACGCTGTTCCAGGGCTAACAACCTGTGAGTTTTGTAGCCTCGCTTCACGGTGGAACGTCCGCACTGCGTGAACACCCTGTGTTTGGCGACGAAGGACGCGTGCTGCGTTGTATTGAAGTTGCAGCGCCCGGTGGCCCTCACAGTGCGCAGGCCACTGCTGCAGCGGCCTGTGACTTTCAGAGCGCACATTTCGCCTCGTCTTTTTGTTTTACAAGCCCCTCCAGGCACGTAGCCAGAAATTTATTTTCGGGAGAGGCCCAAGACGTTTTTCTGTACCGCTTGAGGGGCTCACCCCCCCCCTTACTTCAACACACCCTTGGATACGTGCCGGCACCCCTCTTCCATTTTCTCCAGTTCAGGGTAGCCAGCCGGACTGGCCAACCTCCCCGCCTTTGCTCTTCCTTTCTCGCTTCCTCAAAGGGTGTTATTCCTGGGATAAGCGAACATCATTTCTACACCTACTGGGGTATTAAAATTTTTGCAGTGATATATGCTTGAAGACCAACAAAGTATATTAAATGACGAATACAATGCAGCCATATGTCATGTCGCATGGTATCTGGTTCTAATGGAAAGCGTCACTGATGATTATACGAGAAGTAACGGAAAGAAAAATTCGTTCGCCCGAGTGATGAGCGATACACTCAACTCAGATAGGTGCGGTAGTACGGATCAGAACGAATTGGTGGCTTGAAGTAGTACAAAGCTGCCAGTTCAATCCGCACGATTCAATCAATACGACCTTATTATAGTGCTCATTAGCACAGGATGTAAAGACGTACACCAAGAACGCACGGGATCATCAGTCACACCATGCATTACGGCCTCGTGCCGTTATCTCACGCAGACGAAACAACGCAGCTTCGTTTTCACCGTCGTATACGCTCTCAGCCAAATGTTAATACTAAGTCATATCAATAAACGCCGTCCTCAGGCAAGGCACGTAGCCAGAATTTTTTTTTTACTTGGCGGTACATGCTCAGCGAGTAGCTTCCAGAATGAAGGGGCCTGTCCCTCCTTTTGGATACGTCCCTGTCCTCAGGATAGAAGCTGCGTTAAATGTCCATATAAAAGCGAAACGGCAAGCTAGCTTTATCTATTTTTTATTCCTAGGCAGCAAGTGTGGTGTTCGCTTAGGATGAGGCAAATAACGACAAGTTGCGACAATTGAATACAAGCAAAGATTTCATTTATTTGTGCCTATTCGCAACAAACGGAGGAGTCAAGATGCTGTGACGCAGCTTTCGTCTTTGTGAAAACTATCCAAGCAACAGCGTTATGCATGGCACCTCTTAAGCTCTAAATCGGTGTAAGGTAGGAACAGTCTTGCCCTCACCTTTCGGGGCGTTTCGGTCTATAGAGGTGCCGCAAGGGCTCCACTACACGGCTAAGAAGCGAAACCCGTTGCCTGCTTGCTTTTGGCAAAGACAGTATGCCTGGCCGCCTTTATTTCCTGCAGGAAAGTCGCGGAGAAGGCCAGTGGCGCAACAGCAGCGGACGAGCAGGAAGCGCATGATGTCTCCTTTGGCGCACGCACCCATGCAGTTGGGCATTCACACTGAGGGGCGTTTCAATTTTCTCTCTTCTGCAACGACAGCTAGCACTAATTCGCCGGATTCGGGCCGAAGTCGATCGAGGCTGCCCACTTCCCACTTCGCCTCCCGGTATGCCTAGAGGCTTGTGGCAACATTGAGAGAGGTCACAAGTCTGGCCGCTCTGCATCATTCGGCCATGGGTCTTGCCGGGCAACGTTCCTTCTGCCGTTATGCGTTCTAACGCGATAGCGTTAGGGAGCTCGAGTCGCAGAAAATCGGGCGCCTTCATCGGCGTCGTTGACCGTGAGCGACAAATCCCCGAAAAATTCCCCGAGAAGCAACCTAGGAGGCAGGTGGTGGTAAGTAAAAAAGGAAGGGAGCTCTCCTCCAGCGCACTCCCGTTTCTAAAAGGGAGTGTGCTAGTGGACAGCTTACTCCCTTTTTTAATCCTATCTGTTTAGAGTGTATGCACAAAGCTACCGGATAGGGGGCATGACGTCTATGCTCTGGTCTCCTCTCTCCGTCGAAGGCCAACTTGGGCAACCAAATTCTAACCAGAAAAAAATATTATTGGCATAGGTTCTCGTGTCGTAATTTATTGGTGTAGAGTCTGAACATGTTTGTCTAGAAGTTTAGGTTGTTGTAAGCTACACCCTAAACATGGATACGCCTGTATGGGAGTAAAAAGTGGAGTAAGCTGTCCTCTAGCGCACACCCTTTTATAAAAGGGAGTGTGATAGAGGACAGCTTACTCCCTTTTTTAATCCTCTCTGTTTAGAGTGTATGCACAAAGCTACCGGATAGGTGGCATGACGTCTATGCTCTGGTCTCCTCTCTCCATCGAAGGCCAACTTGGGCAACCAAATTCTAACCAGAAAAAAATATTATTGGCGTAGGTTCTCGTGTCGTAATTTATTGGTGTAGAGTCTGAACATGTTTGTCTAGAAGTTTAGGTTGTTGTAAGCTACACCCTAAACATGGATACGCCTGTATGGGAGTAAAAAGTGGAGTAAGCTGTCCTCTAGCGCACACCCTTTTATAAAAGGGAGTGTGATAGAGGACAGCTTACTCCCTTTTTTAATCCTCTCTGTTTAGAGTGTATGCACAAAGCTACCGGATAGGTGGCATGACGTCTATGCTCTGGTCTCCTCTCTCCATCGAAGGCCAACTTGGGCAACCAAATTCTAACCAGAAAAAAATATTATTGGCGTAGGTTCTCGTGTCGTAATTTATTGGTGTAGAGTCTGAACATGTTTGTCTAGAAGTTTAGGTTGTTGTAAGCTACACCCTAAACATGGATACGCCTGTATGGGAGTAAAAAGTGGAGTAAGCTGTCCTCTAGCGCACACCCTTTTATAAAAGGGAGTGTGATAGAGGACAGCTTACTCCCTTTTTTAATCCTCTCTGTTTAGAGTGTATGCACAAAGCTACCGGATAGGGGGCATGACGTCTATGCTCTGGTCTCCTCTCTCCATCGAAGGCCAACTTGGGCAACCAAATTCTAACCAGAAAAAAATATTATTGGCATAGGTTCTCGTGTCGTAATTTATTGGTGTAGAGTCTGAACATGTTTGTCTAGAAGTTTAGGTTGTTGTAAGCTACACCCTAAACATGGATACGCCTGTATGGGAGTAAAAAGTGGAGTAAGCTGTCCTCTAGCGCACACCCTTTTATAAAAGGGAGTGTGATAGCTTACTCCCTTTTTTAATCCTCTCTGTTTAGAGTGTATGCACAAAGCTACCGGATAGGTGGCATGACGTCTATGCTCTGGTCTCCTTTCTCCATCGAAGGCCAACTTGGGCAACCAAATTCTAACCAGAAAAAAATATTATTGGCATAGGTTCTCGTGTCGTAATTTATTGGTGTAGAGTCTGAACATGTTTGTCTAGAAGTTTAGGTTGTTGTAAGCTACACCCTAAACATGGATACGCCTGTATGGGAGTAAAAAGTGGAGTAAGCTGTCCTCTAGCGCACACCCTTTTATAAAAGGGAGTGTGATAGAGGACAGCTTACTCCCTTTTTTAATCCTCTCTGTTTAGAGTGTATGCACAAAGCTACCGGATAGGTGGCATGACGTCTATGCTCTGGTCTCCTCTCTCCATCGAAGGCCAACTTGGGCAACCAAATTCTAACCAGAAAAAAATATTATTGGCGTAGGTTCTCGTGTCGTAATTTATTGGTGTAGAGTCTGAACATGTTTGTCTAGAAGTTTAGGTTGTTGTAAGCTACACCCTAAACATGGATACGCCTGTATGGGAGTAAAAAGTGGAGTAAGCTGTCCTCTAGGGCACACCCTTTTATAAAAGGGAGTGTGATAGAGGACAGCTTACTCCCTTTTTTAATCCTCTCTGTTTAGAGTGTATGCACAAAGCTACCGGATAGGGGGCATGACGTCTATGCTCTGGTCTCCTCTCTCCATCGAAGGCCAACTTGGGCAACCAAATTCTAACCAGAGAAAAATATTATTGGCATAGGTTCTCGTGTCGTAATTTATTGGTGTAGAGTCTGAACATGTTTGTCTAGAAGTTTAGGTTGTTGTAAGCTACACCCTAAACATGGATACGCCTGTATGGGAGTAAAAAGTGGAGTAAGCTGTCCTCTAGCGCACACCCTTTTATAAAAGGGAGTGTGATAGAGGACAGCTTACTCCCTTTTTTAATCCTCTCTGTTTAGAGTGTATGCACAAAGCTACCGGATAGGGGGCATGACGTCTATGCTCTGGTCTCCTCTCTCCATCGAAGGCCAACTTGGGCAACCAAATTCTAACCAGAAAAAATATTATTGGCATAGGTTCTCGTGTCGTAATTTATTGGTGTAGAGTCTGAACATGTTTGTCTAGAAGTTTAGGTTGTTGTAAGCTACACCCTAAACATGGATACGCCTGTATGGGAGTAAAAAGTGGAGTAAGCTGTCCTCTAGCGCACACCCTTTTATAAAAGGGAGTGTGATAGAGGACAGCTTACTCCCTTTTTTAATCCTCTCTGTTTAGAGTGTATGCACAAAGCTACCGGATAGGGGGCATGACGTCTATGCTCTGGTCTCCTCTCTCCATCGAAGGCCAACTTGGGCAACCAAATTCTAACCAGAAAAAAATATTATTGGCATAGGTTCTCGTGTCGTAATTTATTGGTGTAGAGTCTGAACATGTTTGTCTAGAAGTTTAGGTTGTTGTAAGCTACACCCTAAACATGGATACGCCTGTATGGGAGTAAAAAGTGCAGTAAGCTGTCCTCTAGCGCACACCCTTTTATAAAAGGGAGTGTGATAGAGGACAGCTTACTCCCTTTTTTAATCCTCTCTGTTTAGAGTGTATGCACAAAGCTACCGGATAGGGGGCATGACGTCTATGCTCTGGTCTCCTCTCTCCATCGAAGGCCAACTTGGGCAACCAAATTCTAACCAGAAAAAATATTATTGGCATAGGTTCTCGTGTCGTAATTTATTGGTGTAGAGTCTGAACATGTTTGTCTAGAAGTTTAGGTTGTTGTAAGCTACACCCTAAACATGGATACGCCTGTATGGGAGTAAAAAGTGGAGTAAGCTGTCCTCTAGCGCACACCCTTTTATAAAAGGGAGTGTGATAGAGGACAGCTTACTCCCTTTTTTAATCCTCTCTGTTTAGAGTGTATGCACAAAGCTACCGGATAGGTGGCATGACGTCTATGCTCTGGTCTCCTCTCTCCATCGAAGGCCAACTTGGGCAACCAAATTCTAACCAGAAAAAATATTATTGGCATAGGTTCTCGTGTCGTAATTTATTGGTGTAGAGTCTGAACATGTTTGTCTAGAAGTTTAGGTTGTTGTAAGCTACACCCTAAACATGGATACGCCTGTATGGGAGTAAAAAGTGGAGTAAGCTGTCCTCTAGCGCACACCCTTTTATAAAAGGGAGTGTGATAGAGGACAGCTTACTCCCTTTTTTAATCCTCTCTGTTTAGAGTGTATGCACAAAGCTACCGGATAGGTGGCATGACGTCTATGCTCTGGTCTCCTCTCTCCATCGAAGGCCAACTTGGGCAACCAAATTCTAACCAGAAAAAAATATTATTGGCATAGGTTCTCGTGTCGTAATTTATTGGTGTAGAGTCTGAACATGTTTGTCTAGAAGTTTAGGTTGTTGTAAGCTACACCCTAAACATGGATACGCCTGTATGGGAGTAAAAAGTGGAGTAAGCTGTCCTCTAGCGCACACCCTTTTATAAAAGGGAGTGTGATAGAGGACAGCTTACTCCCTTTTTTAATCCTCTCTGTTTAGAGTGTATGCACAAAGCTACCGGATAGGTGGCATGACGTCTATGCTCTGGTCTCCTCTCTCCATCGAAGGCCAACTTGGGCAACCAAATTCTAACCAGAAAAAAATATTATTGGCGTAGGTTCTCGTGTCGTAATTTATTGGTGTAGAGTCTGAACATGTTTGTCTAGAAGTTTAGGTTGTTGTAAGCTACACCCTAAACATGGATACGCCTGTATGGGAGTAAAAAGTGGAGTAAGCTGTCCTCTAGCGCACACCCTTTTATAAAAGGGAGTGTGATAGAGGACAGCTTACTCCCTTTTTTAATCCTCTCTGTTTAGAGTGTATGCACAAAGCTACCGGATAGGGGGCATGACGTCTATGCTCTGGTCTCCTCTCTCCATCGAAGGCCAACTTGGGCAACCAAATTCTAACCAGAAAAAAATATTATTGGCATAGGTTCTCGTGTCGTAATTTATTGGTGTAGAGTCTGAACATGTTTGTCTAGAAGTTTAGGTTGTTGTAAGCTACACCCTAAACATGGATACGCCTGTATGGGAGTAAAAAGTGGAGTAAGCTGTCCTCTAGCGCACACCCTTTTATAAAAGGGAGTGTGATAGAGGACAGCTTACTCCCTTTTTTAATCCTCTCTGTTTAGAGTGTATGCACAAAGCTACCGGATAGGTGGCATGACGTCTATGCTCTGGTCTCCTCTCTCCATCGAAGGCCAACTTGGGCAACCAAATTCTAACCAGAAAAAAATATTATTGGCGTAGGTTCTCGTGTCGTAATTTATTGGTGTAGAGTCTGAACATGTTTGTCTAGAAGTTTAGGTTGTTGTAAGCTACACCCTAAACATGGATACGCCTGTATGGGAGTAAAAAGTGGAGTAAGCTGTCCTCTAGCGCACACCCTTTTATAAAAGGGAGTGTGATAGAGGACAGCTTACTCCCTTTTTTAATCCTCTCTGTTTAGAGTGTATGCACAAAGCTACCGGATAGGGGGCATGACGTCTATGCTCTGGTCTCCTCTCTCCATCGAAGGCCAACTTGGGCAACCAAATTCTAACCAGAAAAAAATATTATTGGCATAGGTTCTCGTGTCGTAATTTATTGGTGTAGAGTCTGAACATGTTTGTCTAGAAGTTTAGGTTGTTGTAAGCTACACCCTAAACATGGATACGCCTGTATGGGAGTAAAAAGTGGAGTAAGCTGTCCTCTAGCGCACACCCTTTTATAAAAGGGAGTGTGATAGAGGACAGCTTACTCCCTTTTTTAATCCTCTCTGTTTAGAGTGTATGCACAAAGCTACCGGATAGGGGGCATGACGTCTATGCTCTGGTCTCCTCTCTCCATCGAAGGCCAACTTGGGCAACCAAATTCTAACCAGAAAAAATATTATTGGCATAGGTTCTCGTGTCGTAATTTATTGGTGTAGAGTCTGAACATGTTTGTCTAGAAGTTTAGGTTGTTGTAAGCTACACCCTAAACATGGATACGCCTGTATGGGAGTAAAAAGTGGAGTAAGCTGTCCTCTAGCGCACACCCTTTTATAAAAGGGAGTGTGATAGAGGACAGCTTACTCCCTTTTTTAATCCTCTCTGTTTAGAGTGTATGCACAAAGCTACCGGATAGGGGGCATGACGTCTATGCTCTGGTCTCCTCTCTCCATCGAAGGCCAACTTGGGCAACCAAATTCTAACCAGAAAAAAATATTATTGGCATAGGTTCTCGTGTCGTAATTTATTGGTGTAGAGTCTGAACATGTTTGTCTAGAAGTTTAGGTTGTTGTAAGCTACACCCTAAACATGGATACGCCTGTATGGGAGTAAAAAGTGCAGTAAGCTGTCCTCTAGCGCACACCCTTTTATAAAAGGGAGTGTGATAGAGGACAGCTTACTCCCTTTTTTAATCCTCTCTGTTTAGAGTGTATGCACAAAGCTACCGGATAGGGGGCATGACGTCTATGCTCTGGTCTCCTCTCTCCATCGAAGGCCAACTTGGGCAACCAAATTCTAACCAGAAAAAATATTATTGGCATAGGTTCTCGTGTCGTAATTTATTGGTGTAGAGTCTGAACATGTTTGTCTAGAAGTTTAGGTTGTTGTAAGCTACACCCTAAACATGGATACGCCTGTATGGGAGTAAAAAGTGGAGTAAGCTGTCCTCTAGCGCACACCCTTTTATAAAAGGGAGTGTGATAGAGGACAGCTTACTCCCTTTTTTAATCCTCTCTGTTTAGAGTGTATGCACAAAGCTACCGGATAGGTGGCATGACGTCTATGCTCTGGTCTCCTCTCTCCATCGAAGGCCAACTTGGGCAACCAAATTCTAACCAGAAAAAATATTATTGGCATAGGTTCTCGTGTCGTAATTTATTGGTGTAGAGTCTGAACATGTTTGTCTAGAAGTTTAGGTTGTTGCAAGCTACACCCTAAACATGGATACGCCTGTATGGGAGTAAAAAGTGGAGTAAGCTGTCCTCTAGCGCACAGCCTTTTATAAAAGGGAGTGTGATAGAGGACAGCTTACTCCCTTTTTTAATCCTCTCTGTTTAGAGTGTATGCACAAAGCTACCGGATAGGTGGCATGACGTCTATGCTCTGGTCTCCTCTCTCCATCGAAGGCCAACTTGGGCAACCAAATTCTAACCAGAAAAAAATATTATTGGCGTAGGTTCTCGTGTCGTAATTTATTGGTGTAGAGTCTGAACATGTTTGTCTAGAAGTTTAGGTTGTTGTAAGCTACACCCTAAACATGGATACGCCTGTATGGGAGTAAAAAGTGGAGTAAGCTGTCCTCTAGCGCACACCCTTTTATAAAAGGGAGTGTGATAGAGGACAGCTTACTCCCTTTTTTAATCCTCGCTGTTTAGAGTGTATGCACAAAGCTACCGGATAGGTGGCATGACGTCTATGCTCTGGTCTCCTCTCTCCATCGAAGGCCAACTTGGGCAACCAAATTCTAACCAGAAAAAAATATTATTGGCATAGGTTCTCGTGTCGTAATTTATTGGTGTAGAGTCTGAACATGTTTGTCTAGAAGTTTAGGTTGTTGTAAGCTACACCCTAAACATGGATACGCCTGTATGGGAGTAAAAAGTGGAGTAAGCTGTCCTCTAGCGCACACCCTTTTATAAAAGGGAGTGTGATAGAGGACAGCTTACTCCCTTTTTTAATCCTCTCTGTTTAGAGTGTATGCACAAAGCTACCGGATAGGGGGCATGACGTCTATGCTCTGGTCTCCTCTCTCCATCGAAGGCCAACTTGGGCAACCAAATTCTAACCAGAAAAAATATTATTGGCATAGGTTCTCGTGTCGTAATTTATTGGTGTAGAGTCTGAACATGTTTGTCTAGAAGTTTAGGTTGTTGTAAGCTACACCCTAAACATGGATACGCCTGTATGGGAGTAAAAAGTGGAGTAAGCTGTCCTCTAGCGCACACCCTTTTATAAAAGGGAGTGTGATAGAGGACAGCTTACTCCCTTTTTTAATCCTCTCTGTTTAGAGTGTATGCACAAAGCTACCGGATAGGTGGCATGACGTCTATGCTCTGGTCTCCTCTCTCCATCGAAGGCCAACTTGGGCAACCAAATTCTAACCAGAAAAAATATTATTGGCATAGGTTCTCGTGTCGTAATTTATTGGTGTAGAGTCTGAACATGTTTGTCTAGAAGTTTAGGTTGTTGTAAGCTACACCCTAAACATGGATACGCCTGTATGGGAGTAAAAAGAGGAGTAAGCTGTCCTCTAGCGCACACCCTTTTATAAAAGGGAGTGTGATAGAGGACAGCTTACTCCCTTTTTTAATCCTCTCTGTTTAGAGTGTATGCACAAAGCTACCGGATAGGGGGCATGACGTCTATGCTCTGGTCTCCTCTCTCCATCGAAGGCCAACTTGGGCAACCAAATTCTAACCAGAAAAAATATTATTGGCATAGGTTCTCGTGTCGTAATTTATTGGTGTAGAGTCTGAACATGTTTGTCTAGAAGTTTAGGTTGTTGTAAGCTACACCCTAAACATGGATACGCCTGTATGGGAGTAAAAAGTGGAGTAAGCTGTCCTCTAGCGCACACCCTTTTATAAAAGGGAGTGTGCTAGTGGATAGCTTACTCCCTTTTTTAATCCTCTCTGTTTAGAGTGTATGCACAAAGCTACCGGATAGGTGGCATGACGTCTATGCTCTGGTCTCCTCTCTCCATCGAAGGCCAACTTGGGCAACCCAAATTCTAACCAGAAAAAAAAAATTATTGGCATAGGTTCTCGTGGCGTAATTTATTGGTGTACAGTCTGAACATGTTTGTCTAGAGGTTGAGGTTGTTGTAAGCTACACCCTAAACATGGATACGCCTGTATGGGAGTAAAAAGTGGAGTAAGCTGTCCTCTAGCGCACTCCCTTTTATAAAAGGGAGTGTGATAGAGGACAGCTCACTCCCTTTTTTAATCCTCTCTGTTTAGAGTGTATGCACAAAGCTACCGGATAGGTGGCATGACGTCTATGCTCTGGTCTCCTCTCTCCATCGAAGGGCAGCTTGGGCAGCCAAATTCTAACCAGAAAAAAAATTATTGGCATAGGTTCTCGTGGCGTAATTTATTGATGTAGAGTCTGAACATGTTTGTCTAGAGGTTGAGGTTGTAAGCTACACCGTAAACACGCATACGCCTATATGGGAGTAAAAAGTGGAGTAAGCTGTCCTCTAGCGCACACCCTTTTATAAAAGGGAGTGTGATAGAGGACAGCTCACTCCCTTTTTCGAACGTTGCTGTCAATGTTCCCGGCGAAGAGCTTTGTGTGTTCGACACCCATCGAAGAGCTTTGTGTCTTCGTTTCCATTTTTGTGCATTTTCAGTTTTCGTTCTTGAGAAAAAAAAGGTCGGTAATGCACTCACCACTGCCATCACTAATGCTGAAAAAAGTTTCTGCAGACTAGCGCTAAACAGTTTTGTATTATTGTCACTAGATGGCGCCACTGTGTGTACAGCCGCTTGAGGGATGCTAACGCAATATGTAGCGCGTTTATTACGCTTGGATGACTCTGACGGATTAATTGGGACGTGGTAACAATAACAAGGTATGTCGGAAGCTCGTGAGCTACAGCCGCTGTGTCGCTACGAGCCCCCCCCCCCCTGTCCGCCTCTCCTCGCTCGGTTGTTCGAAGAGCGACCACTAGAGGGGCGCTACGCTACGGGCATTCACCATGCATTAGGTGCATTACCTGTTAGATTGTCAGAGATTTAGCCATTATTCTTCAGCAGGCAAATCCAGCGAGAGCGATTCGGACTGCATTTTTTTTAAAGGCAGAAATGCCCTATAACGACTAAATAATGCTGCCACCCATTCCACCGGTCGTTCCGCAGTTTTCCTGTAGGAATACATTTGCGCCATTGCCAGTGCATGACATTGCCTAGTGGCTCGGCAAGCGTGGACATGGAAACATCCATCACGCATTTTGACATGTGCAGATACTATAAACTTGGTGTGTGACGTAGAAGTAGTTCTTAACTGTGATTGACTGTGCTTAACAGCACGTACAGCAATGCCACTTAAACGATGCCGTATCTGTGGGTCCGTGCAAGAAAAGAGATGGTGTTGGAGCACGGTTCGAAAACTATGTAGTTCACAGTGTTGAAAGCGGGCCGTTTGTAAAGACAGCAACAATAGCGAGCAACAAAAGATACAGGGGATAATAAAAGCGGTAATTCGAAAGCAACAGCCTGCGATTAATTCGGAATAAGTGAGCTTTCGAGTCATATTACACAAGACCCAGTTCACGGCTATCAAGAAATCAAAGGAAACTCAGCTGAACATACCCAACAATTCTGGACAAAAGCATTTTTGAGCGGGAAACCGTTTATGAACGCAATTTTCGTATATAATGTAAGATTTCACTACAACAATCAATATATCTCCAGATCATCGGACGGCAGTCTTGTATTTTTTTTTCTATTCGCGTTTTCGCTATCGTCAAAAGCGTTCCCCATTGGTTTTCTACGGCAGTCTTAACTGTTCGATGCGATCGATGGAAACGCTTTGAAAGAGAGATTTGGCTACACATCAAAAGAATGGACCATTGCCTTCTGTAACAGTATCTAACAATTATCCAATTTTCAAAATTTTTGTCCGAGAAAGTTGGACATGTCAAGCTCAAAAGGCAGCGTATACGCGCCGCACCCACGTTTTCCTTGGCAAAGGCAGCTGACCCTGTCTGGCCGTTGGCACATCGCCGCGGCCGTGCTGGCGTATAGTGACGGCTCTCCGAAACAAACATGTCTCTGCTTCTCACCGAACCTGGCGACTTTGATCTGGACAGGTTTCGCAGTTGCACTTTTCTCACACCGTCGCGTAGTATAATACTGCTGCGAACGCCTGCTGCGCAACGGCGCTAAGCCGGGAACAAGGCGCGTTCGACTCCGCGCAGGGAGCAACTCTTTCATTGCGCCTATAAAAAATGCAGCTTTTCTTGGAGAAAAGCCATGGCGCGTTAAAATGCATGCCGTCATCCCCGACGGCGGCGTGTGTACAGCGAGGCGAAGTGCAGCGCTTCGGCGCGTAATAAGCAGCATGGAACGGACGAAACTAGAAACAAAAGCCCGAACCTCCTAAGGAAAATAAAAATAAATAAAGGCGCCATTCGCGCGTCTCGCGCTTTAAATATTCATAACGCTTATCGCTTGCCTCGTTCACACGTCAGCTCCAATTGAGTCGTGCTGTAACCTGTCGTCGCAGGAACTGGCGAAACCAGAAACCAGTTGAAAAAAAGAAAGGCAGGAAGCTAGAGGAAGAAAGGCTGGAAAGAGAAGTTTGTGTTGCTGCATATTTTACAATATTGAAGATATATATTTTTTTCTGTGTATGGTGATGCATGGCTTGAATGAAAAAGGAAACATAGTATAGAACTATTTTGTACTAAGGTTAATTGCCATTAGAAGAGTGAAAAAAATGCTATGTGTGGCAGCCCATATATACATACGCAGAAAGCAAACGCGATGAGCAGTATTCAGACGAGCGCCGTTAAGAAACTTACACCGAAATGTCCTTACAAATGCGTTCGTTGACGTGTTCTTACGGTTTGCCCAGAGCTTACACCGGGCAAGGGCGCAAGCATTGAAGTATTGAAACTAGTTTAATTCAGGCGACTTGGACGGTATTGAGTTTCGCGGACCACAAGTACACCGTGTTTGAATGGGCCGATAGTACTTGCCACAGATCCCGCGTATGTTTAATAGCAATTTTAACCGCGCCCCCGCCGAGGCATACAATTAACTTGGTCATGCAGCAAGAGTTCACTGACACATTCCTAAAACGCAAATGTAGTTACACTGGTATGTGGGGGAGGGATCTGGTACTGCATCGATATGCAAGTCGGCACCTGCGTTTCTGTCAGTTGGACGCACAAGTGCGCGCCCACACCAGCGAGTCGCGAAGGTCGCACGACCGGTTCCGGTGGATTCGCTACGGTCGCGTAGTCGAAAAGCGCATTCGCATTGGTGAATCGCAGGGGTCGTGCGACCGGTTTTTGGTGAACTCGTCAAGTGCGCGGAGTCGAGAAACGCGTTCATACTCGGCAAGTTGCAAAGGGCGGACGACCGGTTTGGGTCGTTTCTTCGTGGTCGCGGAGCCCCAAACGCGATTTATTCGGATAAGACGCTCGCTGGCCGCCTTTTTGCGACGTCATAACTGCTTGGCCAATCCGTGGCGCTGCGAGAGATCCTCCCGCGCCATGAAACGTTTGCTTGCATCTGGGTTCCCGTAGGGTGCCTTCATGGCCAGCTTCCCTTAGTGTTCCTACAGAAACACTATAGCTTCCCGTACCGCGCGGTGGCCTCTAGCGTCAGCAGCTGCCGTTGGAGGTTTACGTCATTCGTACTCCGTGAATAAATAACATTTTGGAGCCAGTTGGTGGATGGTGTCGCACATGGGTGTTGTGTGGTGTTTGATACGGTACACATTTAATTTGAGCGCGCATGGACCGAGCGCCTGCTAATATCGCGCTCGTCTCCTAAGCCTGAACTTCTTTATTGGCACGCAGGAGGCGACAGATAGTGGACATTCGACAATGGTTCGCACATGTGTCACGCGTGTCACAAGTGTCACGTATACATATTACAACATTACTGTGAGCATTGCGTATACAACATTACTGTAAGCTGTTGAGCATCAGTTGCTTGTCCGCAAAACAGCGTCCAGCACCTCCTCGACCCACTGGTCGCAGAGGTCCTGTAAAAGGCCTCTTCTCCCTTGTCGCTGATTGCGAGCTCTTCGCGCGACCCTAATTCGCGACTTGCCAGTACGCCCGCAAAACGACCTATCGACGCAATCGCTCGGTGAACCATTTTTTTCCCCCGACGCGACTTCAGGTCGTAAATTTCCTTAGCCAGTCAACGGCTGCGCGGGAAATGGCGCCACGACGCGTCACGTTTGTTTAGATCCGACTTTTTGGATGTATTTTGGCGCGGCTACATCACGCCAAAATACACGAGTTTTCAACAAGCTTTCCGGCAAAGCAACTGCTCCAGTTCACGTAACTAGTCTAAATAGCCAAAATTTGTTGGCCACAGCGCCGAGGATAACTGCACCATAAAAATTCTAAAAACTGATACGGATATTATTTACGGTGGTCTTCACACCTCACGGTAAATAAGGAGGCTAACAGTAATAATTAAATAGTTAACTACTCAATATTAGTCAACTAGCCTACTAGTTAGCAAGTCTCAGCTCTATTCTGATGCGCTTCAACGCTGGCAATGCTATGCCCTATTTTTAAATATTGTAGAACACCTTAGGTGAAATTGGTTTGGTTGGTTTTTGGTGGAAAGGAAATGGCGCAGTATCTGTCTCATATATCGTTGGACACCTGAACCGCGCCGTAAGGGAAGGGATAAAGGAGGGAGTGAAAGAAGAAAAGGAAGAAGAGGTGCCGTAGTGGAGGGCTCCGGAATAATTTCGACCACCTGGGGATCTTTAACGTGCACTGACATCGCACAGCACACGGGCGCCTTAGCGTTTTTCCTCCATAAAAACGCAGCCGCCGCGGTCGGGTTCGAACCCGGGAAGTCCGGATCAGTAGTCGAGCGCCCTACCCACTGAGCCACCGCGGCGGGGTAGGTGAAACACCCGGTATATCTTTTGAGACAAATATCCTCCTCCGTCATTTTATCTCGAAGAGGAAATTTTTTATCATTTATCCATGTAATCATTACCCATGTACCTATGCTAGGCGCGGTGATGCCGACAAATAGAAGAGAGGAAAGGCGCTCATTTTTCCGTCTTCGAGCGGAAAGAGTTCTCATCATGGCTGTTTTCATTGCTGATTCTTGAGAGAGCAGAGAAATCCATAGTAAATTTACTTAAATTACACGCATAAAAGAGCGGACGATGACGATGATCGTAGCAGACGAAGAATGGACCGTTATCGTCAATATTTCCATAACAGTAGCTTACAATTTTTGAATTCAATATTTTTGTCCGAGAATGTTGTACATGAGTTAGTCTTGGTCGGCACTTCCTCTGGTATATTTGGAAAGAGGGCCGTGATTGCCGTTTTTTTTTTGTCTTTCGAAAATCGCAAAACAATTCTAGAATTCTTGGACATTAATTTTAGTTGCGAGGCAACTGTGGAATATTGTAAAGTACTGTTATGGAAATATTGGAGGTAAGGGTCCATTCTTCCGATGCGTAGCAAGATCTTTCTTTTAAAGTTTGTTCATCGCTAGTAGTTAAGAGTGCCATATAAAGCCAATTAGGAATGTTGTTTACGACAGCAAAAGCGTTAATAGCAAAACAGTGCAATCCTGGCGAGGGGATATCTGGAGATATATATATTACTCAAAACAAAACATTCGACAGAAATATGTCTGGCCGGCAATGAAGTTTAACTTAAATTAGAAAGAACGCCAACCAAAAAATGAAAAAAAAAATAGGACGTTTCTGAACCTACTCCGGCGACTTGCAGCTTTCCTTTTTAAGCCCTCGTTAAGTCAGCCACCGGGTCACTGACCGTAGGCCGTGGAAATTTTACGATACATGAAAAAATTGCGTTCATAGACTAACGTTCTTGTCCAGAATTTCTGGGTATGTAAATGTCGCGGTGTGAAAAAAAAAAGTCTCTGGTGTAGCAAGTTTCGCGCCGTATGCGTACGCATTGCGGCGTAAGCATTACAACTGTTTAACCCCCTCCCCTTGAAGCCCGCTGAAGCTATAAATATATAGAATCCACCCTTGGGAGGAAGCACCACCCACTAGCGACCTTCGCATCGCACCCCACTAGCTAGAAGGCAGCCTCAATCCGCCCCCACCGCCACCCTCGATTCACGTGCCCACCCCATCCCCGCTCTACCTCACCCAGCGGAACGAAAAATAGGCGGCGAAATTGAATTGACAGAAGCAGTGGGAAAACCAGCTACCCTCCAGAAGCACCCCCCCCCCCTCCAGCCTCCTCCCACTCGGACTATCATGACCTCGCAGAAGCGACAGCGGCAAGCATTCGGGTAAGTCATTCATCGTAAATAACACTGCCAGGCCAGACAGCTAATGCAAGACGAATGCATTACTGCGGCAAGTTCAGGTAAACCAGCAAAATGAAATACTAAATGAATCGACGCAAGTGTATGAAAACATATGAAAAGAGTGGAAAAGTAGCAATTAAAAAAAGCACAATTTGGAAAACTTTAACCGTAAAAGCATTAAGGCAAAATCGCCACTGGTTACGCAGGATCCTCACATCTGATTGCCTGATCGCCTGGTCATTTGTATCTTTTAAGGAGCGCAAGCTGATGTGGTCATCTTCCGAGGCCATTCTTCTTTCTGTGGGCAAGGATGGCGACATGAGCAGGCGTGCCATGAAAGCCCTTTTGAGAATTTTCCAGGGATGCAGTGCGTATTATATACGTTCCTTGTGGAAATGCTGCGTGTGTACGTGTGACGTTTGTACGTATTGGCACCCTTGTCGAGAGTAGCCTGCCACTTACGAGGAAGGTTACAAACTGCGAAAAAGGACAGCACCTCCTGTCCTCGTACCCTTCCGTAGTTTTTAACCTTCCTCGAAAATGGACCAACTAGCCCGCAAGAACGTCCTACTGCCACTTAAGTTACCGGAGTAAAGTATACAGTTGTCATTTAAAGAGAGCCTCTAACTCCTACTCCTTCTGCGCGGCTGCCATTAGCGCCTGCGATGGTTTTCGTTAGCCGTATGACGATGGCGTTAGACATCACTGCATGCTTTGTTAAGCACCGGGCGCATAGTCCGCTAAGCGCGCCGAGTGCCGCTCTGTCACGCGGTGGTCCCAGTTAAGTCACGGCATTCAGTGTGAACCCCTGTCGTTAGTCGTCGGTTGCCGACACGTGACGTGACCACCGCGGCTCACCGGTATAAACACGAAAGAGGCCCTTTTGAGGCGTCAGGAACAAAACTGGCGACCATGGGAACCGAACGGATTTTGCGCGAACACTTCGTCAGCGTTGCTTGTTAGACGCCATTACGCACGCACTCGACGAGGGTGCCCGTGCGCAGGCTCAAAACAGGCAGGAGCTTCCGCTCACCTTCCTGTCTTGGTGATAATCATCTCGGTGCCGAGCTCGTGGAACTTCTCCCACAGGTCTTTGGTCTCGAGGTGCGCGTCGGCGTTCCTCAGCTCGTCGCAGTTGCAGCGCGGCAGGATCTGCGGGTTCTCGACTCGCGCCGAGCCCTTGGAGGGGCCCTCGCGCTGCTTGCCACCGGGCCGCGGCGCAGCCGGGGTGCTGCCGCCGGACTCGCCGCCAGGCTCGCTGTCGGAGCGGCGCGCAGCGGGGGCGAAGTCGCCGGGCGCGTCCGGCAGCTCGTCGTCGGCCAGCGACGAGACGCTCGACGGCGGCGACGACTCGAGCCGCGCCGCCGCCGAGCCCGGGCCGAAGCGACCCAGGAACTGCAGGCCGGGTGCCCCAGTCTCCGGAGAGGACGCCGCACGCCTTTGGGAGCGAAGCAGCAGCGGACTGCTAGGCTCGCACAGCTTGTCTGCGAACGGGACGAAACCACTTTCAAGAACAGAAATATGCCGGCAAACGGTGACTGCGGTAACAGTCGATGCACGCAGCTAGGTAAATGCATGGCGAGTGCAAGCATGCAGTATAGAAGCAGCGGTGTGTGGTTTGAGCATTTGCCCCGTATGCGGGAGGGGCGCGGTTCGGTCCCCAGTGTCTCCATGGACACCCACCGGTTTTCTAACGGGTACGTGCACGCTTTCCCCAGGCCTGGTGCTCGGCTTCTTTGTGAGCAAATGCTTGGGAAAATTGATCTTTGACCCAAACTCGCGCACACTAAACACGTGCCAGTCATGGCGCTATTTGACCAAGCTGCCATTTTGCCGTTAAAATTCAAGTCATTGTCATCATCAAGTATAAGCAGTCGGCTGGGCAGTTTGGTGTAGCTGTTGACATATACGACTGTTTCCTTCGTCTCGCTTATTAAATGTCGTTGCAGCCAATCGGTTGCAATCAAATCACTCAATACTGGAAGACTAAGTGACGGCCCCAAAGGTTGCCAGACTCCGACTGTAGAATGTGTCAGCAACACGGTGACCATACTTATCGCATCCGAGTTCCACGGGACTCTCGGCGCAGATTCCGCGTGCCATGCTGTTTACTATATGCGCGTCGCCTGACTCTTCTTTTCTTTCCTTAGTCAGACATTTAGTCACGTGGCATGTAGCATAATGGGCGACGGAACGCGCGGGCAAAGCACGGAGAGGAAACACAAATAACGAATGTGACTCAAGGCATGACCATCGCAGGTTGTGAGAGTCGGAACCTTTCAAAACATTGCGAGGACTCGCACTATCGAACCAGGGAAGAGTAGTTTCCGACGATGTGGGTCATTTGCAGCGGTCAGCGCTTATTTCGCAACTTTGACATGCGCACGAGAAATGGAACGTATACCACTGAATTCCGACTGCAACTGAGTAATTAGCGACGGCGCGGGATGAAAAAAAAAACGGCAATCACTGCGCCGTTTTATTCTGAAAATTTGAAACCTTCAGTCCTGCTCTACACTTCCGTGCCGGCGTAATCTGGCTGTGCCTGGACAATTCAGCGTGAACGAATGCTGAACACACCAAGGGATCATCGTTCACGTATCACTGTATGCCGCGTTTATTTGCGACACGTAGTCGACGAGTCAACAGCGTGCTCTTCCGCCTGTCTTCGTATGCAGCTGCACAGCGGTTTCTGACCGTTGCGATTAATGTGAAGGTTTAGAGGCTAATAAAGCATGCTAGTAAACCTCACCATGCCAGCCATGTGGTCAGAACTGTCATTATGCAGCAGACTTCAAGTAAACATGTAACAGGCCAATTACACGAAACTTGTGGGTTTCTCAGTAGGCACAGGCCACTACCCACCGCGGGTTCGAGCATCGCGCGAGCCAAGGGCCCCGATCAGCCGTCACCACACGCACCCTGGGGCACCGCTGCGGCGGCGTTCAACCTCTGCAGAGAGGAGAGCGGCTCGCCGCAAGAAACAGGCCTCCAAGTTCACAAAGGAGACGTTTATTGACGCCGTCCTCCAGCGGTACACACACACACTCAACAGTCACCCCGTCCCGGGGCGCGCTCAGAGCAAGGCTCCGGTGCGCGCTCGGGGCAACAAGAGAAATGCGCGCCGCTAGCACGCCGCTGCAGGAGATTGTCCCCGCGGCAGTGCTGTGATCTCTCTCGTGTCGGCCGATGGGCCGTTTGCGAGAGAGAGTGGGCAGTCAACGCAAGGTGCGCCTTTCAGAGGTCGTTGGACCCTTGGACAGGCTCGAGCCGCGGCGGATCAAGGACCCACGCTGGCGAGCTCGAGTATGAACTGGTCCGAACGGCAGAGGCCGGCCCGGACGAACAGTAACGTACGCACCTTACGCTGTCTCGGAGGGTTCTCCCTCTCTGGGCCCCGCTCGGAAGGTCAGGCGACCACCCCAAACGGGTCCCGAATTCCCGCCAAAAGTCACCAATGGCAAAGGCCCTTGGGAAGCCGGGGGCGGAGCTGCGGCCGAATGACAGCGATTAGCCACCAGCCGTCTCTCCGCCGCCCGAGGCGGGAGAAAGGGAAAAAGAGCGACGCGGGATGCCGCGCAGACGCCACGGCGGGAATCTAGCAGGCTTCCCACAAACTTCACTACGCCAGCGCTGCCGTGGAGGATGTAGGTAGTTGTAGTCCTTGGTGGAGCTGCATGGTAACCATGCTTGAAAAAGGAGTTTGTGTGTGATGTGCGATGTCAGTGCACGTTAAAGATTCCCAGGTGGTCGAAATTATTCCGGAGCCCTCCACTACGGCACCCCTTTCTTCCTTTCTTCTTTCACTCCCTCCCTTATCCCTTCCCTAACGGCGCGGTTCAGGTGTCCAACGATATATGAGACAGATACTGCGCCATTTCCTTTCCCCCAAAACCAATTATTATTATTAAGAGAGGAAAGGTGTAGTAGCACACGCAACTCTACAACCTCCAAGTTGCGCGGTACAATTTGTTTTCGCACCAAAGTTTACAGAGCCCCGCCGCGGTGGCTCAGTGGTTAGGGCGCTCGACTACTGACCCGGAGTTCCCGGGTTCGAACCCGACCGTGGCGGCTGCGTTTTTATGGAGGAAAAACGCTATGGCGCCCGTGTGCTGTGCGATGTCAGTGCACGTTAAAGATCCCCAGGTGGTCGAAATTATTCCGGAGCCCTCCACTACGGCACCTCCTTCTTCCTTTCTTCTTTCACTCCTTCTCTTATCCCTTCCCTAACGGCGCGGTTCAGGTGTCCAACAATATATGAAACAGATACTGCGCTATTTCCTTTCCCCAAAAACCAATTATTATTATTAAGTTTACACAGAAGTGCGCGCCCGCCGCGTTGTCTCAGTGGCTTCAGCGTATGGCTGCTGATCTCAAGGTCGTGTTTTATCTGATCCCGGCCGCGGTGGCCGTATACTTCGATGCAGGAGAAATACAAAAACGCCTGTGTGCTGCGCGATGTCGGCGCAGGTTGAAGGGACCCTGAAACACCTTCTGAGTAGAGTACGTAAACTCGCTCAGCCACTACAATATGTTGTCCTGAGCACTTGAGCCAAATAATACACTTATACACACCGCAGAGAATTCGCACTCGCACTCGAAAGTTGGCGAGCCCTTTATGGCGGCTTTTTGAAACTTTCGCTCTCCTCGTGTCGTGCGTCTGTGTATATGGCTATTGGTATAGGTGACGTATGCGTCAGTTAATATATGGCTATTTGTTAGGCACTTTCAGACGTCACGCAGGTATACCATGGCCGCGGAAAGTCAACCGCGTCGCTCTGGTGTGTCAGGAGGTACCCCCCCCCCCGTAGAATTCCAGCGCGCGTCGGCAGCCGGCGATGGGGCCGAATGGATGGGGCCGGCGGAGGAGTGCCGACCTTTGACCGTGCAAAAAGTGACGAGTCGAGAGTGAAAGGCTAGAAGACGCTGAAATTCAAATTTTGACGACAGATAACTCGGCCTTTAACAAACGCATTATAAAAATTCATGCTGGAGGATATTTGTGAAGCGGCGTCCTTTAACATTTCAGCCATACCGCAACTTTATTGATGAGCCCCTTTCAGAACCCCTTTAAAGAACCTAAGGTGGTCGAAATTATTCCGGAGCCCTCCACTACGGCGTCCCTCTTAGCCCATGTCGTGCTTTGGGGCATAAAACCCCATAGTTTTCAACTCAGAAGATATATGCATGCATTTCTAATGAATCTTAAATTTCAACTAAATGATTTACGTCTCGTGTCTAAGTGTCTATATGTAGCTATCGAAGAGAAGTAGGGTATATCTAAAATCTATAGCGTTCGCAGTCGCAAAAAATGCAACCGAGTGCGCCAGGAAAAACACACACGGGCGAAACCCTTCTTTACATTCCACAATGTGGCTGGTTTGGTTAATGGTTTATGGGCGGTTAACGTCCCAAAATGACTCAGGCTATGAGGGGCGCCGTAGTGAAGGGCTCCGGATAATTTCGACCACCTGGTGTTATTTAACGTGCCCTGGCATCGCACAGTACACGGGCCTCTAGAATTTCGCCTCCATCGAAATTCGACCGCCGCGGCCGGGATCGAACCCGCGTCTTTCGGGCCAGCAGCCGAGCGCCGTAAACCTCGGCGGCCCCACAATGCGGCTGGATTGGTTGCCTGCCTCAAGGTTACCTGCCGAGCGTATACTGAACGCCTAGTTCCGGCAGCGCTCAACAGATGGCACAGCGTCCGTGCAGCGAAGAAAAAAATCGCCAGACGCACCCAGATCAAGAATGCATTTCTGTCATACAAACCGACCGGCTGAAGTACTTGAGCGGAAATGTATACGGTATCAGCACCGGGCAACTGGGTCGCCAGGAAGCGCCCTTCTTTTTCCGGGTAAAACCCGCTTTTACCTGATTCTTGCACCTTGAACCCATTTCTGAAAAATTCGGTTATTCTCCCCTAAAATGCCCCTTCTAGAGAACACAAAAGGGCAAGGGAACGAGTTGCTCGCGAAGATATACGCACAGTATATGAAAGGTCATAGAGAACGTACGTTTTCCTGAACAAAGTCGAATACACCAAGCGAAATTGTGCGGATATTCTGTGCTTATTCCAGGGGAGTGTTCGTTCAACTGATGACCTTAAACCTCTTTCAGCGCTTTTTATTCATGACGTGGCTTAATATGGGGACATGTTGAAAAGTAACTTTCAGAAGCGGGAGCCCACTAAACGGGTTCTGACCAGTCATTCATTCGGCATCATCTATCAAGCGCTATCCACGCCAACGACGTCGTGCTGCAGGGCTTTTTAAAATGGACTCTGTCATGTTTAATCACTGTTTTCGCTGTGTGCAAGGCAGGCAGCTCTTGAATGCACGCGAAGTGCTATGTAGGAAAATGACAGTTTATGCGACGAAATATTTGTAATAGGTGAGAAAAACATCTAATTTGGTGAACAGTTTTTTTCCGTGCCACCCGTCATTTCCATATGTTTGTGAAATATTGAGCAAACATATAGCATTTTCTGTCCGGCACAGAAGAGAGAGCTTAAAAGTGAATTGCCTTATTGCCTTTAGCTGCAAAAGAAAGGACCCGTAAAAGCCCGAGTTATGGGATTTTTTTGCTCAATAACCCGATTTGTACACGAATTCGAACAAGAAAATTTCGCCCAATTTTTACCCTCCGAATTTTGGACAAAAAAAAACCCCAGAAAACGGAGGGCCTAGGTATATACGAAAAATTTGTTCAAAGGCCCACACATAACGCACAGTTTTGTTAGCGACTGTGGAACGTATCGTGCGTAACGGCAGCTGGATCTCAGACAGTCGGCATAATACTCCACTTTGGAGCGAACCGCCGAGGTGGTTCAGTGGCTGTGGCGTTCGGCTGCTTAGTCCAAGGTCGCGGGATCGAATCTCGACCGCAGCGGCCGCATTTTGGTGTACGCAAGATGCAAAAACACTCGCGTGCTTTGCGATGCCAGTGGACGTGAGGGAACCCTTGCTGCGGGTCAAAATGAAAACTCAGCCGCCGCCCACTACTGCTTCTCTCGTACAGCACGCGTGTTCCGTTATGGGGCGTCAGAAACTTGCACCCCACATGCCACACCATTCCACCGTGAAGCTGCATGGTATAATCACTGGCGGAAGAAGGACTCCACTATGAAAAGTTGATGTGTTAACGGCTGCGGTAACAGCGCCGCTCAAACTCATGCGCCGCGCCACTTGCACCATGCATAACGGCGTGGACGTTTTCAACGTGACATCTTCAATCAAGGGAAGATTGAATATTCGGATTTTAACGCTAAACGATGTTCTCAGAAACGACAGTGTCATTGCATACCTAATGCAAGCGTCTATAATTAATGAATGAATAAATTTCTTCCGGATATGCCACGAGGCAGAGGCATCAACTAACTATGACACCGCTCCGTGTAAAAAATAATTGTTTTGAATATTCTTTTTTTCCCCAGGACAGTAACAGACTGGAATAACTTAAATAATACGCCAGTGACTCAACTTCCCTTTCTTTGTTTACCGCCAGTCTCTGCTGACAGCGCAAAAGCTTTTTCGCAGTGCATTTTTTTGCCTATATATATATATATTTTCTTTAAGCAATTTATTAATCTAAGAATTATTATCCTACTGATAAGCATAACACATTAAAAAAAAAAAAAATTAACGTTCCCCTATGCACCTTGGTTTCGGTGACTGTTGGCTCCCTTCATAAATTTGTCAAACGGGCCCCTCATTTCCTTTAACTTGTCTGCTGATAGCTTAACGAGGGTCTCGGTTCTGGCAGTCTTAATGCCAAAAGGTAGCATAAGAGGGCTCTCGCACAGTTTCCGCCCTCGCCGTTAGATGACGTTCTACGTCACGCTCGCGGTATTACAGGACGTGCTACGTCCACCGCTATGGTCGAGGGTGGCGCTGGTGAACACTCTCAAGGCTCGCTTACACCTAGTAAACATAAATACCCACGAGAGCAGCAGATTGGACAGCCGTCGCCGTAGCTCAGTTGGTAAGAGCACCGGACGCGTTATTCGGAGGTCGTGGGTTCGGATCCCACCGGCGGCATAGTTGTTTTTTCTGCTGCTTTATAAGTAATTTTCTTTAAGCAATTTATTAATCTAAGAATTATTATCCTACTCATAAGCATAACACATTAAAAAAAAAAAAATTAACGTTCCCCTATGCACCTTGGTTTCGGTGACTGTTGGCTCCCTTCATAAATTTGTCAAACGGGCCCCTCATTTCCTTTAACTTGTCTGCTGATATATATATATATATATATATATATATATATATATATATATATATATATTTGCAGCACATTGCGTTAAAAAATGACGCTTGTAGTGACCTGGCAATGTACTTTTGTCTTCACCTTGTTCTGTCTCCAGCGATTATTTTCGTGCTGTGTTATATTCCCCCCGTGCTAAAATCCCTTGTGGATTTCAATATCTGTAAGTAAAAATAACAATAAATAATTATATCCATAAAAGGACGGCCTGAAGACGTTGTAGGAGGGGTAAAGCATCGTTTAACTGTTTATCTTATTCACTTACAACAAGTGGTCGGAAGATGCGTCAAGTTTTACAGAAAACTTCACACCTTGTAAGTTAGACCTTTGGTCGTTTCTTATATAGGCTCAAGAAGAAAAAGAAAAGAAATTCGGGCTGCACCAAGCCCCGATCTTTCTTTTGCTTTTAATCAAGATTGATCGTGAGCGAAGTAACTCTGTTTTAACGAAGTTGCATTTTTTTTTTTACCGGGAGAATTAATTTTCCTGACGTACATATCACTATGTACTTGGCCCATCAGGTTGGCAGGTTTTTAGAGCAGACGGCCGCGGAAGCGCGCTCACGCACAAAAACGTCTCTCGAGGAAAGTCTCGAACTGCGCGCACACTTTATTTATGGGGCCGCAGTCGCACGAAGCCGGGCGAGCGCGTGTGTCTGTTCGGGTGCAGAGTGTCGATTTCGGCTGGCTCGCTCGCTCAGCAAGTGGCACGCGAAATTCAACATCACGAGGCTGCTTAGCGAGAGTTCATTTCCAACGGCGCGCTTCGATTATTCCAGAAGAGCTCCTCCCAACTTCCCGATATGCCTCCGGCGGCGAAGCCACACAGGATCTCCCTTCCTTCGACGAGCACTGCTCGCGTATAATTCACCCGAGCGATTAACGACAGGTCGACGGCGCTCGCGAACTTCCAGACGAGCCGAGCGGCCCAGTCGTATGCGCGCTCGCTCGCCAACAATCGTCTGATCAGTTCCACTGACGGCGGTTATTAATGGACGCCGAGGAGTTTGTTATTCGCTACCCGCTCTCTATATCGACAGAGAGCGCGGGCCGTCTGTCATGATTCAGACATGATTGGACAGTTGTTCGGCCGAGCTTCGAGACGGTGCACTCCGAAAGCGTCGTCGTTTTGCGCGCTCTGCGCCGCTGCCGCTGGCTTGGATCGATAATTTATGTTTCGTTTGGAGCTCCAATCTGACAAGCCGGCTACACGGGGCGACGCTTGGCAACACGTCGCGGCGCTCGCTGTTGTGCTTTCGCGTATAGGCTCAATGCGCAGCCGTCAACGCGCGGCCAGCTCTCCTCCGCAGCCAGCCACACCGCTCCTCCGTTCGACCCGGCAATTGGCAGTGCCGACGCAAACACGTCGCGCATTAGCGCGGCGATGGGCTCGCCGTTGAGATGCGAGGCATACCAGCGTATCCGCCGTGTAAGCAGCGTCACTTTGGCACGCAAATGGCCTCGTATAGGGCGCGCATTACGGGAGTCGAACACTCGCGGCGCGGTCCAAGAAGAGAGAGGGAAAGCGCGAAAACGGGAACAGCGGCAACGAAACGAGCTGCAAGGAACTAAATGAATCCCGGGCGCGAACAGAAAAGCTCGGCGCAGAAAATGACACGGCGGCCAACGGCGGCGTCGGAGCGCCTCGCCGTTGGCAGCAGCCATTGGGCGCGGTACGAGCGCTGGGCTATGTCTCGGGGGAATTAAACGTTCCCTGATAGCGTTTGCACGGCCGTCCCCCGCGCGGGGAGGGGGGAGAGAGCCTCGGCGGCTTTGAAATTTAATAATGCCAGACCGCGCGCGTTTTCAGCGAACGGCGGAATCAATCGGCCAAAAATCGGATTACCAACGGCAGAGTGCGACTGCAGAAGAGAGGCGCGCTTTCGACGCTTCTCGCGAAGGGGGCGCGAAGGGGGCCGCCCCTGCAGCCGCATAAAACAGGTCCGTTTACAGACCATCAGGGTAAAGTGATACGCTGATGGGGATCATCCCGCGCCGCTCCTCTTCTTTGCTGCTCTCGCGGGCGCGCTCCCAAAATTAGGTTAGCCCGCGCGATATGTCCGGGCCCTTGTGTAATATACAGGCGTAGACGTGATAGTGAAATCTCGGAAGGCGCGAAGGGGTTGAACCGCGTCGGGGCGCCCCGGGCGCTGCAGGCGCGCTGCTCTTGTTCGGCGCGCCGATTACGCCGCTGCGGTCCCGCGGCACTCCGAAAAATGAGCGCCGGGCGCCTGCGGCCGTATCGCGGCGCCGCTTCCTGGCCCGGGGGGCGGCAGACGGCCACCCGCCGCAGGAGATACCTTTCCACCAGAGCGGCGGTGCAACAGGGCGGCTGTACCTGCTTCTCCGCTCACTTTAATTGAAGTGCCGGCCAATTTGCGCGCCTTGCGGGGGCGCGCTTTTGTGACCGCTTTTGCAATCGAGCTAGCGCGGGACGGTGCTCTGGGCACCAGTTCACGAAGTCGTTGATACGACCGGCACAGAGGTAGCGACATGACTGAGGCCCATCTCGGCCGCCGACAATGGTGAGAGGGCGCGTCAGCGCTGCCAAAACCCGACACATCGCCCGCGGTCTACCCTCGGCCTTGCGTTTTTTCTTTTTTCAATTCGGCGATGACGGACGTAAGGCGAGAAACCCGAAGAAATTTGCGAAGCTCTGCACAGGTCTACGCTGCCTGTTATAACATATAATAGCGATAGAGCAACCTTCGGTTCTATTGTGCACTCAGGTTCGAGTTTCCTCGTATGTCATTAGATGGGTATCTCTCAAGCTTATCAAGAACCGCAACACTTCCACGGTTTTCACGGCAGTGCACGAAACGGCCTGCCGTCCCAGGGGAGTGGAGTGCGTTCGATTCGAGAGAAGGCGCTGCGGGCAGCTCTTGGCTGCTCAAGGCAAATTTACAGCTGGCTGCAATATACGACATCAAACAGCACGGCAGAGAATGAAGCACTGGCGAGGTATATTCCGCGCATTTGGAACCACGGAGATGTCGCTCGTCGGCACGAAAGCAATTTGTAACATGACACATGACCTCGGATGATTTTTGGTTTATAGTCTTTTTTAGTGACACCAAGCACAGTACAGTGCACAATCTAAACCCCGTCCTCTGTTCCTCATTAGGGTCTTGGTCACAGTGCATTACGTGCTCGAGCTGTGCTGTGCACGAATTCTGCATTTGTTACCGTTGCCTGAAGAATGTTTCTCTGTACAGACGCATTTGCACTGGCTACACGTACGTGACGCAGGTTTATTACTCATGAATAAAAAGGAAACCAAATTTGTGGTCATTGTGAGGACGTAACTGCCGCAAGGTGCAATTCATAATCACGCAGAAAACTCAGACACATGCATGCAGAAAGCATTTCTAAGGCTTTTATTAGGTAAACACAACTTTACGCTTTAACTTGCGCCTTGGAGGGGAAGCAGATATAAGCCCCTCTCTCGTTTACAGGTTTTCAAGAGACACAAAAGTTTCAAACCCACTACACCGTGACATTTCTAAAAGGCTGAACACAAAATAAGGGACACTTCAACTTGTGTTTGGCGCATGACGGCCTTATGGCGACGACTTATGCGCCAACAAACTTAACGTGTGACCAACTTGTGTTCTTCAATACCCAAGGTGAAGGCTCGAAGACGTGTTTTAGCCCCACCGTACAGAATGTCGGACATCCTGTATGCGTTTTGCCAGACTCGACGCATCCCCACGCATTTACCATAACACGCAGCGGATCTTCACTTTCACTGTTTTCAAATCACTTCACTCTAAAAGCATTTCTCTTCCGTGCCATCTTGCTATCCGAAATGCAGTGAACGCATATTTAACGGTACGATTAACAGCTGGGCGCCCAACCCCAGCTGTGGTGTGCAAAGTGTTGTGCGCGTGTGTTTTTATTTTTATTTTTTCTTTCTTGGCTCTACATGCGCACAACCTGGAAAACTTTATTGTTACCCTTTGTAAATAGTGTATATATGACCACTCCCTATGTCATTTCTTGCTGTCCCCTCACCTCTTTCATTTCACTTCTTCATAGTGCCTGCTATCCTTTATTTCCGCAGCCCCAGCTCAGGTGCCGCCGCCAAAGTGATGGCAGATGCCGGGGTTAGCCGAATTCTTTTAACTTCCATTTTTATTATTATTCTTTAATAAAAACTTACTACTACTACTTTAACTGAGTAATCCACACAGTAAGGTGGCCGCTATGTAGTGTACGCCGGCCGTAGAGCGGGCATTTTGAGCCAGCTGAACCCCGAGGAGCCGCCCGCGGAATATCAGGTGGCCACTGCGGCCCTGCAGTGAGCAGCAATGGACAACGGTGGCAAAGCACAGATCGCAACTATAAACTCGCTGTCGTACACGAGCAACGTATTCAAGCATACAAATATCGCCTAGGATTGTATGCATGTGAAGAACTCCTTCATGTTTGTGGCATACGAGATCATGGGCGCGCTGATGCGGTACGCAGAAAGCGCCGACACTGGGCGCAGCGCGTGCCGCTTGTTCCGGTGGCGTTTTGAGTTCCCCGGCGCAACGACCCGTCGTTATCCCTGTCGGATATTCTTCGTTGCGATAAGAATGCTGATGCAGCTGGGATTCTTGCCCCGTCGATGAACAGTATAGCGAGACGCGGGTTGTCAGCCTGCACGTTGCAGAACAGGACGCCAAGAGCTGAACTTTCTGCCAAACCCGACGTCGACGCTAACGACGCTAGTGGAGCCCTCTGCGACGCCGCGGCGGTAACGGAGATCCGCACGGCGCACCTGAATCAGGCTTGCGCGGCTGAAGACAGCAGGCAAAAAAAAGAGAGAGGAGGAAAGGAAGAAAGAACTAGCGCACATCGCGCCGCCATTTCGCGCTCAGATGTGCAAACTGAGCGCAAAGAAAAGCGCCGGCGATGCTGCGGAGCACGGCCGAGCAGCAAGCAACCAGAGAGGGCGCGCACGCGTCAGAGCGTCGACGGGGGCGCCTTGAACACGCTTGGCCGCCGCCCTCCCCCCAACCGCAACCGCGGCGCTCGAGCCGGCGTGGTTTTGTTGTGCTAATCGCGGACCCTCCCCTTTCCGCCAGCGTACCCGCCACTCTTTCCTTTTTTTTTTTCTTTTTCCGCGCGCGATTTTCTGCTGGATAATTCACTTGCCGCCTTATTTCGCACATTTTATCCATAAAAAGTGCGTGTCTGTGTGCGCGGCGGCAGCTGCCGAAAACTCCGCTTGAAGCGAAAACTCCGCTTGAAACGAAGCTAAACCCGCCGCGGTGGCTCAATGGTTAGGGCGCTCGGCTACTGATCCGGAGTTTACGGGTTCGAAACCGACCGCGGTGGCTGCGTTTCGATGGAGGCAAAACGCCAAGGCGCCCGTGTGCTGTGCGATGTCAGTGCACGCTGTCCGGAGCCCTCCACTACGGCACCTTTTTCTTCCTTTCTTCTTTCACTCCCTCCTTTATCCCTTCCCTTACGGGGCGGTTCAGGTGCCCAACGATATATGAGGCAGATACCGCGACATTTCCTTTCCCCAAAAAACCTATTATTAATTAAACGAAGCTAAGGCTTCGACGGTTTTGCCTCAGCGGCGGGCATCGAGGCAGCCTATAGTGTAGAACAAGACTGCTCTCTGGCTTGTGATCTTGCCGATTGCCTTTGCAGCAGCCAGAATAGTTGCCGTTCGCATACGCAGGGACTAAAATGAACCTTGGTATGCAGATGCTTCATCTCAGCATGCACTAACACCCTGTTCTTCGGACCTCTGTTTCTCAAAGTGCGTTGGAGCCGTACAGCGGCGGAGATTGTACTCCTGGAGGATGTAGCCGGCAGTATAGGAGGCTCGAAAAAAAAAAAAAGGAAGTACATGACCGATGCATCTTGCCAGTACTCGCTAGTGAGGTAGGTGCTATCAGTATTAAAAAGAACAAAAAGGCTAGAAAGCGGACGAAAACCCCACACCGAACGATGGAAAGGAAAATGGCACTTATGACATTAAGAGAGGAAAGAAAACAGTGTGCGAGGGATATTTCAGTAACGCGAGCTTTTGAACGGCTTAATAATAATAATAATTGGTTTTTTGGGGAAAGGAAATGGCGCAGTATCTGTCTCATATATCGTTGGACACGCGACGTTGGACACCGCGCCGTAAGGGAAGGGATAACGGAGGGGGTGAAGGAAGAAAGGAAGAGAGAGATGCCGTAGTGGAGGGCTCCGGAATAATTTCGACCACCTGGGGATCTTTAACGTGCACTGACATCGCACAGCACACGGGCGCCTTAGCGTTTTTCCTCCATAAAAACTCAGCCGCCGCGGTCGGGTTCGAACCCGGGAACTCCGGATCAGTAGTCGAGCGCCCTAACCACTGAGCCACCGCGGCGGGGCGGCTTGGGCTGATACTTCAGGCATAACTGCACCACGTTCATTCTATGAAGCACTCGTCCGCGGTGCGTGCGTGCGTGTGTGCTGATGATTATGGATTTTTATGGCGCAAGGGCATGTATGGCCAAAGAGCGCCATGGAACAAGGTTATTTTTCGTCTACTCAAGGTGGGATCAAAGACCCATTTTCCAAGCATATCAGCCCTTACTAGCCGAGCACCAGACGAGGGGAAAGCTTGTACCCGTTGTATCACTGGTGGGTACCCCGCACCTCCCGCATGCGAGGCGGATGCTCGAACCACTCGGCCACCGCTGCGGTGCTATGTGTGTGTGTGTCTTCGTTATGTGAATGTGGTTATTGCGCTAGTTATATACCAGGTGTTTCAGCGAAGGTGAACCAGAATTTTTATAAATAGGCTTTTCGAGGTATGAAGGGCTTTTTTTTTTTTGCGGCACAATAATACCTGCTTTGGAGATATTATAAAACAGGTGAATAAATTTTGCAACTTATCCGCTTAACTAATTTCTGATAACTAACGTTTTAACTATCACAGATAGGCAATTGGTTGCAATTAGAGATATGGAGCCGGTCGTTAGTAATAGCCACATCAGTTTTTAGAATTTCGAAAACGCGATTATTCTCGCCGCTGTGGCTCGACAAAATTTGGCTGCATCGTGCGAAAATACATGCGCTTTCGAAAGCATGCAGGCAAAGCAACCCCTCCAGTGCACGTAACTAGTCCTAAAAGCCAAATTTAAAAGGTTAATTATCAGAAATTAGTTAAGCGGCTAATTAGTTAACATTATTTAGCTTTCTTCTTATGTCCGCAGACGCATAAGCCGCCTTCATACCTGAAAGAGCCTATTTTCAAAAATTTGGGATCACCTTCGCTGAAACACTTGGTATAGTGGGATATTTTAGTTGGAGTGTATAAGGCAAAAAAAAAAAAATGCGAATGGCCAGGGCATGCACTGCGTAGATCTGACGACCGTTGCTCTATAAGAGAAGGGGTGAGTGGGATGGAATGGTCAGTTCGGAGAATTTGCTGGAATAACGAGGCCGCGGCAGGTGAAGGCAGGACAACTGAAGGTCATCGGGAGTCCTGCAATGGACTCAACTCGAATGGTGATCATTACAACAACGGTGATGATGATGATGTCATATGACGACTATGGGAATGCAACTGCTTTAGTTTTGCATAGTTTAAACAGCGTTCCGCCTTTTGCTAGTCCATTCGTTCATTTTCTGCTGTGAGATCAAACATTGTACGAATTACAGCTGTTATCTTGTAGACTCTTCGGGCACGGAACAGGAATTTCGTAGTGTTTCGCCGCTAGTATTTAAATAGGATTAGTCGTTGTGGGCTGTCAGCTATGTATTGCACCGTAATTTGTTATATTGCCTGAAACGTATTGCAGTTATAGATGGGACAAAGTAAATTGCAGCCTGTCAGCGTCGCTCTGTATGCAAATTTCGAGCGAAAATATTCGCCCGGTGGCTACAAACAGAGGAGACTCAGTTAGGAACGACCAGGAGTCATGTGTTGTGTGCACGCTATGTATGTGAGCTGTCGGGCGCCCTGGGCGTTCTTTCGTCAAACGCGACCCATGGCTGCGATCTGAGAGAGAGAGAGAAAAAAAAGAGAAGCCGGAATTTGAGGGCCGATAGATTTACTGCGCGTGCATAACGAACGGCTCGCCAGGGGCTGTGTCCAGAGCCGGCCTCGCGGAATTCCGCCGCGCTGCTATTCCCAGCAGTCGGCGCGAAATGTTCAGCGCTCGAGGAGATGTCTCCGAAAACCCTTTTCGACGCTCAGGGCAAGCTGCTGAATCGGGAGGTCGAAATTACAGGTCGCGCGAGGCGGCCGCTTCTGCCAGGCCGCCCTGTAATTTGGTCGCCTCTCATATCTCAGCCGCACGTCCCGCAAAACGGCAGCTTTGCGACGCTCCACTGAGCGCCGTTCGAACGAAAAATGGGCGCCCAAATGGAAAAGGAGGATTCCCACGATCCGCGCGACGTTGTCACTCAGGGCCTGACAAGCCGTGGAATCGGCGCTGGCCGGCGCGACTTCGCCCAGTGTCGCGCGCGGTGCTCGCCGAAGGGAATCCTTCGTGGGTGCGCGCCGCGAAATGCATGCGTGTCTGCGGAACGCGCAGAAGACGGTCGTCACGGGAATCTTTCCCAGTGCCCAGTGGCTCGTCTCTCGAGGAAAGTGCAGAACGCGTGCTTTTGCCAAAACGCTGCAATGTAAAACAATTGTATGCTTCGGGTCTAACCTCTCGAGATGCGGTTACATCGAGACGAGGCGGAAGCCGACACAGGACGCCGGCCGTGGGAACGGGGCGGCTGAAGGTTATCGGGATCACTGACCGCTATTTTGCTGGAAGAGGACCACAAGCCTCTCTCTTTATCTCCCTGGCTGTCTCGCCTAGCCCCCGCCCCCCCCCCCCCCCCCCCTCTGTTTTTTTTTTGTTCAATCCTGAACAAGTGTACAATTTCCAGTACACCTTGGTTGGGTTCTGAAATATTCTTACATAGCTCATGTGAAACTGATGGCTCTACCGGACTGCCACCAAGACTGCGGTCGCTCCGAAAATACTGCCTCCTTCTGATTCCTTGAAAACCGCAATTTCCTATTAAAAAATTGAACAACGCAACACCAGTTCATCACGGTACACAGTGACAGTTAAGCAGCTATTTTTTTTACATTGTCCCCATCATCGGCCGTGCACCTTTGTCAGCGACTAGCAACAGACTTTACGCCACGCTGGCGACAGTCCGTGTCAACCACTGCGCAATAACGCGCATGAATGGCATCGTTGCAGAAAAAAAAATGCTCAACGCTATCCCTTAATGCGGCGAATGTGAGCGCTATAACCGACTGCAATCCTGAGTCGATTTTATCGAATCACGTATTCCGAGATAGGACCTCGGGGCATTCGCGTTTCCGATCGGTCCTCACCCTTGTTCACCTTTCTCTATCATTAATAAATGTTTTCACCACCCTTGTTTTTCGCTCTCTTAACGCTGCAGGCCAAGAACGTGGCAGTGGACGGGCTGGCAGTAAACGCTCTTCGCAGACGCAGACTCCAGCCGGCGCGGGTCGCCTCACGTCCGAAGCGCTGCAGGCTTCTGCGCGATGCCTTTGCGCCCCAACCATGGCAGTGATTTCACCGCGACTGTACAGGAAAGCCGGTGCACTGAGTCTCTGAATTGGGTTCAAATGACCTGGCACGTTGGTAAGCCGCGCAACAGCGCGTCTGTCTGCGATGGGTCGTCAACGCCAGTGGCGTGCTTGCGATGCTCCATTGCGTCTCATTCCCACCTGTGATGGTGTTCACATGATAGCGGACGCGCTGGTGTAGACGCCGGCGTGAGCGTCGCGAAACCATGGAAGCTTGCCATTAAAAGCTAGAGCCCTAAGAAGTATTCCCCGCACTGAACCAGCGGATAACATAAGGTGCCAAATCCATATTATGTAGTCGGTGCGGTAAAACAGCCCAACGAAGGCTGGCAATGTTCTGCGTGGTCTTTAAACTGACGCAGGTTCTTGTGTTCATGGGCTGCTAGAGAAATGTCTTCATTGAATTCGGACCTTTCGTTTCGTTCAGAGCTGATAGTCTCTCCGGGTTCAAAGAAATCCAGAAGGATCATCCCATTCGTGTTTCCATAGAAAGAGGGCATCGTTTTCTTGCTGAAGGCTGTGGCTTGAACTTCTCTTATGGCGAATTCCCATGTCACCGCCACTGTTGCACGGTGGACAGCCGTTTTCACTCAGGCTGGCAGGGAACGCGTGTTCTTAGTGTTTCTATCAGCCCACACTACATACTTTATGTAGTCATGATAATGCCATCCGTGTGAGAATCAGAGGAGCCCCCTTAGCTGCATACAGAATTCTTCTGATTGCAATGCGCCGGCCGGGGCGATCACGACACACCATCGCATTCAATCTGTTCTTTTGCTGCGCTCTTGAGACGCGAGCGAATCCGAGAAGGCAGCGCGTGCCCTGGGCACGCAGCATGGCGACACATGCAAGCTGACACCGTCATGCATGCAACCTGTTCCACTCCATCGGGAACCTTTAATGCCCAATTAGGATATGACACATACTCCTCGTGTGAGCGTACAGATTCGTTATGTTTGAGTATGAATGTCTGCAGCCTGAAACCTCTGTGGGCAAATATTATGAGACGTGTCGTTGCGCATAATCATGTCTGTGAAGGTTCCTTGAAGAGGTTTTACCTCAGCAGCTTTTCCTGGCTTTACTGCGTTTAAAGCGTTAATTAAATGCGGTTAACTCTCATCCTCCGGCTGTCATAGCAGTGAACGTGCAGGGTAAAGCGCATGATCAATGCTTTGTCAAAGACTAATCAGTGACCCGTCGAATAGTGTAACAGTCTGCTGCATCCTGCATCGTAAGCACTTACGTGTCTAGTCGGCGACCAGAGGAATATGAGGGGGCGTCTTCTATGCAGCAGACAAAGCCGGTGGCGGCGAAGCCGACATCCATATAGATTTGGGGGGGGGGGGGGGGGGGGATTTTCCATGATCAAGCGTCATTATGAAGACAAAGTATGCAGCTGAGACCTGAAGGGATGCGCGAAAGGGGCAGAAAACCCAGCTGCAAGGCGTGGTTTGGTATCACCAGCGATTCTGTTATTACCGAGTGGCACCTCCTGTCACACCCTTTCACTCCGCGTGAAACTGATGTGCTTGAACTCTGCAGCTCTTACCGACCTAGCGGCTCCTTGGCTACACTGCTTTGACAGTGCTGCAGGCGAAGCTACACGTAGACTATCCTTCTCGCAGAGGAGCCGCCTGTCTTTACCATTCTTTCCCTGGAGGTAACAGAAGAACAGAAGGAGAAACAAAAGGGAAGGACAACTTCACTGCGCTGCTATTTCACAGGAAATATTCGCAGTCAACGACCATGGTCATGGAACTACAGCGTCCCCTTCAGCCACGCACCAAAAGCACACGGCGTCATTCGACAAGATGCGCGCGTATACACCGCACACGCGTTGTCCGACTCGCTGGCAGAAAAAGATCTGTCGTGGCGGCATACGAAGCAGACGCACCGTCATCAGACGTGGAAGCATCCGCTCACGCGGCGGTTGATGCGATTTGGAGCGTGCTCAGGCGAGAAGCACGGCAGAAGGCTCCGCTCGTCGCGGTGGCACTTCCTCTGGTGGCTGCGGGGGCCCCACTGCCAAGGACAGCCGAGCGGACGGCGGCGTTTAACGCTTCCGTGATGTCCGTGGGATGCGCCAGCCAAGCGAGCCGGCCAGCTGGGTGTGTGGTCAGCCTGTGTTCTCCCTTTTGTCGGCGCCTTACTTTTCCCACAGCGGACCGTTAGGGCCGTTCCGCTCTCGCGCATTGTGGCCGAGGCATCCGCCGCGCACGCCTTTTTCAGACGTCGGCACATCCCTGACGCGGGATGCATCTGGCGCCCCGGTCGGCTCCTCTGGGGTGCGCGCCCAGCGGTGGCCGGCGTCGATGGCCTGGCTCTTTTCGCTCTCCACAAAGCAGCCGCGAGGACGACAACTGCTCCAGGATACAAAGAGTTCTATTTGGCGAGTGTTGAGGCCCTTCGGTGCAACACCCTGTGCGTTGAGATAAGCCGCTATCGCCAGCCTTCGTGTTAGTGGTACGACGAAAGAATGTTCGGAGCGTCGCTCCAGCTCCGGAAGCCATCTGACGCACTTATTCTGTTCCGTACTTTTCCCCCCACAGTTACAAGTAGGAAAGGAATTCTCGTAGCCGACGCTTTTTTTTTCCCCCCAAAGCTTGCGGCGCGTCTGCGCGCACAGGCAGCCGAGGCGGCGGCAACTCTTTGGGACGCGCCGGTTCCCATGCACCACTTCCGTCGGCCGCGTCACGCACGCGGCGCGACGCCGAAGGCGCGGTTCCACCTGACGAGCGGCAGCTGCGGCCGGCGGGCGTGCGTGATGGGCGCGCTTCCACGATGCCCGCTAATCTCCATGCAAACACGGGAACGCCAGAGCCGCAAGATCGGGGCCGCCGTTGGGCTCGGCCGCCGCTGTTGTGCGCGATCGATGGCGCGCCTCGCGTGCCGGCTTCGCCTGGTGACATCCCGGCAATGGGCAGCTCGCCCGTTGTGGCCACGCAGATAAGCGATTATGCGTCGACAACGCACAACTGCGCGGTTGGCGTGTGCGCGCGGTTCTGCCGCGCTGGTTCGGAATAATTGACGAGCCAGACGGACGCCTCCGTTTGCGCGCCCTGCTCGCCGGCAGATCGGGCGCGCACCGCCGCTGGGCCTTCGATCCGGCCGGCGGACCGCGAAACGGTGCGCGAAATCGGACGGAAACGGTATACGGCGAAGCGTGACGATCCTTCGTCGGGGTACAATACTCGTTCACCTCTGCTCGCGCCAGAGCTGCCGCGATAAATGCGGCCGAAGCTCGATGGTGGTCAGTCGGAGACGCGCGTTCGTCTCGGTGTCGCCAGCATTGCCCATTTTTTCGGTCTGCCTTTTCCAAAGCGCATGCCACCGATGTTTTCGATAGTCCCGACTAGGCTCGTGTCATGAAAAATTGATTTTTTTTTTCGCTATTGTCCTCTGCCCGCAGCGACTGACTTTCGCGAGCCACCGGAGCACGCGGCGAGCTTAGTTCTGTTTTCAATCGTCATTAAAATGAGAGCAGTCACGCGACGATGACGGCTGCTTCAGTCTTTCGTGTGTTCGTCCTCGAAAGAAAAAGAAACAAATCGCGTGTGCCTTTAATGCGGTCGACAACTGATCTAGCGGCTACTGATATAGCGGCTACAGCCTCAGGGGGAACGGGTGCATATTAGTGTACTATAATTGCGCTCAAACAAGACATAAGCGAAAATCGAGAAATGCGGAACAACAGATTAAATAAATAAATACAGAGGTATACATGATTTGCTACAACCACGTGATACAAGTCATGAACGTATGAGCATTTTGTGTACAAATACGCAAATCGATCAGTGCCAATAATGCCAACAGCCGACTTGTCTGCGTAATTTCGACCGCCAAGGAAAAAAAAAAGATCCCGATGGATCACGCTGATAGTCACTAGTTCTTGACGAACTTGACCGCAGATGGACCCTGTTACCATTTAGACAATGTGAATAGCCTCTATATGTGGAAATCAGAGAGCAAAGCAATGATGTGATTTCCTGCTCAGGCTCTTCTTAAGAATCTTTCTTTCTTGGATGGAAACTGAAACCATGAAACGGAAAAACTTCATATGCAAGGGGAAAAAAAAAAGGCCATACGTTCCTACCTGCCGAAACTACACCCCGGGCACTAGGCGCATCATAGTGGAGGGCGCTGGATTAGGATTAAAGGCCTATTTGCACTTCTCCGCCGTTAAATTGCGGCTGCACCGGTCATGAGTCGAACCTGCGACCTCGTACTTAGCGGCGCAGAGTGGACGGGCTGTTTGCAAAAGTAGAAGAGCAAAACCTCGTTCACTAAAAACGTCGATACAAGCAGAATAACAGAGGGCGCGCTAAAGTGAGATAGATAAATTAAGTGTGTGCCTTTGTGAAAGTCTACAAAGACCATAAGCAGCTTTCTTCTGTGCATCTTTCCTCCTCGGGAAACTAGATGGGCTTTATGCGTTCATCAAATTTGCTCGACCTGCGCCTGACCCCTAACGGGGGCTCGTCTTGAATCAAGTGCCCTAAACGGTTATACCTCCTGGAAAATGGCCGATTACCCGCGTCTCCCTTGTGATCGTCTTCTGTTCCACTAACTCGTTACCCGACAAGGTGCGCCGACTAGATCAGCAACAAGTTTTACTCGATCACCCCGAGTCCCAACTCAGCAAAGGCAGCGCCGCGCCGCCAGTGCTTCGGCAACTTACTTGCTTAAGAAAACATGCAGCGACCGCCGGTCGTTACGCGAGGAGACGGCCGGCTATGTGTGTCAACAGGTCGGTGGCTCGCAGGGCGCGTGCACAGCCTGAAGGGAGCCGCGGCGGCGGTCCGCACACTGGGTCGCCGCGCAATTATCAGCCGCAGTGCTATCTGGGGAAGCAGCACGAGAAAGGCACCCAGGCAGGGGCGCCAGGAACAGAGGCCGCGTAAGAGGCTGCCCCTATCACCCCGCTCCGGTCTCCTTTGCTCTCGGGCAGGCGCCGTCGCGGCGAGAACGTGCTTTATGACTGTGAGAAAGACGGGGCTTCCGCGCCGGAGCCGGCTGCGGAGCCACAGGCCGCCGCGCTTATCGGCCGCTCCGTCGGCTCACGCTCACTCCCGACGGCACCGCGTACGCCCGCCGCCAGGGGGCGGACGCCCTCGGCTGGCGCGAGCTGCGTCCCTGGATGCCCGCGAGTGCGACCCAGCCAAGAAAGCACGGAAAACACGGAACGGAGATGTCACCACAAGAGTGGCTTCCGGCACCACTCGTCAAGCGCAGCGTGCCGTTTCGACGCTATTATGAGTATACGAACGCAGACCCGAAGTGTGCGGAACGCGCGGCTTCAAGCTTGGCCATGTCAGCGGGGAAGGGCGGCAGCTTCCTAAAAAGAGTGTGCCAATAAAGCATCACTGTGCATGCGACTTCATTAAGCTGCCTGCAGTGTTGCAGTGAGCGGACGAGGTTGTCTTTTAGTTTTTGTGCAGTTGTGCCTGAACAGTTGTAAATTAACACTAAATTCGTTTGGCATAATATTTTTTACCTGCTTTCAAGTTGGATACGTGAAAGTGCCCGACAGGCTCACGCGCACTAGGTGTATGCAAAAAAGTTCGATGACGATGACGTCACGGTTTCCTCAGGACGTGAAAAACGTCCATCGCGCACCGACGCATCGACCAAAACAACATAGACGTTTTTACAGTGGGCTTCGAGGCTTTGTGCTCAGTACAGTGAGCATTAAATAGGACCCCCCCCTCCCCCATAAAAAAAAGAAACAGAAAAACGACACCCCCAAAAAACAGTTTTATACCGCATGTATACAAAATTTCGTATTTTAATCTTTTACATGTTCTTTTTTTTCATGATGCAGTCGCTGGCTTGGTTGGTGCCTGCTATCCGGGTGAAAGTGCAGGCTTATAAAAACATCTGTTCGGGGCACTGATTTCATGTTTTGTTTCCGGAGCTTAATTTAACCAGCGTCAGATTAAAAAAAAACAGTTTGTCCAGGCTATCTCGTTATCTCGTTTAAATCTTTCCTCGTTTAAAACAATTATCTGGTTTAAATCAAACAGAACTTGTTTTATGTCTAGTCGTTTCCTTCCTCAAAACTGTACCGGGTTCACATCCTTTTTTAGGGGTTGTCTTATTTCAGATCTCCCAGTTGCCTTCCGCTATCCTTATCGCACACCACCATTAATGCCAGCTGCGCCAACACCAGTTCGTAAACAATATTACCATCCTGTCTTTGTTCTCGTGGAGTAGAAGTGTAAAAAGGCGCGTGTTTCCAAATTTTGGTGCGCGTTAAAGAACACCAGGTGCTCTAAATTAACACGAAATTAACACTGAATTACGCCACTACGGCGTCCCTTATAAGTTATAGCCCACAGTGCTCTACCGGCACGTGGGCCTCCATTAATTGCATCCCCACCGTGTCTTCGGAACAGGATTTCACTTTTCTAGTGGTGCCGTGTCAGAAAACGGCATTATCGGCAACGACCTCGCTGAGGCAGCTACCTGATCCACCCATTCGAGAGCGCAGCCTGAATCCACTTGTCAAGAGCTGACTCTGCAACCGGGCGTATATAGTCGTCTGCTTGAACGCTTAATCAGTCTTGATTCTGGGAATACGCCTGAAGAATCGGGCCTTCGCGCGAGCATTCTTGACCTTCCTGCTGCAGTGCAGCACTGCTGTGTCACCTGTGGCCGACGGTGGTTTAGGAAGAACGCCTATATTTAACGATGATATTAGTGGCCGGCTTCCCGGCGTGCAACGAACGCCTCTTCTGCTAAAATGTCTCTTCAAATGTCCCCCCCCCCCCCCCCCCTAGCGGTATTGGATATACAACCCAGGCGGCGCTGCAATTGTTACACTGTGAATGAATCCTGGCATAGACATTAGCAAAAAGCTATTGCAAGATTGGTGGCTCAAAAGCTGGGCAGTGACGTAAGGATACTAGTTCAGCAGGATTAAATAATGTTCAAATGTAAAAGCAAATAGTATTTGTGTTTAAAGAAAAATGGCAAATTTATACATAATACCTTTAAGTTCGTCAAAGTGGTTAGAGAAATGTAAGGAAACAGAAATACCGAGCACGGTAGCACCGTTTCAAATGGGACGCTCCTAACATTCATCCATGCGCGCCTAAAAACTGCTTCCGTCCGCTGCGACCAATGCGCGGCCACATTCTGAACGATCGGAAGGCGTGCGTTTGGACGACAACATTCCTTGCCAAGGGGGTCTCGACGTAACCCAGTTGGCTGACTTGGACAGAGCGCGGACGCTCATGCCTATATACAAACACAAAAAATGCTTGTTCCTCTGTATAGGCTGCGGCACTGCGATCGCCTCGGCTAACTTCATCGTAGTTGCCGATCGTCACCATTGTACTGTATACGGAAGCCAAGATTCTGGGAGCGGTGGCTCGTCTTCCTACAGCGCGGAAAGACACGAAGCACTCCTACGACTCTTGAAATCAACAGGCTTGAGCGAGAGCCGCTTATAGAAACGTTGTCGGTTTTTCTGCGTGCATGAAATTCGTGAGCTCTCCCCTCTCTATCTATCCCGGTCCTTATCCGACCTGGCCCTATCCAGTGTATGACGTATACACAGCCGAGCTTCGAGGCGTGGTAACCCCGGGCTTCTCACGTTCACTCTCTGTCTGCTATAGCTTGGAGCTTGATCTTCCCTGCAGAACACTGTGCAGGGAAATTTATCGTGGCTATGCGCGTGCCCCAAATCATATAGCGAAAATTCGCCGAAAGCGGGTAAATTCGAATACCTGGGCAATGCTTTACTTACCAGTTATTATTTTTTTCGTGTAACCTTCGTACAAGCGTCTCAATTTATTTTTATTTCACATGTTGGTCCACTTTAGACGACGCACAGCTTTGATGGATACCGCACGAGTTCCTGTTCAACGCACCTGAGACGTCGCCGAGGTTGGCCACCATGTTCACACAAGGGCGTAATTTTTTGCCTCCCCCGAATCCCCAACGCATCGTGTGCATTAGTACGAGTAGTTCGTGCGATGAATAGCTGGATCAATAAGGCCTCAATCCATTAAGGCCGAAACTGACGAAATATATTCTGAACAGGGGTGTGCAAACAGTGCTTTCTCGAAACCGAACCGAATACGGATAGTGAATACGAATGGAACAGAAAAAGAACCAACTCTAATACGAATCGAATATTTGAACAATTATTCGCTACTTGTGCGAATATTCGTATAAAACGAACATTCACGCGAATCATCGAAGTGTACGGGCTAGGGGCGGCTATAAGTCATGATGTCGCAAGTCGCAACACTGGTCTCCACTAGAGGAGACGCAACACCAAGTCAGTAAATCTAGTCAGCCATATTAAAATCATTTCGTCAGTCTGTTAAGTCATATTAAGTCACTATATATGAGCGTCATGTCATACCCATAGGAAAATTACCTTCTACTACTGATGACGACTGCGAACGAACAAGTGCCAAATTTTAGCAGATGTGAGGGGCGACAGTTTGAGCCATGGCCTCCAATATCGGGCGTGAAGGCTGACCCCTCACCCAGTCTTGAAGGCCATATATATATATATATATATATATATATATATATATATATATATATATATATATATATATATATATATATATATATATATATATATATATATATATATATATATATATATATATATATATATATATATATATATATATATATATGGCCCCTATACAGGTTCATAGCTGCAGTGCGGTATGTGTCGGCGTTAAACGTCTGATCGCCCATGCGAGAGCCAAACCGCATGTAGAATATTGTGTAGAATATTCGCCCATGCGAGTGATTTCTCGGTTTGCCCGCCGCGGTGGCTGAGTGGTTATGGCGCTCGGCTGGTGGCCCGAAAGACGCGGGTGCGATCCCGGCCGCGGCGGTCGAATTTCGATGGAGGCGAAATTCTGGAGGCCCGTGTACTGTGCGATGTCAGTGCACGTTAAATAACCCCAGGTGGTCGAAATTCCCGGAGCCCTTCACTACGGCGTCTCTCATAGCCTGAGTCGCTTTGGGACGTTAAACCCCTATAAACCATTTTTCGCTTTGCCACTAAAATATGTTTAAAATATATGCCGCATGTATACCTGCCGTTTTGTTGCCGTTTACTATACGGTGCGCGGTCTCGCATGTGTATTGTCTATACAGCGATAGCCGTCCACCTTATCATCCCCCCCCCTTTTTTTTCTCTCTCTCGCTTCGCTTGACATCTGCCTGAATGTGACGACGAGGGCGGACGGGTGTAGAGAGGGTTGCGGTTGCCTTTGTATGGGCTTCTTATCTTTCCCCTCGAGCCGCCCGCAACGCCAGCAGGACGGTAGCGCCACTTTCTCGGCATTTATCTCCGGCCCGACACTTTGGCCCGATGTTATGATAATACCGGGACCCTTTGGTGGAGGGCAACGCTTTCGCGCGAACAGTTTCCGATGATACCAAGGCGACGACAGGCTCACGAGCAGCGCAAACACGAGCCCGGGACCGAGTGCTCGTCCGCGCGTCCCTTTTGTCGCAGTCTGCTGGGGCGTAGGCCGAGCCCCCTCTCCGCGATAAGGCGACGCGCTGGACGTGTGACGACGAGCCACGCTATGTGGAACCGGCGCCGCGAGACGGGCGATACATCTGCATAATGACGGGCGCTCAATTTAAAGCAGCGCTAACCATGCGCTAACCAGGGAGGTCGCATTCTTCGTCTTCAGTCAAGTGCTGTCACGGCGCGATTCTGTCCGCACACGTTACACCTCGCATGGACGCGGCGCTGGAAAGTCACACCACGTAACTTCCGTCTTTTAAAGGCTATTCCGATGGATGGGTGACGTTTCTTCTCTGTAATTTGTGGTTCTGAAAGGCGGGAGTTGAACTTGTGATTCGACGATACAGAGTAGAACACTTAAGTACTTGTTGAACGCTAAAGCGAGAATTAATCAGATGTTGAAACAGCTATGCGCCTTAAAGGCGATTGAAACGTGTGGATCACAGCTTGCAGCTTCTCACGGCAGAAGCAGAACTGTCGCTCGAATATGTTGCTGTAAATGCCACAAAATGTTTTTCATACAGACAATTATACTGTGCCAAGATGGGACTGGAAACGTATTCAAGGACAGCAACTGAGTCGCAGATAAATATCTGAGTTTGCGAGAAGTTGCGGCTGGAAATGACAGTGCGACAGCTGCTGAATACGCCCCTTACTCCCGGCAAAGTTCTCTGCAGCGCGTGTATTGAAATCTGCTGTAGAGTTTGGCTTTTTAGTCATGGCACATACAGTGAAAACTAGTCGCGATGTTCTCATTGCAGCACTTCTCTTTGGCACTGCAGAATTAGCATTTGTTGTTAAGTTTTTTTTTTTGGGGGGGGGGGGGGGCATGCATTGATATATCAACCGCGATACATCTGTTCAATATGTGGGCGAACATGCCAAGCGATTAACAGCCTATGCACGAATTTGGTTCCCCCGGCGTTTACCAGCAGTCCCAACCACAATCTGTGGCTCCTTTCGGTGGATAAAGGCTAATTAAAATATTTCAGTTGACAGTAATAATAAAAAAAAAGGACTGTGACCATCCACTTAACACCTAATCTAGCGCTGCAATCTTCAGCTTCAGGCAAAAGCCGCTGAAGTGCTATGCATTGCCGGAGAGGAAAAGCGAGTTCTGCTGCGCTTTTTCACCTACTCGAACGCGATAAATTGTGCTAGCGGCGATACCGCGCCTATCATTCAAAGAGGCGCGTTACTTCACGCGCGAACACATGCGCCAAAGAGGAAGAAAAAAAAAATTCTCGCAATCAATCGTCGGGAGGTTCGCCAAGATATATGGGCCGTTTGGGCGTCTCTCGAGGCCAACTGCGGCCGCTAATTGCTTCTCGGTCAACTAGCGTGCGCGATATTCGTTCGGCGCGCTATCTCCCGCTATCTTGCGCAAACGTTTTCTTTTTTTTTCTTCGACGCCTCTCCCCTCCACCGCCGCCGCCGAAAAGTCGAGAACAACAACGACTTGGGCAGCACTCGACGGACAGGCCGCTTGTGTGCTCAAGCTCTCGTCGCTGGCGCCTCAGCTTATCGTGGGCAGCCGGCAGACACGCGACCCGCAGGCGTCGGGCCCGCGGCGCATGCAGCGCGGAGGGCGCGACTCCAGTCGGCGCCTCGGCATCGCTCGCCAGCCTGGGCCGAACAATGCGGCGCCGCGGTCCCGCAGTCGGGGCGATCTATTCGCTTGTCGCGAAGGGATCTGAGTGGTGACCGATTTCAGAGGGAACCCTATCGCGGACTGGAGGTGGAGTGATCCTTCGTTTGCATGCGGTTTCTTGAATGACAGACTTCGTTCAGGTGCAGAGCCCGGCTGCAGTGCAGAAGAGACGCCACAGAAAGCTTGCCAGAAAGAGGACTTCAAGTCGTTCGTAAACGGTCGGTCGCAGAACAGCTTTGAAAAGTAGACTGTGGCGCGAATACTACGACAGTCAGCTAATGAAGAAATACACGAAGGGGCAGCAGCCATCTTGCTCAACGACATCATTAAAATGTGTATGCGTACTCGCGCTCAGTGCGCAATTGGGCAACAGCCGCGATTTTGGGCGATAACAGAACAGGCACTTTGCAGAGGCCATATGCCAATTCCATTCCTCTTCAATCCTTTTCGCCTGTCGCCATTGTCTCGTTAAGAAGTTTATGAGCAGGGAGCCGGATGTGCACTCTGTCGTGCAGGAAAAAAAATTAACCCTGTCTCCCTTTACGCGCTGTTTTTCCAATTATCTTTGTGACCCTGTCTTGGGTTTAGCACCTCTTGCCGGCGTTGTTATGACCTTCTCCACCAAATTTGTCCCAAGGCCTTTCATATCATTGCTTCTGGGGTGGAAGTTGGGCGTCCAGAACAGTTTGCAGTAACCAAGTAAATTTCGCCTCTCTGCGTCTCGCACGTACTGTCATGGATGAAAGTTTAGCCTGGGATGAGGGTTCGCGGAAAATAAATTTATCCCAGCGTTGCCTCGCTATCAGGTCAGTTGCTATTTATTTCAGCGAATGCAGCACGCACATGTCCCTTCATGCTTCTATGCCTTTCATTGATTTTCTTGGCCTGACCGCGCATATAGATTTTTTTTTTTCCTGTGAGCCCTCGTACCGTAAATTTTTGCCTATGACTGCTGAGCGAAACGCGAACTACGCTGTGGATCCAATCGTGCGATGTCCCGTTGCTTCTGTGCAGACAGTCTTCGTGCCACTGATATAATGAACCGGAGAGAAAACTCGTTTGTACGCATGCGTACAAACGTTGCGTACAGAGCAGCACTCCTGCAGTTGAAGCATCCAGCCCCGCGGTGTCAGCAGCTTTTGCCGGCCTTGTAGCATGCAAACTAGCTGAGCAACCTTCGTTTTAAAGACACGAGTGGAATTTAATAAGGTTTTTCTGCTTGTGTGTAATTCCTTTTTTTTAATTGGTGGAAGTGAAAGGTGTTACAATCAGGTAAAAGTTTTGAGCGTTTCCTAGGAACACATCGCTTCTCGCTCGATAAATAGGCCCCACCATGCGACCCTGCCTGCACTTCGCTCACTGCATCACTTAAGTTTTAGCACCTGCATACTGTCACAAAAAAAAAAAATTGTGGATGTATGTTTTGCCTCACCCGCTAGACAGTGAATATGACTTTTAACGTGGTAGCTTCACGTGCCACAGCAGGACAGACATTCGTAGATGGTTTTGGTTCGTGAATGCTAGGCAAAATTTCTAAAGCGGAATATGTGAGCAACCACAAAGTGTGTGAGAACAGCTCATTTTATTTCTGCGTATTTGTATCTGCCCACGGAATCTCCCATTTCTCTTTTCTACCAAACAAGTGCACGCTATAAAAATCTGAGAGCTATATTAACTTATACACATATCTAGTCTTAGAAAGGGTGAGATCTTGTACCACGTGGTTTTGCTCTTCTCCCTGTAATACACGAGATGCCACCTCAGGTGTCAATCTGTGCTTCTTCATGTAAAGTCGGAGACAAAAGTCTCTAGGACGCATGAACCCCAAACGAAGTCGATAGCTATATTATTTGCGGCCGGATCGGGACCACTGTTGTGGAGGTGAAAGTCAAACTCACATTCTGTAACCTGAGGAACCGAACTGATTTGACCGCTGGCAAACACGGCGCATGTGGACGTACATCGCATTCCGAGCGTCCTAGAAACTTCAATCCCCGATAGAAGCTGCAGAATTTGCAATCAAAGAATATCGATTCTCTCGTCGGTGAACAGTCAGAGAATCGGCTTGAGAAATCTGATATCGCGCATCAGCTTTAAATAATATCTAAGTGAGCACATTACAGATAATGAAGGTGCGTTATCCTCTTTAGCCACGAAACAGCTCCAAGCTACACAGTCACGAGCTTACAGCGTATCTGAATGCGGGCGCTGTCTCTGATCGCCGCGGTAACAAGTGAAAAAAAAAAAACATCAAATAATTGTAAGTGCTGAACTGCAGGCCAGGTCCTATAGCGGGAGAATATGGGCGTGACAAGGACACAAATATCGCACTTCGTCGATACGGCAAACAGTTGGCTCAAGAATTAGCTGTTTCAACAGCAGGCCGTGCAATCTACCAACCACATATTGGTTTAGAGGGGTTTAACGTCCCAAAGCGACTCAGGCTATGAGAGACGCCGTAGTCAATGGCTCCGGAAATTTCAATCACCTGGGATTCTTTAACGTGCGTGCACTGGCATCGCACAGTACACGGGCCTCTAGAATTTCGCCTCCATCGAAATTCGACCGCCGCGGCCGGGATCGAACCCGCGTCGTTCGGGCCGGCAGCCGAGCGCCACAACCACTCAGCCACCGCGGCGGCACCAACCACATATATGTGTATAATTGTGCACTCCTCACGCAGTGCATATGAACGATTCGTCCATGACCCCTGCTGCAAGGATTGCTTTAAGAAGTCACTTTCTCAGTCTTTTCGGTGTGTTCTAGAGCCATACACCCTTTCAGTGATCTGCTCACCTCACTGAGAAAAAACAAACAAACAAACAAACAAACTATGAGCGTCGTACTGAAAGCCAAATGTCGAGACTCGAGAGTTATGTCATGCACTGTATGTAGGTCGTCCCGGCACCAACGCCTCCGCATTTCGGTCAGGCATGATGTGAAGGCGCTCTGTAGCTCAGAAAAAACGTTATACGAAGTCGACTTCCAATGAATGGCGGTACCAAATGTGGGGAACGAAAAAAATAAGCGATGAAGGCTGTGTTTGTGTTTCTTTAAAAACAATGTAGGTTACGAGGCACGCCGTAGTGGAAAGGAATCATTTCCGTCACCTGGGATTCTTTAACGAGCAAGAGGAATCTCGCTGCAATGGGATTTTTGCATCTGCCTCCACTGAAACGGGGCCGCGGTGGTCGAGATCGAACTCGCGAACCTCTGCTCAGCAGCTGATGCCCGAATTTCTGTGAAAAAATTTACTACAGGAGAACATATTCCTTATGAGCATGCTAATGCTAGCACAACTTTAGGTGACTATCTTCAGTCAAGAAAGGCATTATGTAGGCTTTAAAAAAAGCAAATTGTAATTACTCTTTAGAAGGGCTTGAACTAGTTCGTATGCAAGCTGAAAAATTGTGACACGAAGAGTGACACAGGCTCAGTAATACAGGGGTGAAACATGACGACACGCGTCTTCTTGCTAATTCATAACGTCCACACGCAGGAAAAAAAAAAGTAAGAAAGTACCGTTCAGCAAAGAACTGATCACAATGTAAGCTGGAAACAAGAAAAATCCCCATGAATTCATTTTTTTTTTCTTCTTTTGCGTGCTGAACAAAAGTTCATTAACATACGTGTTTAGATGGCAGCTTGTCAGCAACTTTTCTGCGGAATGCCATTGTTGGAAGCACACACGCGATTTGCTCGACGGAAAGGCGTTATTGATTAGAGTAACTAAAGCCGGTGCAGAGTGTACTGCTGGGCAGGTTGGTTTGACATGCTCAAATATGTAGCGCTGGCAGACGACGGACGAAGAGAGGACGAGACACAGAGTTGCGCTGAACTATCAACTAAAGGGAGATGATCCGCACGTTTTAAACAGTAACCTAAAAAAATTTATAGCCAGTGATGCACGGGTGCATGTGCAATTCAGAGAAGCGGAGATGCACCTCAGGACTTGTCTACTCAATCCCTCTGTCCTGTGGCAAGGATTACATCGGCCAGGCTGGTCGATGTATTAACGAGAGACTGCTCGAAAACAATTCCAATGTGGAGGATCACAAATCTAGCAACCTGGCCATACACTGGCGAGGCTGCAGCCCATGTCGTCGCGGGCCTCCAATGCATAAGGAAACGAAAATTCTGGTAGCTCTGAACATAGTCGGGGAATCATTCAGGCAGCCCTCATTAACAAGCAACAAGACGTCTGTGTCAGTGCATCATCAGTAGCCCTGTTGGAAAAACAGCTTTCATTCCTTTCCGATTCCATTTAAATACTTGGCGACGTGCTTGCTTTTCAACAGCCCCACCCATTCGCCTTTTCTGTCATTAACTACTCTTAGGAAGCTACTTTTATTCTGCCATTCATGTTCTTGTTTCTTCCATTGCTTCAGCCCTCATCGCCTGCTTTTCTTGTCGTATTCCTTGTTGCCTCATTTCACCCATTCTTTCACTGCAATCTCAGTTGTCGCGTATTTTTTACACGATCTTCTAGCTTTTAAAATTTTTTGCCTCTCCTGTTTTTTTTTAACTGCCTTTTGCACGTTATTGTTTCTAACTTTTATGTCCGTCACCTACGAGTGCACAAAATTGTCGGCGCGTGTACACATGCTTTTTGCCAAGGGTTGTTGTTAAGTCCCTCTCCCACTCACTGATCCTTCGTGGTTCTACATGTTCTTAGGGGCGTTTCTGATATTTATAGCCGACCTGAATGGGCCATGCTTCCCTGTGTTCCTTTTTTTTGGCTTCTGTGTTTTGTAGGCTGTGGAAATGTGCGCCTGCGCGTTACTCCCTTTCCCTGTATTGGACATGCACCCAGCATCACTGGCTATTAATTTCTTGGGTCTCTGTTTAAAACGTGCTGATCACCTCCAATTGACGTTAAAGTTGATAGTTGAGCACAAATATGTGTCTCGTTCTCTCTTCGTCCGTCGTCTGCAAGCGCTACATATTTGAGCATGTCAAACTAACTTGCCCTTCAAAGCACCCTGGTCACGTTCATTTCCAATACAACGGACCTCTTCTCTTCGTTCTGTGTTAATCCGTGCCGTCCAGCGTCCGTCATCTCAACAGCTGTCACCGGTTCTCGCCCCACGACGTTCTGGGCTTAGTTTGTGGTTTCCAACATTCGGCGGACTACGGGATGTGGATGTGCAAGATACTGAGGTCGGAATGGCAGTGCCAGGCCAGCTTGCACCGCAAAAAATATCGGACTACTTTTACTTGATTCCCCTTCATCGTCTGCGTCGTGGAAAAAGTGGCGAGAATTCTCGCGCACCATCTCCAACACCACCGTGTTCATCTGGCAGCAGGCGCTCCGCAGCATATATGGACGCTTTTGCCAAAACGACTAGTGGCGACCTGCAAATCAAGTTCATCTCTTAGCAGGTGTCATTGACTGCCCCGAGGAAATCCAGCGCCTACATAAGCGCGGCCCCAGGTTCTCCACCGAGCCAAGACAGTCTGCTGCGAAGTTACTGTCCATGGTCAGGCAAGTTGCGAAGTTTGCTCATATGGCTGAACAAAGTCGTTGTGTGACCGAAGGTGTTAATGTCCTCAACCGCCGCAGCCAATCCGGAAAAAGGCCTCCCCTTGAAAAGACTGTGGCTTATCTGAGGAACAACAATCTGTCTCTTCATACCGTGGACAAGGATGGCGGCTTTGTAATTTTGCCTAAATATGTATGCATCGCGAAAGCGTCTAGTGCGACCGAATCTGGTTTTAAAATAATGCACAGGTGTTTTATTACCTAAGATAAAAAGTGCAGCAAAACGTTTATGCCAAGGGTTAATTAAGCCTTGATAAGCTTTACCGCTCGATAAGTGATAGCAGCAAGATGTCCCTTATAATGGTTTATGGTTTATGGGGGGTTTAACGTCCCAAAGCGACTCAGGCTATGAGAGACGCCGTAGTGAAGGGCTCCGGGAATTTCGACCACCTTGGGTTCTTTAACGTGCACTGACATCGCACAGTACACGGGCCTCTAGAATTTCGCCTCCATCGAAATTCGACCGCCGCGGCTGGGATCGAACCCGCGTCTTTCGGGCCAGCAGCCGAGCGCCACAACCACTCAGCCACTGCGGCGGCTATAGTGTGTCGCTTATAACGTTCTTCAGTGCAAAAACACATAAACCCGGATTCCCGCTCCGCGTAAATGTGTCAGAGTCAGACACATTGCTAAAGTGTGTTGCAAGGTTTTTTCAAACAAAACTTTAGTTGTTTTCAGTTGATGACCCTTTTTTGGTGAGCAACTCGAATGACACCATTCATTTCCTGCAGCAACACCGGACCAATGCCTATCTTGGGTTCTCCGTTGATGTCAAAGACTTGTACTATTCGATCCCTCATAATGACCTTATCCAATGTGTGAATGACTTTATTGACAATCATGGCAGCATTGCATTTCAAAATGCATGCGGCTTCTCTGTCGGTGGCTTTTTAAAACTTTTATCCACATACCTCAGTTCCACTTACACAGAATGGAATGGCTCTCTTTTCACCTAAAAGCAAGGCATCTGCATCGGGTCTTGCATCGCCCCCATTCTGAGCAACCTGTACCTGGCCATGCATGACATAATACTAAACGAAAAACATGAAAATTTGCCAGTTCTTAAAATATTTAGGTATGTTGACGATTATCTCATCCTCTTAGACTGTCAAGACGATACATTCCTGCCCGTACTTCACAAGGTGTTACGCCTCTTTTACCGAAACTTTATCTGCCCTTGTCTTAACGCATGAGGTACCAAAAAAATGGCTCCATCCGCTTCCTCGAGCTAAAGCTGCTTTTTTCACCTGAACATGCGTTAGATGTTTGAGCCTAGGGCGAACAAGCCTGCCCTGCCCTACGACTCCGCCCATTCGAAACTATAGCTAAGCGAAACATAGTCCAGTCTGCCTTTAATAACGCGCTAACCAAATCTTGAAAAGCACTATCTAGAAACCTGTTTCCAGAACCAGGAGCAGAGACTGCGTCAATCCGGGGATCCGCCAGCTGACCCGAATGGGCCATGCTTCCCTGTGTTTTTTTTGCCTCTCTGCTTTGTAGGCTGTGTAATTGTGCGCCTGCGCGTCACTTCTTTTCCCTGAATTACACATGCACCAGGGAATCACTGGCTATTGATTTTTTGGGTCACTGTTTAAAACGTGCGGATGATCTCCCTTTGACATTAAAGTTGATTGTTCAGCGCAACTGTGTGTCTCGTCCTCTCTTCGTCCGTCGTCTGCCAGCGCTGCATATTTGAGTAACTGAAGCCGGTTAGCCACACATCAGATATAAGCTCGGGTGGCACTCAGAACATGTGCTATTGCCGTCGCAGTGTTCTGCGACTCGTGATAAAATTTCAGGAGCCTTGGCGATGCGTATATTGTCAGTTTTATCGCTTTGCAGCGTTTGCCCGGAAGTAGGGGGCGCGCGCGACAAAGAAAACAGTGTATACAGTTGATATAATGGATGCTTTTTTATTTGCGATTACAAAGTAATGCAACATAAAATATGTTAAGGACTGTCTGATTTATTTGTCACAGTATGGTTTGTACAATAAAACCCAGGCGCAGTAGTTCAAAGGTACTAAAATTTGTTCAACTGTGGCAGCATCAAAATTATTTTCGTCGCCTAAAAAAAAAACACAAGATTGATCTGCGTAAAAAGCTGTGTTTCCTCTTATTTGTCACGATTTCTGTGCCTCAGAAAGAGCAACCTTATATGGAAACCATGTACCTGTATCAATTATTGGTTGATTCCATTATTCACTCCTTCAGAAGAGCAGTCTCAAGAGTAAGCACTTGGTCGTTCAGTGCTGGGTTAGACGTCGTCAAAAATGTCCCGGCTATACGGCGCTTGCTTCCATGCATGCATGCATTTAAGGTGTCCAGCCCGGCATCATGCAGAAATAGACGTAACACACTCAAACAAGGCCCAGGCCTTAACGAAACGGTCGTCCATAACAGCATCTTATATACCAGCGTATAGATCGTGAAGAGAGCATAATTCCAACATTGTAACATAATGTAGATTTTAAAATTTTTAAGAAAGGGTGGCTGCAAAGCCTTTCATCACTCTACTCTGAGGGGTGAGGAGGCACAAGGCAGGAGACACAGGTGCTATCCTGCGCGGTAGGTGCTCGTCTTGTAGCGCTCAATGATGAAAACGGCTTCACGCAGTTCACGGAGCTTCCCTTATTTTTTATCTAAATCGTTAAAAATTCTCGTGATTGCATTGCATCCTATGTTTATAGTGCTGCTTAACGTGTGACAGCGAACAGTGAAGTCGTTGTATACTGGAATTTCATGAACAATACAGATGCTCAACAACAAAAAAACAATTGAAGCCGCAGGGTTATTCACCGTAACGAATGCATGCTGAATGCTTTCGAAGCTATAGTAATAGCCCGGAGAGTAATAATAGCAGAAATTGCAGCATCAAAAACCAAAAGAAAGAAACTTCGGATGAGTGTGTTGCTACATGGTTTTTGAAAGACGTCTCCTAGTTCGAGGCTTATACATAGCTGACTGTCCATGCCACCTGAATTCCTGCCACACATCTCTGCAGGGGCCACGAGCGCTCTGCACACCGCCACGCAGCCGCGAAAGCCGCTGAGACTAAGTTCAGACCACATTGGCAAAATTTTAAGAAACGGACTTGAGCATGATTGTTGACCCGTTCAGTGCCAGACTTACGCGTGACGTGGCCGTCAAGTATGCCCTTTGGACATAGTCTTACGTGTCGCGGAGACGAATACCGGAGGCCTTCTGCTTTATGTGTTCGCCATTAAAAAACTTGGTCATTTTTAGTTTTGAGGACCTTCTCCACAGCGGTCGTATCATGCGCTTAAGAGGTGTTGCACTGCTTCTAATAAATATAATTTCGATTCTATTGCTGTAGCTGTAAAGGAAGAGGAGACTGCGCGGTAAATCATGGTTTGCCGCATATATACAGTCTCCGGCTGCGCACCGATCCAAGATCGTGCTTCCAGGAGGCCTGAAGCAGTAGCAGAACGCCTTCAATTTATGAATACCTTCAGCAACATCAACAATCATGCACCATTCCGCCGAGACTACCTTGTGGTCGGGCCTGTGAACCAAAAATTTCCTCCCGCAGTATAGCTAGGACTTGACTGTTTGACGTATAGCGCTCTCTTCGAGCCAAAGGCAGCTTTCCTACAGAAGCGTCTCACAGTCGCGAGCAAAGCAATCTACGAGGAGCTTAGCATCTTTCCGTCATTCCATCCGGAGCTTCGTCAGCCACCGCTCTCGTCTCGGACCCGCAGGGAAGCTGCAGTTCCAGTCGGCACCCCCTCGGCTTGGTCTCAGTGGCGCTCCGTCGAGCGGCCGCTGCAGCCTGCGCACGGAGCCATCGCAGCGGCTATCAGTCAGGTGCGCGACCTGGCCGGGAAGGCGTTTCTTGGGCGGCACGTGACGCGTTTCTGGGACACGGAGGAGGGGCCTTTGTCTACGCCGTGGGCGGGCGGCCTGTGCCGTCAGCCGCCTTAATTGCGGGCACCTCCTGGCGGCCGCCGGATTGACGCCGCGGGCCCTTATCGACGCCGATAGCGACGCGGCCCGCCTGACTGCGCGATAAGCGCGTTTCGGCTCCCGACGCGTGCTCTCCGCGGCCGCCTTGCTTATTTTTTGCTGCGGCCCGGGATGCGGCCAATGAGCGGCCGTGGCCACCTGGGTGCCCGCAGCGTCCTCTGACATGTTTTGTCTCGTAACGAGCGCCCCTCCGGCGACGACGACTGATACATGGGCCTGACGGGTGTAGAGCACTGCTCGTTAGGCGCCCCGGCGCTTGTACGAGCGCTGCGCCGTGATAAATCAGGGCTGCCTTTTTGTTCTTTGGCGCGCGCTTATTTGGGGCCGACGCGCGTATCCGCATGCCGAGGCCCGGCGCTTTTGATGCGCTCTGTTTGCATAACGCACGCAGGGCGGGAACCGTTTCTGCCGCCGCTAGGGGTTGCAGCTGACGCCGCTTGAGCAGAACGCCCGCTTTTGGCTGTGTGCATGTATGACCTTTTGCCTGCACTCATTTTTGTTTTAATGATCCAAATCTTGTCCATGTTTGAACTGAACCGTGCCGAAGGGCAGCTTCCAGGTCGGCGGTCTCCAAGTGGACGATTTCTTTGATCCCTAAACGAAATTCCCTGATTACCACAGCGCAAGAACCTGCCCAACGTGGAACTTTGTTTCAGAAGGGTCTGCTGCAATCTATCTGTGCAGTTGTGGCTGTAAAGTTCGACAGAGGGGAGCAAGACCAAATTTGCTGGCTTTTCGGCTCTGCATGGGGAGAGGGTGCAGAGCTTCGTACCTCAACTGTTCCTTGTTCCAGGCGTTGGCAGATGTCTCCCACAGCCTTGTGTCGAACAGGGCTGCGCCCTTCGGCCTCTTCGTGAAAAGGTCTATAGTTCATCGCTTCCTGATACCGGGGGTATTGTCAACACAAATACCCCAGGAAGGCTTATCTCGTGTGCAGGCTATAGATGATAAATTCCTTGTTAACAAGATTGTAGGCCATTATGCTAAGGGTGTCTTTTGTTCAGTAACATAAAAGGGCACTACTACATGTAGGCAAAGACGGCGAGATTAATGCTCAAACAGTCACTTCGGTGTCAAAAAGCAAAAAAAAAAGAACAAAAACCATAAATTTGTATAAGAAGAGGGGTGGCCGTTATGCAGGTTTATCTCCAGCCAGACGCGAAGTCAGCTTCTATAGATGCAGTAAAAGGGGATCAGCTGAACAAGGCGTTCATTTATGTCGGTACATGGGAATGTGGAACGACCGAAAACAATTATTAATGTCGCATGACAGCGTCTGAAATGCGTCACGCGTTAGCGGAGATATTGAATTAACTACGATTCCTAAATCCATACCCTCTGCTACATAATGTTTACATGCATTTCATCGCGCCATTCACCCCATTTTACCCGAACGGCGCGGTGGACTGCAAATTTCTTTGTAACATACGATACGACGCCAATTAATAGTTTGTTTACTGCGGATTCTAACGAACGTCAGGTGTGTACTCGTCAGAGCAAAATTTTCAGACGGAGTAAACAACGTGTTCAGAAAAGTAACACCACCGCTTTTGCCAATGCACGAGAGCAAACGAGTAAGAAGCGGGCAAGCTAGCCGATTGGAACGGCAAAAAAACAGAAAAAAAAACAGAGCAGTTCCCCTGCGCCATTTATCCCTTGAGGACAATGACTGGTGGTGGTAGTGGTTTCTTTACTAAATAATAGTAAAAAGGAAGGAAAAGATTTTTGCTAGCCCCGGCATCTGCCATCGATACTGAAGCACCTGAGCTGGGGCAGCGGAAATAAAGGACAGCAGGCAGAATGGAGAAATGAAATGAAAAACTGATTTGATTGAGCAATGCCCATGTATCGCTTTCCTAATGGTTCTTGTTTCATTGCTCGAACCCAAGCGAGGAAGCGGCAGCCGTCGGTTTATGGATTATGTTGTAAACTAGGAAGCGCAAAATACCGGACGACGGACAGAGTAAGGGACACAAAAAACAGGTTCACGAGCGCTTTTTTGTGTCCCTTACTCTGTTTACAACAGAGTAAGTTACAACATGCATCTGTCTAGTTTACAACATGCATCACCAACTAGCCCGGCAGCTTGCTCTCCTGAACTGCGTTTATGGATTATTTCCTCGTTGCACCTTACTCGCATATAAGCAGCCATATGGACGTGTATATATATATATATATATATATATATATATATATATATATATATATATATATATATATATATATATATATATATATATATATATATATATAAACTTATGAAGGGAGCCACCAGTGGCTCCCTTCATAAGTTTTTCAAAAACGAGTCCCTCATCTCCTTTACCTTGTCTGCTATATATTACTTATAGTAATTTTCTTTAAGCGATTTATTAATATAAGTATTATTATCCCACTGATAAGCATAACACATTAAAAAAAATAATAACGTTCCCCTATGCACCTTGGTTTCGGTGACTGTTGGCTCCCTTCATAAATTTGTCAAACGGGCCCCTCATTTCCTATATATATATATATATATATATATATATATATATATATATATATATATATATATATATATATATATATATATATATATATATATATACACTAGCCTCGGTTAATCTTCCCTATATATACTCGGCTTGTAAGATGCGTCGGCCGCGCCGCCTCCCTCGCTAGCGGACGAGGCCATCTCGCGGCGCCCAGGACTGCGCGCATGCAGCCACGGGAGCGTGGCCCTAAGCTCAGTGGCCCCGCGGCGCGCAGGATGTTCGCTTGTTTCCGCCAGCCCACGATTCGGCAAGCACCTGCGTCACGCCATCGGCCCATCCCGCTTTCCACGCTCGAATCTTTGTGTTTCGTGACATTACGCCAATTGCTCCGGAACAAACCAGCAGAATGGACGAGCGTGCGGTCGCCGCTGCCGCTCGCCGCCGGAACACGCCGCCGCATGCGCGCGCAGCGTCACTCCCTTGGGCACACGCTGCCTGCGCGCGCCGCATCGGCCGAGGGACTCGTTTTGCCGTATTACAGCAGTGCATTGCGGAGGCGCCTCTGCTAAGGAACCGCGGAATCAGACGGAGGAGTATATACTCTAAACGGATTCTTGTGCAATCACAGAGGGTGCGGACTCATGGGAAGTCAGGCGCAGCGATAAAAGAGGATTCACGCGTGAGGTGCGTTGCCAAAGAATTCAGAGTCAAGTACAGCGAGGACAGGACAAGTGTGACAGGGACCTCGTAAAATTTTGGCGGTTTTGACGCAAATGAATGAGCTCTTTGCACGCAGGGTGTCAGCGTCTCGAAAAAAAAAAAAGGGGGGCTGCGTCTGTTCGTTGGTAAACTCTCGCGCAATAGCTCTTAGAAAAGCCGGAGGACTCCACCAAGATTCGGACCCAGCGTGTATACTTCCCTCACATACGAATCGGGTGTTTTTATCCCAGAGGGCCAGCTTTGCGCTGCCACCCATTTTGTAAATGTTTCGTGAACTAATAGGTACGAATGCCCGGTTCGTGACGCAGTTTTCGCCCCAACTCTGCATATGTGCAGCTAGTGACTAGTTTTTTATGGACGAAACGTCGCGATTCTCGAAGGCCCTATACGTTGCGTAATAGCGCGACAGTAGCCCGGTATAACAATGAGTGTTAAATGCGACACATTTAAAGGGCAAACACGTGAAGTTTCGATGTCTGGTAAACCTTGATAGAATACAACCAGATATGTTATCAAGTGGACCTGGAAGAAGATAGCTTCGGTAGAATAGATACATTATTGTAAGAGAGCTGCCGTTCTAATAGACATTTGTGTCAAAAATACGTGCTCAGAGCTTCTCTTTGTATGTAAATGCCTGTTTTTACCTCGTATCTAGATGCAGCTCCCGCGAGAGCCCAGAATGTTGAACATTTGAACTGGGCATGCCAGAGAGACAACCATTTTTCGGGAAAGGACGTGCACTCCGCTTGCGTTTCTCCTTATGTATTATGGTTCCAAGAAGTGCGGCGATGTGCAGCGCGCACTCGTGGGCAGTGAAAGGAGGGGTGGGGGGGGGGGGGGTGTATACGTGATTCAGTGACGATTATGGGTGAGCTTCGAAGCGCGATGAGCGACATCCTTGGTCAAAGTAGCCCAGAGCTGAAGGAAGTGCTCAGGAACGAGTGGTCCAAGTTGGCCCAAGGAGACGATGCGGATTAAGAGGAGAATAAATATAGTCGATCGGGTGAGTCGCTCGGTGCCCCGGAACAGTATTGCGAGCCAGAAGAAGACGCGGGCGGTGGCGCGGGACGGAGTGCTCGCGCTAGGGGCGCGCCGGCCATCCAACACATATCGCCATCGCTCGTGTATCGGAACGCGTAACGTGAAAGGCCCTTGCGTGCGTGCATGTGCATTGCTAACACAGTGCCGCCAAGTAAGATGCCTCTTGAGGGAGGACGAAAGAATAGCGGGTATAGGAGAAGGATGGATCGAGGGGATTGCTGGACGCCTCCGAATAATATGCACGCACTGTGGAACAGAAGACGGCCACGTTGTTAATGCGGGCCGAAGCCAGCGCTAGAGTAAATGAGTGCGCTCATAGCACGTGCTCCTAATACTTCTCTTGAGTTTGAGTCACAAGTGCAGTCCTTGGCCCATGCCGATTAGGCATTTGTTGCTTTTGTTTGATTTGTCAAATTCAAGTTCCGGCCAGAAAGACACAGAAAGGAATTCGACATTTGCGTGCAGTCGGTCTTCCAAAGCACCAGTCCCTGCGCATAAACGTGTAGCGGCAACGCGCTTAGCACGCAACTCAAAACCCCACTGCCTGCCAAAACTGAAAACTGATATGGCTATTACTAACGGCCGGCTACTAATCTCTAATTACAATTAGGTGCCTATCAGTAATAGTTAAAAGTTAACTTTTAGAATTTAGTTAATGACTGTACTAGCTAAAATGATTCGCCTATTTTTTGACGTCCGCCAACACACACACACACACACACACACACACACACACACACACACACACACACACACACACACACACACACACACACACACACACACACACACACACACACACACACACACACACACACACACATATATATATATATATATATATATATATATATATATATATATATATATATATATATATATATATATATATATATATAACGCCCGGGGTGACAGCGGAGCAGTGTAGACTGTCCACGCGTGCTTCGGAGAAAATTTAAAATCGATGACTTCGGCGATGAAGGCTCTTGTACAACAGGCAAATGGCGAAACTTGGAGCGTATTTTTTCGCATTAAGCACCACACGTGAGCAAGACCGTACGATGTCAGTGCACGCTAAAGAACCCCAGGTGTTCGAAATTTCCGGAGCCCTGCACTACGGCGTCTCTCATAGCCTGAGTCGCTTTGGGTCGTTAAACCCATATAAACTATAAACTGTAAGCAAGACCCGGCGATTCTGCTGCTGCTGCGGCTTGCGCAGAAAACGAGCTGGAAAAGTTTGCGCTGTCGCTTGAGCTTTAACTGATAAGGTTGCGGCCTTCTGTCCTTTTTTATGCTAAAAAATTATTAACAATGTGGTAGTTTAAATATGAGTGTGTAGGTTTCTAATCATGTTTGCAGGTGGGAAGCGGCAACAATGAGGTCGCCTTTTTCGGCTTGCTATTTTCTATAGGGCAACCAGGCAGGCCTTGTGCTCTCAGTTTTTTTTCGTAAGCAGAGGGTGGAATACAGCTAATCAAAGTAAAGCCGTTATGATATAATTATTTTCGTGAGATTACATTCGATTCTTACCATCTGCTCGTCTCACCGTCCCATTCCAGAGATAGTGAGGGCATAGGGCAATAAAAAGCGAAAAAATAGAAATTAACTGGGATTTCACTTAAACGATTATATTATCCTCCGCTCTACGTGGACAACAAAGTACCATATCACTATACACACATGCCATAATATGGCCTGCAATTATAGAAACTGTCATGCGCAATCCTCTCTGCGCTTTAAATGCGCCCGCTAGTCGTGCATGTGCTCAGCGATGTTCATTAAAAGTAGCCCCTCGTATTTGCATAAGATTTTCGAGACGGGGCAAATAAACTTTTTTTGCAAATATAGTTGTCTGATAACAACAACGCTGTCCCGCAATTAAGCTTCCCACTACAGTGTGGAACCGATTCACATCTTCTTTGTGTATTGCTGACATCAGGAAACTCGCACAATGACACTTGGCAGCTGTTCCGTCTCGTTATATTGGAAATTATTTTCTTGGAAGATATATTTTAGAGCAAAACTATGACAAAAACGTTTGAATGTACCGGAGAACCACTTGCGCGACAGAGCAAACGACGCGGTTCCGGGCGCGCCGATCCTTCGTAGCGCGGCACCGATCTCGTGAAAATAGCCAAAAGACCCAGGTTTGCTTTGCTAGAGTAAGCTCTGTACATTTACACGCATAGAGTACGCTCCATACTCCTCCATCTACCACTTTTTCCCTCTTCTCCGCCTTCTTCTTCCAAGCTTACCTGGGATTGCATTGTCTTTAACTTTCAATGTCAAAGGAGTAAAAAAGCGAGTGAGCTGTCCTGTTGCGCTAGAGGACAGCTTACTCCATTTTTTTACTCCCATACAGGCGTATCCGTGTTTAGGGTGTAGACGCACGTACAAAAATGAGCGGACAAGGAAAAAAAAATGATGGCGTGTATATGTGATGTATTCCTGCATAAAAATAAAACAAGAAAAAAACTGCAACAAACAGAGCGACTTTGCAGAGGCTCAGAACGGCGGGACTATTAGCGCTTAAAATGTTGGACGTTAATGACATTAATGGCATTAACTTCTGAAGAATTTACGACAGTGAGGCATTAGCGCTCAGATATGCAGTGTCATGGTAGGACATAATGTGAAGTGTGATCTCGGCAAATCAAACCCGGAAGGGAAAGAAAGTTTGTTCAAATTGCGAATTAAGGGGAGGCTATTTCTTACATTTGATTCTAACGGGACGAAACATCGGTTCGAATAAACCGGATATTGGAATTAAGAGAGTTCGAATAAACGACATTTCCCTGTATATATACTTGAGAAGCGCGAATATACTCGGTTGAGCCTTGAGCACATGTTCTTGCATGCCGTTTTTATACGCACGTGCTGCCGTACGTTGGAGAACGAAAAAATAAACGCGGCGAGCATTCCCAGCGGCTGAATCATGGCCCGCGCTCGGCCAGCCCCGCGCCGCCGCCTTGTCCGCTTGGCCGAGCTGAGACAAAGCCGAGTGGCGAAGCAGGCAGCGCCCACCGTGCTCGGGGTCAGACGCCGCACAGAAGCGGCCCCCGCTCGGCGCTGTCAGGCTGACGGCCTGTCAGCGCGGCCGCAGTGACCGATCTGCGTCCGTGACACCGTCCCTCGGACGACGAGAAAAGTGCGCGCAGGGGCCCGTTGTTATGCGCGCCGCAGAGATGCGCCCGCGGGGGGTGCGCGGACCAAAGCGCACGGCTTGTTTGCATCGGAGCTGAAACAACCGCCCAGTTCGGCTACCCGTCCGTTTCTGCCTGTTTGTTAGTTTTTTTGTTAGTTTTTTTGCGCCCTCTGGTCGCGCGCGCAGCAACGAAGGGTGCCTCGAAGGAGGGAGCAAATACGGTCGCCCCACTCGCAGCCGCCGCGCTAAGCTCTTCGCATGCAGCTGACCACTGACTGCATCAGTCACTAAACGTGACACGCAAACGCGAGTCCATACGGCCTTGGCTGCATATGCGTAGCCGTGTATCAGCTTATTTCTGAATGAGCGGGAGTTGTCACCTGAGCGGGAACCAGTCTCGGTTGCAGGGCCTTTGCGTGATGATGGATTTCTAGTTATTGTTTGGTCGCATATCTCACGACGGCGGGACGACGCGTGTGATGCCTGCGAGCTGGGCAGAAGAGTGCATGAAGCTGTTCGAAACCGAAAGCATCGAATCAAGCTTTTCTCTGCCCCTTTTTCGCCCTTTATTCGCTTCGATCGGAACATGACCGGGTACACACACACAAAAAAAGCAGTCGAACCACGACTAGAATAAGGAAAGTATAGTGAAGACATATCTTGTTTGTTTGTTTTTCCTGCTCTTTCTGTACGCCGAGCGCTCATCCAGGACGCAGACATAGGGGCAAGTGAGGAGGCGGTTGGGCGTCAACCACACAGTTACGACGAGGAAAAAATGGTTTTCCGAGAAAAAGAAAAATGAGGACTTGTCAGGTTACTCCTGAGGGGTGTTGGTACGGTGCTGTTAAAAGGGCGTGGATAAGTCTCTGCTGTCCGCATTTTGTAATGTTTTCTCTGTCATTGTTCATGCTCCATGTCCAGCGCTCTATAGGCCCGTCCGTCGCAGGAACGGAAAACGGTAGATAGTATATTCTCAGCAACGATAGGCGGTAATTTGTCGCTCGTTAATCGGCGCAAAACGCGCATGCTGCAATAGAACGCAAACGCCCAAGAGCTTGCGTTTCTGTTCCAGAGTGTGACAAAATGTAAAGAGAGCAGAAAATTCGCCTCTTAAGCGCTGCTTTTCCTTAATACACTCTCCCGCAGTTCTTGGCTTCCTCCGGGTATACTTTGCAAACGTCACAGAAAAACGCTTGTCGAGCGGGGCACCGAAGCCGTTAGTTTGGCGGTGTGGCGATAGGTGGCGCCACACACCACGTCGCGTAGCATTGCTTGCGGCTCTCAAGCGACGCGAGGCAGCGGTGGTCGTCGGCGTGGTGCGGTTCGATATTGCTGGGGAGCAAACGCGCGTCTAGGAGCCCGCTACCGGGAGCTCCCAAAAAGGAGGGGCGCTGCGCCGCCGCAGATGGCTGGGAAGGAATTCCCTGCCTGCCAAGAGGCCTCGAATGAACGCAGCTCTCCTTATTTTCCGAGCGCTCGCGCGGAACAGAGGCAGGAAATGCAAGCCTCTAGAAAGTTTGCAGCAGTTGCATCAGTTATCCGCATGCCATTGATGAGTTTGCTGTGGACTATGTCGCCTTTCCTGTTTTATTTCTTCATTGCTTTTTTTCTTTCTTGCTCATCTGATTGCAAGGTGCAAGGTGGAGTGTAATGGCGTAAAGGTCGTCGTGCCGTTATCGATAGTAAGCGATGCACTGCGACTGCTTGCACGTGTGCGTGTTCCCGAGCACAGCTCTGCTTTGCGCATTAATGCTTTTTTGGTTTGTATGCATGCCCCTATATGTCAAATGAGCCTACGAGTATTTAGTAACTCAGTTTTCCGCTGATCAATGTCTCCACCGTTAGCAGCTATTAAGCATTCTTTCTGCCTTCTGTTTTCGTAAGCCTTACGGTAAAACTTGACGATTATACGACGGTTAGCCACAAGGTATGCCGTGTACTGGTGCATGGGCTCAGGGAATGTGCTTCAGTAGTAACTGTACAGCAGTGGCAGTGCACGGAAAGCTAAAACATTCTGTCGCATACAGACTGATGAGGACAACTTCCTACAGACCTTGCAATAAACTATGCCGAAGCGGCATGTACGCGGCATCTTGGACCGCACGTGTGTAGAGTAGATGCACCCAGCGGAAGGAAAACGCTTGTAGAAACAAAACCATGTGCAAAAGAAAAAAAACCCAAAAACTTTAGAATACGTATGGCCTGAGACGACGAATGCAAACCGTGCACAACGCACCAAACGGAATAGACCCAAGGCGCCTGCGCTTCAATGAAGGCGAACTAAATCGAACTCTGGTGAAGAACGAGTGGTCCTCGAAGTGTCAGGCGTAGCTATGGCGGAAAACTGGTTAGCGAAGAAGGGGAAGCCATTTTAATTTCGTTCGACCGCTCCTTCGAGGAATGCCGCCGAATATTTGAAAACTGCGCCTCGAGCACATGCGCTAACTGCTGCTCATATCGGCGGCCACCACACGCTGGACGCGCAATTAATGCGCACCCTCCGCGCCACCAAAGCTGTGCGCACAGCCCCGATCCGTCCGCGTCATACGCATGCAGCCACATTTCTTTCTTAGGCTACCGGCAAAATGCAGCTCTCGGTTCGTTGGTGTGCGTGTGTGCGTGCGTCACGTTGAAATACCGCTCACAGTTCAACACCTGCACGCGCTTGTGGGTGCGCACTTTGCTTGTCGCTTGTACGAGCTCGTATATTTGCTTCGATGAGGCAGCTGCTCGGCCGGGACAACTGTCGATAGCCCCCGGTAGCGCGCCACCCGAAGACGGCGGTCGCAGAAACGAGATGTTGTCGGGAGCGCAAAACACGAAAGGGCGGAATGGCAGACGCGGCGCGCGTACGCCCGAAGGGGAAAGAAACCCGGGAGAATAAAAAAAAAAAAGCGCGAAAATGCCGACCGGGCTCCCCCTCTCGCCTTTTCTGCTGAGCGAGACCCAAGGCGCCCGCAGGTCAATAGCCGACAGAGTCGGCCTTTCTGCGAGACAACCCGGCGAAGCTTTTCCAGGCAATCGCAGACAGTTTTGTGAAATATACCACGCGGTCATCGCGGCGAGGTGGCTTCCAACGACAGGTTTCGCAGCGCGGCCCGGGGCAGGCTCGGAAAACAGTCATTTCGAGCGGGGGTCAAGTCGAGCGGCCTGTCCGGCTGGCAGCGTCTTTTTGACACACGTTGCACTCTGTCGCAGCCGGCATGGCGGGCCAGGTCGCGCCCCGGCGCGCAATGTGTATCATCAGGAATCGCTCGCGTGCCGAAGTGGCTTCCTCGCATCGTCCACCGCTCGGCGCTCTGTGCGCTGCCGTTCCTTCCCCTCGAGATGTCCTTCGCGCGTACCGCTCGCGCCGCTGAAGGCTTTCCTCCATCGATATTTACGCCAGACGACGAAGGTTGACACTAATAAGACGTAGTTAATCAGCGAGTGGCTCTTTACGCTGCGACCCTGAAGGTGGGCGGTGTTAACCCGACGAACGTTCTGCTACGGGATAAAATTGCGTGACAGGTGCAGCCACTTCCGCACGGCGCGTGCAAAGTTAACCCTTGGGAACCTGTAGTAGGTTTCGGCATGTCGCGCGTGCTGACCACAGTGCTCATGGTAAGAGACGACAGCTTTCGACCTGTATGAGTACGCGAGTGTTTTTTGGGAGCTGTAGAAACACGAAGAGCCAGCAAGAGCTGGGGCCTTAAAATTCAAGTACTCATTTGAACAATAGGAGGGAGGCAAGCCGCAGCCGGCTGACCAACGTTTAGACGAGGTGACAAATATAAGTGCTCTTGTTGAAACGTTGGTCACCAGACTGAGGCTTCCTTGCCATTCCTTGCAAAATTTTGTATTTAAAAAAAAAATTTCACGTTCCCTCCTTTTTTTCCGCCGTTAATCTACGCGCTCATGATTTTTCGCGTAAAGTTGAGCGGCATCTTTCAAGTAACTCCATTCCACAGCGGCCATAACACGCACGCTACTTTAAGCTCCTAACTGCGGTTTTTCAGGCAATCAACTCTACGACGATGAAACAGCAATACGTTCGTCAAGTGAAACATCTCTACGGAAGGTACTTCGGGTCTCATTAAAAAAAAAAAACAGCGTATTCTGCAGGATGGCTCTCGCCTTGACAACAGCCACGCTGTGGAGCGAGCAGTATATACAGCGATTATGACTGCGTTTTGGTGTAGGCCAGGTTTTTCACCACGCTTCGTTCAGGCGTCCTCTGAGATTAAAGTTGGAATTATCGAAGTCTTAGTTTATGGTCAGTTTATCGGGGAGCGCAGAGATGGAACGTGTTGCACCACAGGAAATTTGCACGGCGCCTTCTAGAACAGACAGGAGCATACATGTACAGTCACTCCGCGAAAAGCGTTAAGTATCGAGTACTTGGACGGACTCCGCCTTGCGCGGCTATGTCGATGTCGAAGACGGCGAAGTAAAGAAGAGGAGTTTATTAATCAGTTTACAACGAAGGTTGGAAGAAAGGGCAATACAAGGGCACGAGCGACCAGGTCTGCCGCACCGTCGAATAAACCGCACTGTTTCGAGCGTGTTGCTGCAGAGAAAGGTCGAAACGAGAGGGCTCAGTACACACTAAACAAATTCTCACCCTTAAAGGTGCAAATCAGCTGTCCCCAGACGAACACCCTTTTGGGTGCTAAAAAGGGTGCAGAGATCAACACCCTTCAGGAAAGGTGCACAGCATGAAAGTTTGGAGGGCGCGCATATCAGTCCAAGGCTTTTGATTCATGGGTGGATCAACGTGGAACACCCTTCCAACATGCTTTCGTAGAGGTGTTATGGAAAAATAGTACCATTTAATGAGGGTGCAGCCATTACATCCTCTAAAGTATCATTAAGTGCACCCTTCCTTAAGGGTACTGATCTCTGCACCTTTTTTTTAGCACCGAACAATTGGAAAGGGTGTTCGTCTGGGGACAGGTGATTTACACCCTAAAGGGTGAGATTTGTTTAGTGTGTGGGAGTGCCCCTTCTATATAGCTCATGAAACCCCAGACACGCCGGAGCAACAAGAGGCCCCTTCCAGCTGCTCAAGCACGAGGGGCCTAATCTTCGAGTGCTATAATGCGTCGATCTCAGCGCAGGCCACGTATATCCGCTGTACGATCCGAATCCTTACACGCCCCGTCGGTGTACCTCGTTGTGGCCTGTATCTTATTTAGTAAAAGAGGCGCTATGTAGGTCTCGGATGAACGGCGCCAGTGAAGTGACGTCATGAGCAGTCCTGAAACCTCCCAAGGACAGGTTTGTGCCAGTCCACCAATCTGAAGAAGGTGCAGATAGTGGGAGACCTGCGGACGCTGTGGAATATTTTAGTCTCTTGCGGCAGTTAGGTTCTCAGGTCTACCTTGAGCCCCGTTCTGTACCTAAGTTCGTGCGACTGTATTCACTTGAAGGACACTAGAGAACCCTGCTATAGCGGAAGGCTTAGAATGGAACCGCGCACGTTTGCCCCCCTTTTTTATGGCGAAGAACAGCATTGCAATCGTTGCTGCAGAAACGTGTCGCGACAAAATCACTTCATGTGTTTTGCTCGAAGACCTCAATACTTTTCACACACACACAAAAAACTGAATCATACACCCGAGCGATATATGCAGTGCACAGATAACGGTGTCACCCTTTCGGCTTGGTTGTGCACAGTGAGCTCGCCCGACTCGTTAGTTCGAATCCCGACATATTATTCGTTATTTTTCCCTCTGTTGTCGCATTTTTTAGCTTTTCTTTAAATAACTCAGTCAGACGAAATTGCCCCACAAATCATACTTTAGGCTTTTTTTTTTTTCCATTCGCGGCTGCTTCTGTGAACGAACTGTTGCTCCTTTAAAAAGGGCGATTTGCTTGGGAATGAACAATTAAACTCTCTGTATTTAGTCCGAAAAAGGTGAAATATGGCTGCCGAAAACTTGCCGATCCCCTAAAAGACTGATGCTTCGACCCTTCCGGTCCTTTTTATTCTTTTAGCACACTTGGTGGAAATGCCTCGCTTGGGCTTCGGCAGGTGCTCGCAGTTCAGAAGACGGATCATCAGGTGCGCTGAATCCGAGCTACCGTGTACGCGCTGCTCACTCAGATGATGTCGCCGCGCAGCCCCTGCAATTCCATTTCTACATTTATACGTGTATACGTTATCAACGTAATTGAGCCAAGAGCTTAGCGCACGCGTACACGCAGAGGTATACTGCCATGCTCATCCGTAGCCCGCCTGTGTAGTCGTTGCGTTCACTTTCTCTTCCGGACCACATTCCTGATGAATTCTTCAATCTTCCTTTTACACAAATAATAATAATAATAATAATTGGTTTTTGGGAAAAGGAAATGGCGCAGTATCTGTCTCATATATCGCTGGACATAAATAAATAAATGAGAGAGTGAAAGAAGAAAGGAAGAAAGAGGTGCCGCAGTGGAGGGCTCCGGGATAATTTCGACCGCCTGGGGATCTTTAACGTGCACTGACATCGCACAGCACACGGGCGCCTTAGCGTTTTTGCCTCCATAGAAACGCAGCCGCCGCGGTCGGGTTCGAACCCGGGAACTCCGGATCAGTAGACGAGCGCCCTAACCACTGAGCCACCGCGGCGGGTGACCTTTTCCACAAAAAGAAGCGGGAACGAACGAGTGAGGGGTCTGTGAAGAGGAACCGTAGTGGACTCTTTTTTTTTTCGGTGAATACGTTTCTACTAGAATGTATATACATCCACCTTTTTTATGTTTTCGACAACGAGCGCATCTCTTGGGGAAGGATAGACTCTCGAATGCTATACTCTTTTTCCACATAAGTATCTCGCTCTGTATGCGATATGCAAGAATTACTGCTCGAATATGGTTGGGCGAAGACACTCGAAAGGCCTCAAAGCTACATACGGAGTACATAAAGGCCGGTTCTCACGTAACGGCGACGTCGCCGCCTCTGTGTTGCACGCGCCACGGGCTCTGTATACTTGATTGCAGTGCGCCCGGACGGCTGAGCTGGCATCGCTGCCGCATGCAGTCAAGGCCCACTACTCCCGCACCGTGCGTATGCACACTCGGCGCCTGCGTGACTGCGGTAATAAATTTGCGCGCACGCCGCATGCACTGATCCCCGTTGTCTCGGAAGGCGGCGGGATGAGCCGCACGCGACTCCTTGGGCCTCGCGCACTTGGGCGTGAAGAGGCCGCGGAGGCAGAGATGAGATGATAGCGGGACACGCCATCGATGGGCCGATAGCTGGCGCGTGTGCACGCTCGGCGGCGCCCATTACGCCGCCGTCGTTGTCCACGCTTCCCCAGCGCCCGTAATGAACGGCGCGCGAAACCCGTGTCAACAGGCCGCCCAAGCCGCGTCCGAGTCTCGTTCTCGCTGCGCGAGTACACGCCTCTCTACCTGCATGCACGCCCCCGTGCGCGACATCCTGCCGTGTGCACGATTGTGTCCCCGATCTGTAATCAGCCTGCCGCTCGGCGGCGCATGCTTCACTGGGCGCGCAGCTGTACTGCAGCGCGCGGTACCTGGGCAGATCAGCGCGTGCATATTCATGGGTTTCGGCGCCCCGGCGTTGGGAAACGGGCTTCCGCGGGGCGCGCGCCGCGGCAAAGCGCATTTCGCCCGCATCCCCCGAAAGATGTGAATACAGGCCTTATTAAGACACGACAGTTCCGGCATATATATGGGCTTCGCCAATCCCCGGCGCGCATTGTCCGCGGAGGAGAGGCGCCAAACGGCTTCCTTTCGCCTTGACTCATCACGGGGGCACACATGTACGCGGGCCGCCATTGTATCCCTTCGGCCTCCCCTCCGGTTTTCCCTCACCGGCTGCTTCCTTTTTTTCTTGCCCCCCCCCCCCCCCCCCCCCCCCCCCCCCCCATTTAACTCGGCGGAAGGAAGCGTGTACACAGCGACGTCTACGAAGCAAGGCTTCGGGGCCCACACGCGCAGGTGTATACGGCCCTCGACACCGCATCACCCGCGGCGGCTAGCGTTACGTCAGAGATAGTCATTTCGTAATCCACTTTGAGGCGTCCGCATCGGTTGAAGCGCGTTCCGCCCCCGCGGCGTAGCCGACCGATGCCGACGAACCTCGACTGCAGCTCATTGTCGCAGTGCTGGAATGCAGGACACCTGAGTCTCGAGTCTTCCACTGTGCCGATTCTCAGGCCTATACCGCTGTGCATGTCGTCACGACTTGAAAGTGCTGAAAATATCAGCGTTTGTCATAAAGTGTTGTCTCCTCTGTTTCTTAGCTGCTGAGTGGTGTCTGCGTATGAGAGCAGTAAAACATCCGTGTGGTTGGAAGGCTAGCAATATCTTAACCTGCGGCTATACATTTCTGCCAGCAAATGCACTGTAAATAAGTCAACGGCTGTGTTGCTCGATTACTTTCCAATTTCAGTAATTCACAACAATGTCTGCAATCGCAGGAAATGTGTGGCCTGTCACCGTAGCACAAGGCAAAAAGCCAATGTTTCTCAATAATCGCACACTAAAGGAAGTACGGACAAAATGGGACTAACAGTAGCACTCTAAAGTTCTCTCGACAAACGGTTAATACGTGATGAGGCGAACTGCGGCTGATGCTTTCTTTGCAGTTGTCTCTGATGGTTACTTTTTGAGGGAGCCTTGTATCCCCGACGTTGTTTCCCAAAGAACTAATCCTTTGAACACTTTCTCATCCTTTTCGGCTTATATAGACCCCACGAGGTTCCGTTCCCTTTCGGGCATGAAAATCATAGTATACGCAATGACAGCGTATTTTGCAGGAAAACAGCATTTCTACAAACGAAAGGAAGTAGGCGATGCAAGCATGAATGGATGCAAGGCGGAATAAGTTTGTACGTGAAAGGGAGTAATTATTCCCTAAATACTATGGCTCGGTAACCAGCACTAAACCAACCGCTTTTACTAATTACTCTTCTCCGCAGTGTTATTACTTCGAATGTCATAAATGAGCTGTGGACGATTTAGGCTACTTGCTATAGGCACTGTAATATAATCCATCACATTATGCGTCCATGAAACGCTGGAGAAGCCTAGTAACATAGTATAGAAGTAAATTGGGGGCTAATTACTCATTAGTGTCCACATGAACGTAACCATGCTTGTAGCTTTCTTTTGTGCACGCTAATGAGTAATTACTCGCTAATTGAAATCGACTTCACTTTGGTGGCTTCCGCTATATGCATTCGAACAGTTGAAATCAGTCTCATCAGACGAGCTGCGCCAACTGGCCTTCGACGGGCGTCTAATGACTTGGGTCTGAGCTCGAGGCTGTCTGGGTGCCACGAGGACCGGAGCCTGTCCATAATAATCTGCGGAATTTTCAGTTCCATACACGCATATCTGGCATGCATATCTGCCGCATCAAAACATAGATATGATACATATATAGGCAGTGCCTTCGGAAGTGCTCTTCAGAGGACCTTTTCACATACCTCGTCACTGTTTGATGTGTACATCAAGCTTCTCTTGCGGAGTATAAAACTGTGTTGCTTTAAAGAAAGATTTCTAGGTTTATGCACACGATACTTCATAAACTGATCACTTAATCACTTTGTAGAAGCCACTGTAACGTAGCACAGAATGCCAAAACAGCATATGAGAGAATAGTCGTCACTCTTTGAGCCGTTTACGTATGAGCGCATCACAATTTCTGTTCAGGTGCCAAATGCGAGCAAGATGGGTCTTGCGTGACACTGATGTATCTCTCATAAATGCGGCTGATTAGTGAGGGATTATGCACAGCTATGACGGCGTGTGAAAAGATAAGTCCCAGAAAAGAAGCCATACATTCACGCGGCCGAGTTGGTCTGGCCAAAATGCACCAGCTCACGAGCTGGCTTGCCCGAGTGCGCCGAAACATTTTTTTTTTCGCCCGCATTCCGTAAACTTTTGCTGCTGACTGTGCATTTAAGGGGACGTTGAGCGCATTTCTACACAACATACCACAATTTTCACATGAACTGTCTGCTTCGCCATAATAAAAAGAGCACATAAACATGTGGCGGAGACGTAAGTCACCCGAGCTGCAACGCAACGGTGTGGCCGCGGCCCACTGTGGTGTTGCGTGGGCGAGGTAAAGAGGCGATGTATATATACTGCCCAACACTCGGTGACATGCTCGGCTTAAGCCATACGCACATAGAGTATATACACACAACGGAGACCGCACAAAAACTAAACTGTCAAGTTTGGCGTTTGTGGGTCGCCGGCAATAAGCAAGAATAGAACAAATATTCCGTTCATTCATTCGTGCTAGTATGTTTATAAATATAGTGCACAAAATGTCGTAGAAAATCGACACTTACTGATCGCATATAACTGCGAACGAATAGGGCTCACTGATGCCAGCTCTCCCGTTTTCGAGGCACCTTGCGAATTAGACATAAATGCAAAATGTGAACCAGATTTGATTGAGAATTTGATTTATAGAGTGCAATAAACGCGTTCAAAACTTGCAGTCACCTATACGGTGTCTATGCGGTGCGCGATCTTTGTAATCAGGCTTCTTACGTTGAATGATTTTCGAGTGTAGCTACTCTGTTCGTCTTTCCGTGGAGTGGAACCGTCACTGGTACGATAACCAAGAAAAAAAAATAAGATTGAAAACAAGGAAAGACAAAAACTGTGAGGTTGGCACGAATAACAAGCTACTAATACGGTGGCTTCTGACAAAGGCAGGTGTGTGCAGCACAGGGTCAAGTTTCATGTGAATGAAACGTAAACTATACAACACTCACTGATAAGTGCGAGATCAGTGACCTTCCATTAGGGGAATTTCCTCTTTTTCGGGGAACTTTAGGAGTAAAATTTTGCTATAACGGAGTCTTCATGGCTTTTCAAGGAACTTTGAGAAGCGAATTGTTCTTTTTTATTTTTTTCAAATTGCTGAAATTTCTGAACAGCTGCGGGGGAAAACGACAAAAATAGAGATTTTTGGGTTTAATTAAGAGAATTTTCGATTACAGCACGGAACATCACTGTGCGAGGCTTGCACAGAGCTGGTTGAGCGCTCGCTATATATAGCGATGAGTCCAAAATCATAGTTTTCCACAGAAGTACATCCTGAAATTACGGAGCGAACTGGTCTTTTAAACGCTTCTGCCAGTCAGCAGTGGCCTTCAAGTTTTAAAGAGATGATGCCAAGTGAAACTTTCATTCCAAAATTTTGATTGATATATTTAGCTCAAAATGAGCCATAGTGCCCGTAAAATGATACAACCCACGTGACGCACAGATGGGAAGCAAAAAAAAAAGTGCCATAATTTATGAAGCACGAAGCGGAAATTCTCACATTTCTCATACATCGCCAAGAATCCTAAGCATTAGGATACGTTCGAGACACGGTTATTTATCAGTGTGATGTCTTTTGTGCTGCGCTGTATGACAACTCCCAGAGCCTGGTGGCAAAGTAGCAAATCCCCCTTTTCTTTCAGATATCTCTCAAGAAGAGGATTGCAAAAAAAGAAGAAAAAAAAAGAGATTAGGCATGATGGCACAAAATACACAAAACAATATAACGTATTTCTCTATTAAGCCCATTTTAATGCCCACCTGTATTGGTGGAATATGTATGGTGCGTGCACGGTGCATTCGGAGCGAATCACAATGCACAGAGAATAAATTGTGCAGCCAATCATCGGTGATCTTATAACTCTTGTCTTAGGAGGCTATGGGCAAACTGCTTCCTCTGAACCATGCGCGCACTGCATGGAAGGACTTTTACGGATCGAAACTCCAGCTGCATGGCTCCAGCCTTAATTAGCCGCTTAATGCTATGCGTTCTTTATAAACCATATAAAACATTCTGGCGTTATTCACTCCTATACATACCCACACCAAATTCCTCGCTCATTGCTTACTCGTCGTTAAGAAGAAGCGCGCATAACTGAGTTTCGTATTTATTTTAACCTGCTTATTTTGCCCTACTTTACACGACGCCTAATATGCAAACTGTACATAAAGGTATCACCAATTAAGGTGTCTTATTTACCCGCATAGTTAGAATAACATTTTTCACTCGTCGGCAGAGACAGATACACAGCAAAAGGTCGCACACTTAACTTGATAAAAGAATGACCGGACGCCACAAATGACGCTAAGTATACACATCATGAAATCAGTTCCATTAGCTATTGCAGGTTGCCTGCGACTTCACGAAGTGCAGCGTGATTTCGCAGTAATGGTTAAAGAAAAATCGACTGCACGCTTGTGCAGCTGCGTAATAATGTTCTGGTCTGCATAACGAGCGCAAAACGGCAACGAAGGCTGCCATGTACAGTGCGCGTTATACTATTTCGTGACTTGTAATTAATGACGAGCAAATGCACACTGAAGCACATCTGTCGCGGATGGATGGAGCAGGAACTACTTCATGGCATGGCAGCAAAGCGAACGCCGGGGAGAACAGTTTTCGAAAAGTAAGTCACGGCCAGAGTGACGCTTGCCATCTGCAGAATGCCACGAATGTGCTCACATTTCATTAATTCACACCGATGAGCTGTGCTCTGCATGTGGTTAGTTGCAGCCGGCATACCATCGGGTGTGGGACTGGGGTGGGGTCGTGTGTGCATAGAGGGCAGCATCGCATAATGCCAGTGGGTGAGGAGGTCAGTTCTCACGCGGTCCCGTTCTCCATAAGTGATCAGATAGCAGTAGTCAACGGAAGTCAGGTTCTGTTTTCTATGCTAGATAAATGAATACTACATCACAAGAGGGCACACTCCGAGTACTGTTTGAAATATCATCTCGTACTCCTCCAGGTACTTCATGTAGCGAAGGCAAAGGGTAAATAAAAACGTTAGTATAATACTAAGCTTGTACGCATGCGGTTTAAGCTGCACATTAAGACACTGCAGCTTAAATTTTATGAGAGAGATCGCGACCGGAGCCACAGGAACAATGCTACTGGTGAGCTCAGAGAAGCAACTACGCGGTTTGAGCAGCGAGCTGGGGCACCCTGAGCCGAAAAGCTGCGTCAATCTCAACCATCATGCGTAAGCTTCGCGCTCCATACCGAAACCAAATCCTTCCCGAGGCTGGACTCGTACCCAAAGCCGTAGTCGACCCGTCTCTCGCGTTGCAAATGTTTGCAATACTCCGTGAGGTCGTCTGTACTGTACCCCGACTCTGTTCGAACGAATCCGAGACATGACGAAACGCCCGTCTTGTATGCAATACGCCGAGCACCGACAGAACACACAAGTGCCATCAAAGCGATGTCTGCATAGTCCCCTCGTTTTCTTGCGCCCGTTCTCCGCTCTTTGAGCAAAGTGTTCCCAGCAAGCGTTTTCGACGACTTGCCGGTAAGCGGATAGGGCAGCATTTGAACAACTGGAACGCGCTTTCTATTCATTCATTCGTCACGGCATATACGTTTTTCTTTAACAATCAAGAACCGAGTCAACCCCGCCCTTGGACCAAGAGGCATACGCAATATTACACCTGTTCATTTGTCAAGAGAACCCAACAAAGCAAAAGGTGTGCCGAAATCTTTACGACGCTTGTTTTGCCAGCCGACATACAAACGTCTCCCGGCTTCGAAGACATCACACACAAGTCGGCACTAGTGTTAATTGTGAAAGCCGTTGGAAACAATTTCGCTTTCTTTCTTGTTGCTCTTTCCAAGTTGTAGATGCGTTTAACGGAGGACACACAGACGTACAAAAGCTCAGGCAGCGCGCGTCCCACCTCCGCGCATAAACTGACAGCGTCGAAGTAACGACACGCGCAAGTTGTTGCCAATAATAACACGACGCGTGAAACGCGTGTGGCCGTCCAGCATGCTGCGTTGAGAGTGCTTTAATGACCCATACCGCGGCGTCATTAGCGCAACGCGACGGCGTGCTCCCAAGTGGGGGGCGCCCTGTAGCGCTCCCCAGGCCCGCCGAGCGGGCTTTGTCGCAGGTGCCCGCGACCTGTCTGCAGGCGACAGGTCGAGGTCACGTGGGGGAGGCCCTCCCGCAGGACCCGTGCGCGGGTGGTCTCAGGCGCGCGCGCCCCACTCGGGCCCCCCTGACCCCGGCGAGCGCCAGCGGGGAGCGCGGTCACTGACAGCTGCTGTGCGCACTCACCGGCGTCGAGCAGCAGCGGCGGCCCGGGGGTGTCGGCGTCCGAACCGTCGTTGGAGCTGTCGCAGGGCCGTCGGCTGATGAGGGCGTCGATGGAGAAGTCCTTGGCCCGCGCCGACATGGGGCTGGCTCTGGCGGGTTCCATGTGCGCCGCCACCATAGAGTCCGGCGGCAGGCTGACTCGTATCCGTGCGCGGACGCCGCGGGGCTCGGCCGGGGTCCGCTTGTGGCGCCCCAAGCGGCTCTGGGCAACGCCTCCGGACGGAGACCGAGGGGAGCGGGCCGGCGGGACGCGCGCAACACTCGCCCCTCCCCGCCGCCGGGGGCGGGCGGACCGCCGCGCACGCCCATTGGGTCGGCGCCGGCGAGGGGGCCTCGAGCCCGGCGGCAGGGGCCGCCGCCGCCGCCACCCGCGCTCTATTGATCGACGCCGACGCTAGCGGTGCCCGGCGGCGATTCTGCCGCTGGCCGCGCGCGACCACGTGCGCGCGCGCGCCGGCGGCCTCTGTCGCCAGCCGCAGGTTTCTGGCACTGCGCGCCACTCTTGGTGGGCGTACTTGATCCTTCCGCCTCCTCCGGGCTGGGAAACGCTCCCTTTGCCGCGCTCCTATGAATGTTGTCACCAGCCCAGTCTTAGCCATCCGTCTTGGCATCAGACGCCTTTTGTACCAAAGTCCCCAATTCACGTTAGTCTCCATTTCTTTTTTATTTTTAGGCTAAAACATAGAACCAAGTAAAAGGTACTCAAGTGCACTGCGGTGTTCAGTATCTGACAGCCTTTTGTTTTGTACATCTCTCTTAACTTTCATAGTTCTTCCATAAACTGCCAGGGTGCACTTTTCAATCTAAGGAAAAGAATGGTGCAGCCAAACGCGCGACAGTGTAATGACCGCTGAGTGCACTCATCGTTCATTACATTACCGCTTCTTCAGCTGCACCATCGTTAATAATCGACTCCTTTTTTTAAAGGACTGCAAGGCTGAAAGCAATGACTTTGCATTTCGACGCCATTTTGAAGTGTGCACATGACATCTAAGGCGTTCCATCTGTGACGTCCAAGTAAGCTCCAAACAATGTTTCGCATTCTTTGAAACTCACTGCCACTTGCGGATGGAAACTCATCTGAACACATACTCGGCTGCATGATTTATTGAGTGGCTATCATCTGATTACAGTGCTGCACAACAGAATGGTATTTAATGTCAGGCAGTTAGATGACAGCATTATTTTTTCTTCATAACGATATTCGTAACCAGCACGGCGCGTACTTTCGTTTGTTGAATTTTTTCCTCTTTGCTACTTGAATACGGCGTAAATGTTTGCTTTGTCCTATGAAAAGTGCCAACAAAGCCCCTACTGAGAATTTTAAGACACACGTTTGCAGCTTCACACTCAGCCCGCTCCTTAACGAGCTAGACAGCTGTGCTGCATCGATCTGGTAGTGTTTTTCTTTCTATTCTTTCAAGCGTGGAGGCCTTTCATTTTTAGAGTTGTTTCTCTTTATTTTTTTTTTACAATCTTACGTCTCGGTGACATTCGTTTTCCACTCTTTGGTTCGATACTTTTCCCCCGGTTTCAGTCATTTATCAAGATCGCATCGTGAACGCCAAAAATCAATTAGGTGAACTTAATAATTGTTCCGTGCCTTCTTCCCATTTCTTCAGCATGAGCGCAGCTTTTGTTTGCGTTGTATTTACTGGTGTTTAATGGACACTCACTCTATTGAGTCGTGCCCGTATACACCTCATGAATGCTGTAGCGCACAGATCGGCGATGTTAACAGCATTTCACTGCCGCTCCTTGAAAAAACGCGCCTTGCACTTGCTTCAAATTCGGTAGAACTATAGCGGTCCCATGTAGTACCACTTGCAGTGTAATGACTCTCTAATGAAACCTGGAGCAATATAAACTTAATCAACACTCCCTATTCTTCTACTTTCAAAACTTATTTTGTCATTTTACGCGATTATTTAGCTTAGGTTTCCCCCCGCTTGCCTGTCTTAACTTCTCTTCTTGTCTCATTGGTCGGTTCAGTAAATTTGAAGTGTTTACGCAAATATACTTTTCCTTCGAAAATCTATATGGGTATGAATTGAAAGTCATGAGCCCAATACTTCGCTTTGCTTCGTGCTGCCGCAAAAGATAGGAGCAAATAAAAAGAACTACATAGTGGCATTGTTGACCTATAGGTCAACAATGCCACTATGTAGTTCTTTTGCTAATTTTAATGAATTGCCGAAATTACGAATGACTAACGCTCTCGCGTATGCAGCCTAAATGAGCGCCAAGAAGGTTCTTTGTCGCTTCTAAACGATAAATTTGATTATCAACGCACTATATTTTGCATTCGCGCTGTGCAGTAATTTAAAATTGCCCATTTTAACAAAGCTTCCAGTGACCCTCGGTGAGAGTCACTGGAAACAATTTCTCGCTCCAAACTTTTTTGCTTACATTCCCAGCAAGTTCATTTTAAGCAGCTTCTTTGGCAGAAAAGCTGAGAACACATGGGCTACACAGATCCCGAAAGCTACAAGTTTACGATGGATGGAGAAAGGCAGAACTAAGCTTTAATATCAGCACATATGATCTACAACGCGTTTCTTCAATTGTCGCTGCTCTGACGGACGGCGAAAATTAACGTGCTCATTTGGATACTTAGATCGTTTGAGAACGACGACAAAACCGTACCTTTTCACCTCAACTTTTTGTCTGAACCAAGAAGACGTGTGAAAGGAGTATAAAATTGCCCTTTATTGGCAGGCTTAGAACATTAGGATATGGGCGCCTATATTATTCAAGTAGAAAACTGTGGCATGTTCTGCGGTTCAGGGGAAACAAACAGAAAAACAGCATATTCTATAAGCTCTTTGGTCAGCGCTTTTTGAGATAATGAACGTTGCATATATAATGCATGCTATAGCAATGGAAACTAAAGTTATTCGCGCGTAACAAAACGTTTTGCGTTCTTTGGTGACATTTAGTTCTACGGGCGCTAAACCATTTCTCCCATCATCCAGCCTAAAAAATCCTTAGCCACATTGTGCAAAATGCTCATAGTTCGTGATTACTTTTATATATCCATAACGTTAGATGCTTCCCAATAATTTTTGAAATTGCTGCAACTCTTCATCAAAGTGCGGATGTGCCTCGACATTCGCCGATTTTATCAGAATTTTGGAACTCCGGACAAAGTTCCATGCTTCGTCCCATGCTTCTTAAAAGAGGAGTTAGGGGTGAGTGGAGCAAAACGCGACATTTTGTTATTTAGCGCCCTCGAATTTCTAAAGGTTTGCTATTATACTAAACGGATAGCTGGCATAACCTACCACATATGCACTACAAGTGGACCAAAAGTTGGCGAGATTGTTTTTTTTTTTTCCTGAGCAGGGGAAAAAATTCCGAAGCGAGCTCTGCAGGTGAACGCAAAAGCAGTCAAAGGGGTGAGATTGTGCGTTTTCTCATTTTTCAAAACTGCACAGCGCAACCCACCTAGCGTCCGATATTAACGCATGGATTTAGTTATTTCAGTTTGTGATTTGTCTTATCTTGCGCAAAGTTTAAGAATTTTTGCGCGATTAATTCTTGAGGGATAATTATTTCATCAGTATGGCTACACGTGGGGCAAAACGCGACACTGCGGCGTTCTGGAGGGACTGAAGGAGAGGTAATGGTTTTACTTCTGGCTCAAAAGCGCTAACCCCCGTTTTTCCCCTCTATACGTTATAGTCCGAATGTACAAACTTAAACAATGAATTCCGAATAGCGCGCAGAATACGCGAAGAAAGCTCGGGAGAGGCACAAGCAGCGCCGTTGCCATGAAGTGTTTTGGTGTTCCCACAGGCGCTCCACCAAAGAACAGCAAAGAAAATGAGAGAATTTGAAA